>NW_028262290.1:141535673-141838703 GCF_047370975.1 Nipponia nippon | reverse complement strand
AAAGAGAAGGTATCAGATGAGAAACAGCATGGACTACCGTGTTGCTGTCGTTCACTTTTGTGATGTCTAAGAGCTAGGCTCCTGTGAAATGAGGTGGGATTTCTGAAGTTCCAGACAGTTGTTTTGAATGTGTATAGCAAAATCCGTTTTACAAGTAAAAGGTCTTTTGTAGAAATTTCAGCTGCTAAGGCGTCTGGAACATCTAATGAGATAAGTCTTTTATGTCTTTCCTAGTAGCTCTTGTTATAAAGCATCTAAGAGTCTTTGATTGTTGCACACAGAAATGATTCACAGGAAGAGAAGCGTGTCCACTGTGGTAGATCACAAGAATCATACACTGCATGTTTATCAATTAAGCCTAAATAAAATGGGAGTTACAAAAAAAGGAAAAGTAGTATTTCATAATAGTGTTTCTATTAAACTACTGGTGTTATTAATCTGGGACAAGCACCAAAATCTGAATAAAGACATTGGTGCCAGGCGCTGTGTAGACACTTGTATGTCTGAATGTAGAGTGAACATCTGGCAATACACAAACGATGTGCAGTGCCTCTATGAGTTGCCTGGACTGCTGTTTGCTGCAATTTTCTTCATTCTTTCTAAAATAAGGTAGTAATCTCTCTCTGGTGTCTTCCTTTTTACTGAGGAAGGCAGGAATTGAAAGGGCACTGTGTCAGCTCTGCAGATTCTTGTCTAATGCAGGTATATTCATTCTCTTAATACAAACTCCATGACTATATTGATCCCATTTCTAACAGTGTACTTCCATGTCAAGTAACTTATTGATTTTCTCAGGCATGATAGTCCTTTGTAAATAAGCCCTGATCTAGACTATGGCAGATGTCTGAGCAATATAGCTTCTTTTTTTGATGTTAACAGAATATTTGGGTCTGAAATGCTATGATGCCTTTCCGTCTCTAGTACCATTATTTTTGTTTCAGGCTCTCATGTAATAAACAGCTCTGAGGGGAAATACAGCTGTTCTTGCTTTCTCATTTTAAAACATTGGTCTGCTGTTTTAAAAGCCTGCCTGTCTGTTATGGTTACTCACAAGTACACAGCATATTATTTTCATTTGGTTTTCTTTTTTTTTTAACCTATAACTGCTACTTTGGCTTGTGCTTGTCTTTTGGACGTTCATCATTATTGGTTTGCACAGTCTGTAGAACCAAAATTCTCACAGAAGCTGAAAGGGGTTGCAGTGTTAGGTGAGTGAAAGAGGATTTTTTCCAAATGTCTTATGTTAAATATATAATTTCTACTCTTTTTCAATCCTAAGAAATACCTCCAAATTTAGGATGAGAGTCGATGATACTGCCTTTCATCCAGTATTGAGAGATTGGGGACTTTCAGAAATAGTAAATCTTGGGGTGTATAAATATCTTTTAGAAAGCATAACTATGTTTAGTAATATATAGAAATATTAAACATATGACTTAAAATGCAATAGTATTGCATTTTAATCATTTAAAGTATAAAGCTTTGCATTGACCTTTAAATCTGAATTCCTTTGTTTTCTCTAGATGTTTAAATTTGTAATATGGTTTTTGTTTTTAGACAGTAGTACCTATTTTTGCAATTTTGTGTGTTTTATCTGTTACCTATGCTTACTTTGATACAATTTACTATATATAAAGCCATTTTGTATTTCAAATGAAACAAATTTTTGTAGCATAAAAATTCCTGTGGGTCTGCAGGAATCATCACGTAAGATTCAAATGAATGGAAAATAGAAATCAAGCTTTATTTCAAATAATAATGTACTTAGAAATTGTCTTTATACAGGTAAATGGTTGCAGTTTTGTGACAAGAACAGCTATACCTGCAGACTTAATCAGGGTACAGTATTGCAAATTGAATCGTGATACTAATGGTGAATACTAAAAACCTCAAACAATTTGTCTTGAACAAAAACTATGTCGCTGACTAATACTTTATTTTGCATGCTGTGCTCTGCATCTGCATTGTTTGTTAATATAGTGTATCGTTAAACTTGAAATGCAAAACAATTTACTACTTCTATTAAGGCTAAGATTATAAAGCAGAACTTGCAGAAACGCTTTATGTCAGTGCTTCTGAGGTGTGAATTATACTAACAAAGGAGGTTACCATGGCAATAAGATCTTCAATGCTGTATTGTATGTTAATGTACTGAGGTGGCATTTGATACAGAATTTAATATTTGCATTTACTTACTGCGATAAAGCTTAAAAAATGGCATGTTAAGGAACTTGGATTGATTTAGGAAGAAGAATTTGGAGTTGGAGAGATTTGTTCTGAGCATGGAATGCAGCACTCTCACATGCAGCTAGAGGTGATGGAGAATGAATTGGCTGGGAAGCAGCAAGAAATTGAAGAGCTAAACAGAGAGCTAGAAGAAATGAGGGCAGCATATGGTACAGAAGGATTGCAACAGGTATAATTACCTTATGTTGCTTTCTGCTTGCTACTCGGTTACATGCAAAAATACACAGCATCACCGGAAAGAGTTCACACTTAATGATAGCTGCTCAGAATGCAGTCAGTGTGTGGTATAGAATTACACGTAATTTCTTTCAGTCACATACCATGCGCTGTATTTCTTTGAATGGCATTTCCATCGTGTGTCCTTTTTCTCTGTATTTTGTAACTAAAATTCCAGTCTTCTTCACAGTGACTTTCTTCAAATCAGGAACGGAAAGACGATTTTCTTCAAGAAAAGCCCTAATTCTTCTCTAGTTGTGCAAAGACTGCATTTCTTTAATACCTTCCTGCTCCTCCAAGATCAAAAAAACTCAGGTTTTACTTCCTGAGGAGTGATACAACTGAGTTGATCCTTGAACCAAAAAGGTATTTGTATGTCAGACTTCACAGTCTGAAATACAAGGCAACTGTGACAGAATGTTTTAGTAAACATCTAATAACTTGGGGTTACAGGGAAGCATTTCTTACTTCAGAAATACCATTGGAGCTTGAAGATAGGTTTTAAAGTAAAGAATATTAAATACTTATTCTTCCAGTTTAAGGAAGTGGTGCAATGCACTGAAGTCAGTGCTTTGTCATGCTTCATGTCTTACTTATCTCTCTCTTTTAATTTGGATTCAGATTACATCATTGTCTTTCTATTTTTTGCAAAGTACTACAGAATACCAAAATTGTTCTAATATTCAGTCATTTTCACCTTCATTATTGTTGCACAATTATAATTTTTTCTGCTTTCGTTTGTATTTTATCTGTGAAAATGGAATTCATGTTTTCCACCATAGTAGAGTGGTCTTTAAGTGGTTGCCCTGGAGGAGGTGGTTTATCATTCCTTTGTCTGTTGGTGAATCTCTGGTGTTGCATTTTAGGTCAAACTTAGCTTCTAATTACTGTGTCTTGTACATGTTGTGCTAAACATGATAGTCATAATTATAGAATAATAAAGAACATAAGCATAATTTTAGTTTCTCACAATTGTGACTACTGTTAGTTTTTCCTGAAAAAGATGAAAGTTAAAATGTTTGCATTTTTTAAATGGCTATGATTACTATTTTTAAAATGAACTAAAAATATATTAAAACAAAACAGGCTGTGGGACAATACTATTTTAATAGTGGCAGCATATTCTTGTATGATAGTGGTACAGCACATAATATCTCGGTTGAGAAATGCATATGGTTTATTTTTCAGAAGAAACAAAAGAATTGTAAAAGGGGAGTGAGGAAGATATGTTGTGTGCTTTAGTCCTGGCTGTTTGTTAAAGAAAAAGATTGAATAAAAAAAGTTGAAAGTTATCATATAACAATGTGTGGATCAGAACAGATAAATATAGTTATTCAGTTTCATTGAAAAGGTGCAAAAGGAATGATATGACACACTTAAGTGTCTGATCTGTTCCTAATTTTCTCTATTTTAATTTTCTCTATTATAACAAACATCTAGTATTTCCACTAGATCCATGCTTTTAAAGTAGGAGTTCACTGCAGTGTTCTGAAAAGAACTTTGAATTTTCTCAAATACTTTGCATAGTTTGGCTTGTTTAAGGCACTTCTTGTTTTTAGGTCCCACTGAATAATGTCCCTATCCCCTCAGTCAGTAAGCTTTATCTGGAAGCATTATAATGTTACTTCAAGACTCAGTATATAACCTGGAGAAGCTTCTTTTTGGGAGCATTGTAAACAAAACAGTTACAGAAGGTGACTGATAATTTAAGAAATTTGCAATATGTAGAGATGAAGCTTCCACTAGACTTGAATGAGTTCAGATTGACAAAGTGACTTTAAAGTGAGTAACATCTACTTATATTAATATTTAATTGCACATGAAAATAGTCCCAATTAATATTGTAGAATTTCTGGCTGCCTGAGTGTAATCCTGCAAAAAACAAAACAGTTGCAAAGGATTTTTTTCTGTACTTTTATAATTTCTTCATCATTACAAATTACAAAAGATCCATCTATTAAATACACTGTATCAGTTCTGCAGCTTGAGCTGATTTTTCTCATGTAGTTATGAATAATTTCTTTGGGTTCACAGTGTAGGATACTGCATGGTATCTATTATATGCTTTTAGTACGATGAATGCAATTTATTTATAGCTTGCATTTATTGTGGAAAGAGTGTGTGGACATGAGTAGTTGTACAAAATTGTTGAAACACCGTAAGTAGATACTCTGGCCATCCTTTATGATGGCTTGTTTACGTGGCCACGCTTTTAGTTTGAAAACAATTTATATATTTAACTGATTAACCTTCTTAAAGGTTCAGATTTTGTTCTTTGATAAATATATTTTATGGAGAGGTCATATATTGTTAAATGAGGGGGAAAAAATCTGTTTCTGAAGTATTTACAAATAGAGTTTGTGAAAACATAAATGTTCTGGTAGGTCTGTGTGACATCTTTTAAATGGAGAGGTTAGGGATGACGTATTCCTGCTTAACTAGAATAAGTTAGTATTTTTTTTGTCTGTGGCTTTGATGTGCACTAATAGTTTAAATTCTATCTTTTGTAGCTGCAAGAATTTGAAGCTGCTATCAAAAAAAGAGATGACATTATCACTCAGCTCACTACTAACCTACAGCAGGCACGGAAAGAAAAGGATGAAACTATGAGGGAGTTCTTAGAGCTTACTGAACAAAGTCAAAAACTGCAAATTCAGTTTCAGCATGTAAGTTACAGCGCTACCAATATTTATTTAGGTTTGAAAATTGGTGTCACCTTGGAGGGTCTATAAATGGCTACTTCCTGCAGAAACACAGAATTTTTTGTGCATTTTTTAAGAATTGGTTTCTTAGTATAAATCAGCAGTCACTTTACCGATCCTACAGTTATCATTATAGTACCTGGTTTATTGTACCAATTCATTATAAAATAATAAAGATTAGTCTGTTTTCTTCTCCAGTATGTGGTGATAGCATCTGATAAATACTGGATGATGGCACTTATCTTAGGGGAAAACACTTGTGTAATTAGTTCTCAGAGCTTTGGGCTGAAATCCAACCTGTTCCCTTTGAAATCAAAACAACCAGCCATCAACTTTAGTGGGCCACCATTTCATGCTCCAGTCCTTCCTATATTTTTGGGTAAAACATGCCTCTTGTGGTGTTATTTGAAGGTAATTTAAATAACAAAGTCAAGTTTCAGAGAAGCATTTGTTTTAAAAAGTACTGGTGATTGAGGTGCCATGGACACTGTTAATCTACATGACTACAGTTTACAGTGTTGCAGTTGAATATTGTAGTATTTTGTGCTGTTTAAGTACTTTATATAGCTTTTTCGAGCGTCAGTTGGATTATATTCTGAAGCCAAGTTTTTATTATTAAAAATCTGATTTTGGAGACAGTAACTACAAACTAGTTCATTTTACTAGTTAGAATTGTTTTTGAGACACTGCTGTCCTGTGCTAGCTCACCATAAAACAATATTAAATATTTTGTATCGTTTGGCCATCCCAAAAGAATAAGGATATTTCAGTTCCTTCTAAAAGAACTTATAAAATTTTGCAATAGTCTTTGGGCTTGTGATGTGGAAAAAGAAAGTAAAGATTGCTCTTTCTGTAGTGCAAGCTTTTTTCTGAAAAACTTGATGTATTTTAGGTTTTATTTTTTTAACATTCAAGTTGCAGGCAAGTGAAGCCCTAAGGAACACCAGCCATAGTTGCACAGCTGCTGATTTATTGCAAGCCAAGCAACAGATACTTTCACATCAGCAACAGCTAGAAGAGCAAGAATGTCTGCTGAAGAATTATCAAAAAAAGAATGAAGAATTTGAAGTGCAGATTACACGTCTTCAAGACAAAATCACAACATATGAAGTGGTATGTTCCTTACTAGAAAGATCTCTTTTCCTAATCTCTCTTTTCTTTTCAGGATTTTGTAGTTCCTTTGAAATTTAAGGACCAAAGCACAGATTATGAGTGTACTGCATATAATGCATACAAAGATTTTAAGTTTTTAAGACTGCTTCTGTTTACTAACACATATGTGTATAATTTAAAACTGAAATTTTTATGTCAGTATTATGTATCATGTTTTAATAAATTGCAGAAATGTTTACAAGAGATGATGAAACTATACTGTATATTAGAATGCCTTCATTAAATGATGTTATTTTGTTAGGAAAAAAAATTAAAATAACCTGCTTGAACAATGTTTTCTGTTTTAAGGAAAGAATGAATTCTTTTCTTCATGTACATTTTTTTAAATTATCCTTCATGGAAAACATCTTAAAAGTACCTAAAAAAACTAAATGTCATTAGAAGTGACAACAGACAAAGGGTTGTTTTTTTTTTTCTTTAAGCATCCGAGCACAACTGGCAAAAATGGAAGTGATTTTTGGGGGGGGGCAGGGGGGACGGGCAGGGAATTTCACTTATTCCAAAAGTACAGAAAACCTCCAAATGAGGTCAACAAATAATTTATATTTATTTTTTATAAATGATGACTAGCCTTCTAAAGAAAGGCATTGTGTTTAAATAGCTAAGTCTATAAGTGTTCTTATATGTTCAGATAATGAGCTAAAAATAAGAACATGGTTTTCTCATTTTTTAAAGGAAAAACACAAAAATGAGGGAGAAGATTTGAGTAAACTACAAGAAAAAGAAGCATTGGTTGAAGAGCTGGAAGCAAAACTTGGAGAAGAAGAAAAAAATTCATTTCAGCTTAAGGAAAAATTATCAGATGTCAGTAAATTACTTGAAGAATTGAAAGAACAGATTTCACTAAAGAACCAGGAGATAAGTAATATGAGAGCTGAACTTACCACCTACAAACAGAAAGAAAGACAATGTTCAGATGAAATAAAACAATTAATGGGAACTGTGGAAGAATTGCAGAAACGATGTTATAAAGACAGCCAGTCTGAAGCTGACATTGTGCAAAGAATGGAATTAGAAACACAAAGGAGACTGGCACAACTTCAGGCTGAATTAGATGAAATGCATGGCCAGCAGATTGTACAAATGAAGCAAGAATTAATTAAGCAACATGCAATGGAAATAGAGCAACGTCTTTTGCAGCAAAAAGTAGAATTGGAGAAAACTTCAAGTCTATGTTTGAATGAGAATGTTAATGAAGATCAAATGCATTTAATGAATATTAAAATTAATGAATTGAATGTGAAATTGCAAGATGCTGATAATGAAAGGGAGAAAATAAAGCAAGAATTGTCACAACAGATGGAAGTTATTTCAGCAGAGAAGTCTCTTCAACAAACTAAAATAGAAGATCTTTTCCAAGAACTAAATTTTTCAAGAGAGCAGGTTCAAAGAGCCAAACAAACTATAGTGGATATGGAATGTAGATTAAATGAAGCTGAAAAATACCAGTTTGTGATTGAAGATTTAAAAACTCAACTGGCTTCTGCCTCCGAATTTAGGAAGGAATTGGAATTAAAACATGAGGCAGAAGTCACAAATTACAAAATAAAACTTGAAATGCTAGAAAGGGAGAAGGATGCAGTTTTGGACAGGATGGCAGAATCTCAAGAAGCAGAATTAGAGAGACTGAGGACAAAGCTTCTCTTTAGTCATGAAGAGGAACTTTCCAGACTTAAAGATGACTTACAAAAAGAGCACATGGTGAATATAGAAAGCCTTAAAGATACCTTGAATATGCACCATAAACAGCAGTTAGATGAGGTACAAAATGAAATGAGTCAAAAGATAGAAGCCATGCAATATGAAAAGGACAACTTAATCACAAAGCAAAATCAGTTGATATTAGAGATTTCAAACCTAAAAGATTTACAGCAGTCTGTTGTAAATTCTAAATCTGAAGAAATGACACTTCAGATCCATGAGCTGCAGAAGGAGATTGAAGTGCTTAGGCAAGAGGAAAAAGAAAAAGGTACCCTTGAACAAGAAATTCAAGAGCTGCAGCTTAAAACTGAGTTGATGCAGGAACAAATGAGGGAGAGAGAAGATAGCCTTCAAAAAAAGTGTTCTGAACTTGAAACACAAAATAACCTTCTTAAGGGGGAAAACAAAACTCTGGAAGAGAAATTAAAAAGTATGTTGGTAAGCTCTGAAGAAAATGTCATTTTTAACAACAGCGTTAGCTGTAAGTCAGAAATTTTGGACTTGCAAAAAAAAATAGAAAAGCTGATTACTGAAAATGAGCAACTTAAAAACCAAAATGGTCAGCTCCAAGAGGATACCGAAAGGCAGAAGAGTGCCTTTTTATTTACTGAGAAGAAACTTGAAGCTAATTATAAAGAGCTGCAGAAAGAATGTGCAAGTCTTCTGAAGGCAAAAACTGAGTTAGAAGAGAACAAGAATAAGCAGGAAGCTGAATATAAAAGCAAACTCAAAGCTTTGAATGAAAAACTTCACCACTTAGAAAGCAATAGACCAGTTTTATTTAAAACTAAAACTTCTGGTTTTGAAGGGAGTAAAGAAATCCAGGTGTCCAGGGCAGACACATTTGAAGCTGGAGAAGTTGTTGAGAAAGATGCAACAGAACTTATGGAAAAGCTTGAAGTTACCCAGCGTGAGAAACTGGAATTATCCCTGAGACTTTCTGATCTCTCTGAACAGTTGAAGTCAAAGCATAGTGAAATTTGTCATTTAAATGAGAAAGTTCAATCCTTAAAAGATGAGAAAGAACAAGTTCTAGCAAAATGTAAAGACCTAGAAGTCATAATTAGCCATGCTCAGAGAGGAAATAATGACCCTAAGACAAAATGCTCTAAAGGAAAAGCTCTGAAGACTGCTGCTCCAGCATCTGAAAGTAGAAATAAAACCCCTGGTCCAAGGAAAAAAGTTGATGAAGGAATAAATGTAAGAGGAAATTTAGGTTCAGGTAAAGATATCAGTCATGAGGTAACAAAAAGAAAGGATATTCAGCAAATGTTGAAACCAGAACAGCAGTCTCTTGTAGAACATTTGCATGGGATGACAGACAGGATGACAGATGAAACGTCGTTAATAGCCATTACACAGAGTGAAAATAATAATCTTCAGCAGCAAGTGGATGCCTTAAAATCAGAACAGGTACGTTACGTAAAGCAGTATAGAAAATAATTTACCTATGAAAATTTGCACTTGGAAATTTGCATCATATTTTTCCTATTACTTCTTTGAAGTACAGATGTGTGGTCTTGTGTGGCACTGTGGCCAATGGTTGAAAGTGGTTACGTGAATGACCAGAATGATAACTATAGTCTATGTGTATGAGGATGCTATTTTTTCAATGAAAGAAATACTCTTTCTTTACATTTAATTAAATCAAAAACAACAAAAAAAGGTAAGGAGAAGACATCTAGAGCACTTTACACTCTGATAGAGCATTTAACTTACTTACTTGAGGTGAAAACTTACTCAGGACATAATTTTTTAATTTGTGATTAGCTTTTCAGTTCTCTAAGTACTCATTCAAACAATATAAAGAGATCATGAAACTCTTGACTTTCTCTTATCAAACTTGTGAAATATCAAACTTGTGAGGTACTAATCTTCCATTATCAAAATTTTTGTGTATATGCAGTTATCACTTCTTAAGACATGTATCTGGATGTGAGCGTGAGAAGAGAAATGTGTGAAGATATGGAAGTTATGCATACTGTGTGATTCTAACCAATCTCTATCTTTTGCTGGAGAAATTTTGCTTGTATTTTTTGGTATTGTAAATGAATTGCAGGTAGTATGGAAAGGATTGTTATTTGCCCATAAAAATAGCTAAATGTTGAATTACCAGTATTTAATTAGGTGCTGCAATCATAAATCTTGCTTTACATTTATATACAGTGATTAAGTTGAATAGCATGCTGCAAGAAGTATGCAACTAAGTTTTCTGTAGAAATAGATGTTAACGAGTCTTCTTCTATTTTTTTAGATTGGTTTTTTTTTGTGTTCTAAAAATCCACCTAACAGTGAACTAATGCCACCACTGCCTAATTTTATGTTGTGTTGTAGTTCATTCATTTCCTAAGAAATAAAATCACAAGCAAAGCCACATTGTAAACAGTTGTGAGATTACAGAAAAGAGCTACAACTTGTATAATGTATTTTATTTTTTTTAACGAGGATGCAATAAGGGTCTTGCATTTTCCTGCCATAGAACTAAAAAGACATTATGGTCCAGAGGTGTCTAAAAACCTTTTCAAACTTGGACTCAAAATAGCTCATTACTGGCATATTCTAAACATGTTTTTGCTTTAGCAATAATATCCCCAAAAGAGCAGACTAGAACTGCAAGCCTTGGAAAGCAATGTTTTTAAGGTCTGCTAGTAATAGCCTTTTTTCTCTATTTGGAGTGAACTTTCTTAACTTACTCTGTTGGTAGCAATTTTGCTCTCACTTCATCGGGGTAAAATTTGTTGGGTTTTTATTGCAGCAAAATAGGAATTGAAGCTTATTGAGCTTTGTTGATTTTAGTTTGATTTTTATTTGCAGTTGAAGAAGTTTCGTACTATTTTGTTACAATTCAGTTTTCCTAACTGTGTATATTTAAACTTACCTAATGCATACCATATATGGAGCATTCCATTCAACACATTATTAATTTCAGAAATTTGCAAAGATGGGACTTTTTTGTTTTCTTGTTTCTCACTCTATGTAAAATGTGTCCTTTCATTCGAAGACTGATTTACAGCTACAGATGGAAGCACAGCGCATTTGCCTATCCCTGGTTTATTCAGCTCATGTAGACCAGGTTCGTGAGTACCTGAAAGCAGAAAAAGAGAGTGCACTTTGCAGTCTTAAAGAGGAGCTTGTACGTAGTCATCTACAAGAGATGAATGATCTTAAAAAAATGCATCAGCTGGAGCTCCAGACTTTGAAAATTCAACAAGCAGGTAACTTGACCAGAATTATGGGAGTGAAGTTCTTCATAAGAAAAACAGTATCTTTAAAAGAAAACAAACATAAGAGTTTGTGCATGTAGCTGTCCAATAAATTGTTTTTATAGAACATTTTGAAGTGGTTTTGTACCAAATTATTTACCCATTATAAGTAGTCTATTACTCAGGGTACTTAAAAAAAAAAAAAGTAATAACTTTAAAAAAAGAAGGAATACGAAGTATTATAATTCATGTTTTGTTATTTGTATTTGGTCAATTAATTGTAAAGAACTGTATAATAGGTTCACCTGTAAGGTTGTATTCCTTACTGAAATAAGCAAATGCATCAGCAAAATATTTTTGGGCTTCTTTAATTCTCTGTTCTTTGAATTTCTGCATTGGGTCCCTGCCCACATTAAGTAAGCTTTGCTACTACTTTTTGCCTCAGTGAGCTTTTATGTTATCATGCTGGTTTTCTATCCCTGCTTTTTCTGTTATTCCATGATTTGCCCTTGTGTAATTTTTTGGCATAAGTTCTTTGCCCTCCAGTATGTTTCTATAAAGTTTGATCTTTCTAGAGCTCACTAAAACACAAAGCCCTTTCTTACCACTTACTCCTCTTGAACATGCAGTTGTACCATAATAATTGAATCTGTCTGTGATGGAACAAGACAGAGAGGAACAAAAAACTATGCCTTTCTAAGAGCTGAAGAGGCAACCTCACCGAGGCAGGAAATTAGGCCTTTGAAAAGTTGTTTTGCTTATAGTGTTTAAAAATAATATGAATGATTTGTATTCATAGATGATGAGGTCAAATCTACGCAAAGACTTATAGAAAAGCTGAATGAAGCTGTAACTGAGGAATGTTCTAGGCTTGCTCAGGTAAGACTGAACAAAGAGTCTTTTTTTAAAATGGAAATTTTGAAAACAAAAAATTATGTGTATAGTGAGTCATCATATTTTTCTACATTATTTTTAACAGGTTTTCTTTGCAGCTTTTCTGTTTGCATTGATCTCAAAATAAAGATGGATAAACCTGATCTTCCAAAATAACATTGCAAGGGGTTTTGTATTTTTTTCCTAAACTCTTTTATGTCCTTGTCCAGACAATTCTTCTGTGTTATACCTAGTCTTGATCTTCTATGTGATGTTTGTCTTGTATCTGCTAGTTTGGAGGTAATTTTTTCCTTCTGTATGTCTCTGGCTATAAGTTGTTGATTTAACAGAGGTCTAATGTCATGCACATATTGGTACACAGGACATCACGCTCTTATCTGCAATAAGATAGCAATTTCTTTCTCACTTGCAGCATAGCTTTATAAGACTTAAAAATGTCTAAGAATCTACCAAAATTGCTGTCTATATTGTTTTCAGTAACTAAATATTGTAGTCAAAAAATGAAGCTTATTTTTAGTCCATATTCTAGTATCGGCCACCAATAATATTATTTTGCCATATCTTTTTTTGTAGATTACTAGTAATCAATGGCCCTTACAGGTACTTTTTGACCAGCAATCAGGTTACTTATTAACCTTATTTCTAGATAAATTAAGCTACTTTCATCATTCATTATAAGCCATGGTTTTCCAATCTCAAATACTTCAAATGGTTGGTTTTGGCGTTGGGTTTTTTTTTCCTTCTTTGCTGGGCTTTTTCCAACATCTTTTTGGGAAAGTGGATAGCGGAACTTTTTTACTTGAGAGCGAACGTAGGAGAGATTAAGCAGGACTCCATGATAGGTCATAGAAAGCAGCAGCTGAATGAGAGTCTTCGGCATTATTCGTTTCAGAGCTGGGAATAACACTGCTGATCTGTATGATTCCATGTTGAGCTTTTGGAGAAATTATGACTTTACTTTTTTAAGTTGAATTTGGTGTCTGTTGAGTCCAAAATCTTTAAATATTGAATCCCACTGTGTGCTCTGGGCAGGCCAAGTTTCTTTTCAAGTATGATTTATCTTCAGAAATAATATGAATAAGTCTTCTGTTTCCCTACTCATTGTAAATACAGCAGCTATTCTGCTGGCCACATAGCACCAACAAACATGAGGCATTCTGTTTATGATTTGCTTGAGTTTTCTTCCACCATCCCCATTTATCCTATTTGTTCAATACTTAACAAGATGAATTGTAATCTCTAAAAGATACAAATTTCTGCCACAGGGAATCCTTCTTCCAAGTAAAATTGCAGTTTACAAGAATGAGCTATTTACAATGTAAATTTGCTTTCAGCATTAATAAAGGAGGCCTTTCTATGCAAGATTTTAATACTGGGCAGTTCCAAATTAAATAGCCATGCCAAAATATATGTATTTATGTTTTAGCTGAAAAGTCTTTCCATACCTGTTTCTTTTATCAGGAGTTTTAAAGATTGTCTAGGTTCTTATGACTCAACAGAACATCTATGCCATCATTTCCACAGAAGATAATACTCACAAAATACTACTTTCCTGTTTTTTCCTATTTTTCTTTTTTTCTGTGTGAATTGTGATTGATAAATTAATAAACAATTCTTCACTTTTTTTTCCCCTTTGTTTCATTTGTTGTGCAGGCTTTGTGTGACAATCAGAATGAACATTCTTCAGCTGCTGTAGAAATTGGCGATAGGGAACAGGATATTTTCCGTAGACCTGCTGCTGTGAGAGGAAAACTGAGTGTAGAATTACCAATACACAGAGGTCAAGCTGAAGGTAATGGCATTGTACTATCATGCTCGTTAAAAAAAAAAATACTGACTTCAAGTATTTCAGACTGACAATTTTTTGTTCAGGTGCTACTTAATGTGCCTAAATAGCTGCTTTAGAGATTTCCTCGCTATTCTGAATGACTTTTTTATTATGAGTGTTTTCTTATGCTGTTTTCATTATAGTGGAAATTGGTGAAAAAAGTGTTGGGTTTTTTTTTCCTCCTTCTTTTGTAGAAGAAGCTAGCAGCTCTACCAAAAGATTAATATATATCAATACTATATAAAAATGCATCCTAAATTTGGAAGGGGCCTCACTTCTTTCAATAATATGTAATGTTTATCAGATAATTCTTCAGTGAAGAACTTGTGAACAATTCACTGTATTAAAATTTATGGTAAAATGTTTGATTTCATTTTTTTTAAAAGTCCCTGGTTATCTGTGTAATTTAGCTGTGCAAGAACGTATGGATGCACTTCTACACAAGATAATGGAAGAATACAGTAGGCTGAAAGCACTTCAAACACAGCTGATGAAGGATTGTGAACAGGTAAACTTTTTATAGTATATGAGTATATGAGCATTTACATTTTCTTCGTTGCCTGAATTCCCTCTGGATGAGTGAAGAATGTGTTTGAAATTGTGTTTATGTATCCTGGTTGAGTGGCAGAGCAAGGCAATGATTTGACAAAGTGGGGAAAGCTGCTACCCCTGTCACAGAATCGTGGAATGGCTGAGGTTAGAAGGCACCTCGAGTCTGTCAAATCCAACCCCTTGCACAAAGCAAGGTCAGCTAGAGGAGGTTGCCCAAGACTGTGTCCAGCCAAATTTTGAATATCTCCAAGGATGGAGACTCCACAAGCCTGGTGGGCAACCTTATCTTCTTCAGGGTACACATTCCCAGCTCTCTTAGCCTCTCCTTGTACAACAAGTGCTCCAAGCCCCCCATCTCCTTTGTGACCCTTTGTTGGACTCATGCCAGTATATCCATTTTTCTCTTATACTGGGAGTGCAGCACGGGACCCAGCATTTCAGGTGTGTCTCACTAATGCTGAGTAGAGAGGAAGGATCACCTCCCTTGACCTGATGGCAAACGCTCATCCTAATGCAGTTGAAGAGGCTGTTGGACTTGTGTCATAATGGCACATTGCTGGTTCCTGTTCAATGTGGTGCCCACCAAGGACTCCAGGTTCTTTTCTGCAAAGCTGCTTTCCAGCTGGTTGGTCCTCTGCATGCACTGGTGCACAGGGCTCTTCCTCTCTAGGTTGCAGGACTTGGCATTTGCCTTTGTTGAACTTCATGAGGCTCCTCTCAGCCCATTTTTCTGGCCTGTTGAGGTCTCTTGAAACAGCAGCACAACCATCTAGTGTATCAACTGCTCCTCCCAGTTTTGTACAGTCTGCAAACCTGCTGAGGGTGCACTCTTGTCCCATCATCCAGGACATTAATGAAAAGGTTAAACAGTATTGGCTCTGGTATTGACTCATTAGGTACACCACTAGTTATTGGCTTCCAGCTGGACTTTGTGCCACCAGTCACAACCTTTTGAGCCCAGCAGTTCAGCCAGTTTTCAGTCGGCCTCACCGTCCCATTCTTCATCAGTTTGTCTATGGGCATGTAATGGCAGGTGGTGCCAAAAGGTTTGTCAGGTATGATTTCCCCTTCATAAATCCATACAGACTACTCCCAAATGGAGTATCTTCTTGGCTTTATGTGTCTGGAAAAGGTTTCCAGAATTATTTTCTCTGTCACCTTCCCAGAGATCAAAGTGAGGTTGACTTGCCTGTAGTTCCTCAAATCTTTCTTCTTTCTCTTTTTGAAGAGATTGCTTTTATCTACTCCTCAGAAACCTCCCTCAATCACCATGACCTTTGAAAGATAATTGAGAATGGCCTCGCAATAACATAGGCGAGCTCCCTCAGCACTCCTTGGTGTATCCTACCAAGCACCACCAAATTGTTCATGTCCAGTTTGTTACCTAACCTGATCCTGCCCCACCAAGGTTGTCTCCCTTGCTTCAAACTTTTGCATTCATCTCAGGGGCCTGGGATTCCTAAAGAAAGATTTTCATCAGTAAATTTGGAGTTAGGTATTTCCATGTATTAAATAGAGTACTCTAACCAATTATGTCTAGAGATGGTTGCAGGTCACGTGTAGTGATGAATATTGCCATGATTTAACCCCAGCCAGCAACTAAGCACCACGCAGCCACTGCACTCATTCCCTACCAATGGGATGGGGGAATCCCCAGAATCAGAAGAGTAAAAGTGAGAAAACTCATGGGTTGAGATAAAGACAGTTTAATAGGTAAAGCAAAAGCTGCACATGCAGGCAAAGCAAATCAAGGAATTCATTCCCTACTTCCCATCGGCAGGCAGGTGTTCAGCCATCCCCAGGAAAGCAGGGCTCCATCACATGTAACCGTTACTTGGGAAGACCAAACGGCATCACTCTGTATGTCCCCCCCTTCCTTCTTCTCCCCCCAGCTTTATATGCTGAGCATGATGTCATATGGTATGGAATAGCCCTTTGGCCAGTCTGGGTCAGCTGTCCTGGCTGTGCTCCCTCCCAGCTTCTTGTGCGCCTGGCAGAGCATGGAAAGTTAAAAAGTCCTTGACTAATGTAAACTCTACTCAGCAACAACTAAACTGCATCCAACTCTGGAGTCCTCAGCACAGGAAAGACATGGACCTGTTGGAGCGGGTCCAGAGGAGGGCCACAGAAATGATCAGAGGGATCGAACACCTCTCCTATGAGGAAAGGCTGAGAGAATTGGGGTTATTCAGCCTGGAGAAGAGAAGGCTTTGGGGAGACCTTACTGCAGCCTTTCAATACTTAAAGGGGGCTTACAAGAAAGATGAGGATAGTCTTTTTAGCAGGGCCTGCTGCGACAGGACGAGGGGTAATGCTTTCAAACAAAAAGAGGGTAGATTTAGACTGAACACATGGAAAAAAATTTTCACAATGAGGGTGGTGAAACACTGGAACAGGTTGCCCAGAGAGGTGGTAGATGCCCCATCCTTGGAAACATTCAAGGCCAGGCTGGATGGGGCTCTGAGCAACCTGATCTAGTTGAAGATGTCCCTGCCCATTGCAGGGGGGATGGACTAGATGACCTTTAAAGGTCCCTTCCATCCCAAAGCATTCTATGATTCTAAAACATTTGTGTGTTATCACCATTATTCTCATACTAAATCCAAAACGCAGCACTATACCAGTTACTAAGAAGAAAATTAACTCTATCCCAGCTGAAACCAGTGCATTCTCCACCCCTTATTCCATACCATTTATGTCATGCTCAGGTCCCACACTATCCAATACATCCTCATTAACATCCCCCCCCAACTCTATCCAAGCTGAAACCAGGACAAATATACATGTACAAAAAAATACTTGTATGTGAAAATTGCATCATGGGCCCAAGGAGGGTATTAATGTCTTCCTCTCCTTCTTGGAGTCAGAGGAATTATAACTTAACAGTTTATATCCAGAGAGAGGAGTTTGAGGTTTATAGTGGGCGTTCTGCACAGGCTGAACAACTAGCTATAAATGTATATTTGGCCATTCAGACTGTAAAATTAAACACATTGTTACACTGGTTACACTCTCTTATGCATTGGCCGCCAACCTTTCTTATATGTTTATAATCACAGTTAATATTTTTTGCATTATTGCTAGACAAATTGTTGTCATTTGTATTTACTTGATTATTTTTTAGGTCAAAGAACCATGGCTGCTATCTTCAGAAAGAAAGAAAGAAGAGGAACCTAGCCATCTAGAAACAAGAAAGGAATGTCTGCAGACCCCTTCACAGGGTCTAATGGGTAAAAAGATTCATATGCTGTTTTTAATGTATGTATATTCAGAGAGACAGAGAAGACAATGACTTTAAATTTTAACTGATTCATAGCTTACTACAACTTGAAGCACATAAGATATTTTTGCAGATTTTGCAGTGTGATGCTCTAATTTTCTTAAATCTCTGAAATATTTTGGAATTATATTCTGTGAAAGAGTTCTGGTTTAGTCTTTTTCAGTTTTCCACAGTTAAAGTTCTCTTACCCATATCACGTATAGTTTTGCAAAATGAAAGATTAAGTTATAATTATTTGTTACAGAAAAGTAATTCATATGATATCAGAAGAAATTTTTAACTACAGTAATTATTCAGTCCATCGCTGCTAATAACTTGGGAGAGAGTTAATTTAGACTAATGTAATTTCCCCCCCCCCCCCCCCTTCAAATAACTTACATATAGATCCTAAGATTCAAGAATACTGTTCGAAGGAGATAGGAAACCTTAAAACACAACTTGAAGAACAGCATGCTCAAGAACTGGAACACCTCCGGTCCTATTTCCAACAGCAGCTGAAAGAAAGTGAAGAGCGGTACACTACAGAGATTGTCCATCTGCAGGATAAGCTTCAGAGTGCTGGGGCATCCTCTGACCACATGAGGTATTAATTGGTTCTTTAATGCTTATAACTTTGCACTGTGTACAAAAAGAAGTATTTCAAATAACCATTCCTGTAAAGCTACGTGTTTTACTTCGAAATTTGAGAAATTCTTCATAAACATATTACTCTTATGTTGTTCTGTTCCTTCAAGAGTTGTTAAGAGTGTTAGGAAGAAATGATACAAACATGGCAAACTAAGTAGTGCAGCATTTAGAATTTATTACATTTTTATAGTTAACAGAGGAAGATTTGATAATTGGGATAATGCGTAACTATCATTTCATATATATGAGCTTTTTAGCAGTAATTTCAAAACTTCCAACTCAACAGACCACTTTTAACCCTCAAAAGTCCAGGCAATATGCTTTACATCTAAAGACACCTCGTGTAGCATAGTTGCATGAAATTGATGATTTTCTGGAATGATATGTAGCAATAAAGTTTGTGGGAGAGTTGAGGTCCACTTAACATGTTCTGGCTTTTACCAAGTCATGGACCATGGGACATAGTCATCAGCCTCCTCCTGGGCCTGACCATTGTGGCCTTTCAAACCTGAAAGAGGTACAAGTGTCTTGGGGGATCCTGACAACTGTGGAGCCTTCTGTTCCCCAATTCCTTCGCTGTCTCCTTGGATGTGTTCAAGGAGTGGTGGGTGCTTTTGATTGTGCTCTGTTCAGTGTCATCTCTGGTTTCCTGTTCTTCCATTTTTGACCCTCATATTCCTTCCTTTTGTTTCATTTACTATACCACATATTCACTCAGTTTCTCTGCATTTTTCTTTTATCTGAATCTCTCTTCTGTGAGAGAGAACTATGAGGGTTTGTCAGTCAGACCAGTGCCCAACTGTAAAAAGGAAATGGGTAGACACAGTGGCAATAGGAAATGCTACTAAGAAAAGGGGGAAATTGTCTAGATGTTTCTGGGAATTGTTAAATATTTGATATACTTACCACAGTACTCTCTTAAAAAGCAAAAGAACCATGGTAGGACAAATCCTTAGAAGCTGAATGAAATGAAGATAAAAGTGTTTTCCTTCAACCATGACCCATCAGAACCCAAACATCTGTTTTTCCCTTATTGTTTGATCACAGCCTTTTCTCAGCCATCTGTGTTTTTCTAACTTTGAAACAGTTTTCCTTTCATTCCTTAAAATATGTTTCTAGTCTTGGAAATGGCAAGTAAAATAACCAATTTTTTTCCTCATATGAATGAATACTTGCATATACTCGTTTTGAGGTGAATAAGAGGTCCAAGTTCTGCAAATGTTTATGCATCTGTAAGACTGAGGCTTTATATCATTGTTTTCCACTATCTGCCTTGTAGAATCAGTACACATTTATTAGCCTGAGCTCAGTTTTAAGGGACTGTGTGGCTTCTTAATCAATCACTTTTTAAGCCTTTAAAAAAAAAAAAAACAACATACAAGCTACGAGCATTCTCAAAATGCATTTTGTGAAACTCTATACTGCTGTATAAGTGTTGGCCGGGACAAGTTATAAATATTCACATACGATTTCTAAATTATTTTTAAATGGGTAGTTAGTGTTCTGATTTCGTCCATGATAACTATTCACCTAAAATACTCAAAACTCATTTTACATATGTTTAACGAGCATTTAGAATGATTATCAGTATTTATAAGCTAAAAGGGTAGAGAAAAAATTTCCCATGAAGATTTGCATTCTCTTAGCTTTCATACCTGAAGTTCAGGTTTTAAACATTAAAATAAAACTGGAGTTTTACAGGCAAAGTTCCTAGATCAGTACATAAATTGGTTTCTAATAACCCAGTATGGAGTTCTGTCTCATTACATCTCAAGCCTGAAGATGAGTGTCTTTAATGGTGTAGTCAGTAACCTATGGAATGATCTGTTACGTACTCAGTCTCCATACCTGGTTTGTTGCTGCATCATTTAAACTAAGATCTAAGTAGGAGTATAGCTGTGGCCAAGCCTAGGAATTTTTTGGGACATTTTCTTCTGGTCATATATCCTATTGCAACATCGGAAAAGGAAAAAAAAAAAACTGGAAATAATTGTTACTGTTCATTAATCAAATTAAACATGAATGCTAAATGTAATGGGTTACTTTTTGGAGTTAAAAATATCACAAGTTTTTTTTAAATTACCATTCTGGACTCCATTTCAGGGTTATCTAAACCAGCTCTCAGATCTGAGCAAAAGAAGCTTCATGGTCTCTGTAAAACCCCAGTGTAGTCTCACAAGTCTCACAGACAATAAACTTACCTTCTAACTTAATCTATTTTGTACCCTGTCTTTTAGCGGGGGATTCATGTCTTTGTGGTAGCAGATCACAAATACTAGAGGAGATTTTTTTTTTTTTTTAGGTTAGTTTGATACTGTTACTCTTATCCTTTTGGCAGTGTTAAATCTTTCTCAAAATGTAGTAAAAGGGGAGCTAGAGTTTTTGGTGGTATGTGGTGGTGGTTTGGTTTTACTGATTTATAGCACTCTGAATATATAGAGCCGTTCTGTTGGAAAAGACAGTCTCTGAATAAGTTTCAGCATGTTGTTATCTAAATATAAAATGAATCATGTTGGATTTCTTACTGTTTTCATGTGTATGTCTCATCTATGTAACACAAGAAAGCAAGCGGTGCATCTGTTGATAAGCATCAATTTAAGAGTATCAAAATAAATATAAACATGTTCTAGGTGTTTTTGTGGCTTCATACACATTAGCCATTCTGGTTTCTCTCATATCCTTATGATTCAAACAGATGCTTTTGTCTTCATCTTAACTACATATAGTTATTGAGGACAAAATATTTTCAGGTAGCTTTAGAAGTAAATTGTTTGTGAGGTCCTTGGCAAAACTGATGTTAAGATGTGTTACTTTGAGAGGAAGAGCTAGCGTTTGGAAGGCAGATGAATTATAAAGACAAGTATATGAAATTAATGGCATGGGAAAAGGTGTGTTCTGAAGAAAATATTTGCAGTTATTGGTCTTTAAATATATATAATGTATATGTATATTCATATAATGCATATTTGAATAGAGAAAAAATAAGGTATATTGAAATATTGATATTTTTTTTTTAATTTTTTTTTTTAATTTCTCCCCTTTGCTTCTTTTACCTTTTTAGTGTATCCACAGATTCACAAATAAAGCTAAAAAGAGTCTTCAGGGAAGTGAAGTGCACTGAAAATCTTCATCAGCAAAGAACAGATGAAGCACTGGAGGTATATAACTCAGTTGACAGCTAATACACATTTGGTCAATACAATTTAGATGCTTTGGGTTCTAAGATGAAATCGAAATATGGACTAGTATTTGGTAGTAGTAAATTAATTATCATATTAGTACTATGCTATACTATTAGATGGTCCATGTTAGAGGAAAAAGATTTAAATTTTGCTGAAAAACATTTCTGGAAATTATGAACAATAAAACTTGCTTTATTGGTGCTGGGGTTTAATTTTTTTTTTTTTTAATTTCTTTGAAACAAGACATTTGGTTTAAGCTACTTCTTACTAAAGTGGAAAAAAATTAGTGTTCAAATTCTGGGATTTCTTCAGGAGTCTTTTAAAATATTGTGACTTTTCTTTAAACACTAGTTATGGAAGAATAGTGATTTAAGTGAAATCCTAGTACTTTTTAAGTAGAGACTGCACAATTTTTAGAAGAAATTTTGAAAAAGTAATCCAAAAGATCTTAGAAACCAAATGCAAATGGAAAAAGCTCCATACATTCCTCCCATAGTACTGCTGGAAACCTGGCTCAACAATTCTGCTTTTTCAAAAATAATTATGCTGGTTTGTACTGTGATCCTGTGCTTTCTTACCTGTTTTCTCTGAATTTGACAGTTCAAATAGCGCTGCAAGAACAGTTGTTGCAAACTCAACTTTTAAAAATAATTTTGAAGCAGAAACAAGGCAAAGTCCTTTACCCCGTTTTTTTATGTTGTGGTACAAAATTATGTGATGTCCATGAAATAAAGATAACCTAATTGAGGAAAAAAAATCTGTCAGGTTGAAACTTTTACAATTAATGAAATAAAAGCACAAATACATGATCTGAGATTTCATGTTTTTCTTACAGCTTGCTAGTGAAACTGAAATGCAGAACAATCTGGATGTTGTTCAATTACTAGAAAAACAGTACCAAGAAAGATTAGAAGAAGAAATAGCAAAGGTATTATTTTTATTTTGTTATTTTAAAATATGTTTTAAAATACTGTCACTTTCATTTGCCATTTCTGATAATTCAGACAGTTGCAATAGCATATGCTAACTTTTGATTTACAAGGAATTGTTTCATTCTAAATCTGAAAGTGGAAAGTCTTAAAAAAAAAATCTGAAACATTTTGGGTTTTTTTTTTAGTTCTCTCTCCTGTTCCTAACTGATAATTTCTGTTCATGTAGGGGGGCGGGGGTGGTGTTTTGCTTTAATACTTCAAAGGAAATAGACAACATGCAACCATACACTTGACACTAGAATTTATTTAGAAAATCTGGAGGCTTAGAGAGTGGATTTCTTGCTACTTTAGGCTTAACAGCTGCTCAGTTAAAAAGATTTTGCACTTAACAGTTTCACACTATTTTCTGATCATATTTTATTGTGCATTTTAATATATTGTGTAAAATGCATAGTTTTTATTTGGATCTGGTGACTTTCTCTAAAACATGAGAAGTAAAATTAAGGTTTTTATAGGTAGAATATATTTAGTTGTTTGTGGATTTACTTAAGTTTGACTTCCAAAAAATTTTTCACTTCTTTGCAGAATGAAAAATTATCTCTGCTTTTATTATATCATGGCATAAATAAAAATCAAATTAACATAAATTAAAAAGTGGAAAAAAAAATAAAGGAATGCTTCTTAAAAAGGTTTGCAATCTGAGTTAGGAAGAATGTTATAGCCAGCACTAGAGGATGACATTAATTTAAGTAATCCATGTTTCTCAGGTAAAAGTTCCGTTTCTCTCCTCTCCTGCCCTTTATGGGAAAGCAAAGTACACGACTGGCTAGCGTTTAGTTAAGGGCTGTTTAAGTTCAAAAGACAAACTCACATTTTCTGGAAAGGAAGAGTTAGGTGTTTTCTTTTCAAGTGTAACACTTCTGTATTTATTATACTATTTTTTTCCATGTTTTTTGTAGCTTATGCTATAACTGGCTGTATTCTAAATCTAGAAAAGAACTGCTCACATGATTGGAAAAGGGGTTTATTTGTATTAGGAGGAGATGCTTAGCAATACAAAAGTTACCAGCCTGTTGTAACTGAAACTGCAGCTGTTTAATGCCCATAGAAGTTTCTTTCTAGTCAAATAAAATTCCTGTGCAGAGTATCAAGCATACGGCACTGCTGTCTTTATACAGCCCAAAATTCCATGTCAGTGAAATGTTTGCAAAGGATGCTTGGTTAGATAGAGGAACCTGAGCACAGCTGCACTTATGTCAATATGCCAAGGCTTTTTACAGTCACCTTATAGAATTATAGATTGATAAGATGTCTATGTTCTTTTGCCTTTCTGTTTTCTTCTGTTAAAAAAAAATACAAAATAAAATCATAGTTTGGAACTTTTAGTACTTTTATTTATATTACTGATGGTCAGCAATGAGATTTCTTCAGCAACAGGAGATGCTGTGAAGCATAAACTAATACAGATTTTTTCTTATTTATTCAGGTAATAGTGTCAATGAGTGTAGCATTTGCCAAACAGACTGAATTGTCAAGAATTGCTAGGCAGAAGGAAGAAGAAGCACAAACACAGATTGTACATCAACAGGGAATGCATTTTGAAATTAAAAAGCAATGTAGTGAAGAAGAGGTTGACGGCACTCTTAGAAAAGCAACAGAAAAAGGCAGTAAGCATGAAGAAGAATTGAAATCACTTTGCAAGGAGCTCACTGAAGAGTCTGGTGAGATCAACTCACTTGGAGAACAGCTTCATTCTAATAGGGGGGCTGGTTGCATATTAGGACAGACCACAGATGAATCAGTGATTTCTGAAGAAATTTTTTCCCATGTCAAAGGACTTACGGCGGAAGAAACACTGGTAAGCATAAAAAAAAAATTGGCAGTGTGTAAGACCATATCTGAATAATCTTTCCAGCGGATTTACAGTTCATTTGAATGAGAAAACTGCAAAGAAAGAAATTAAGAGGAAAATTCCATTTAAATATTGCCCTTTCCCTTTCAAAGGGGTGACAACTTTAGACCTAAATTACCTACTCTGATTTCTTGTGTTCTACCTGACTATCATAGCATTATGCTATGCTGTGAGGAGATGAATGTAGCATTGGTTACATGAAAATAGATTATTTCATAGATAAAACTGTATTGCAGGCAATAAATTGTATAAAGACTTTTTGTAAACTAGGTTATATTCTAGTGTTTTTACAAGGAACAGGTTAAAAATAGTGTTTAAAGAGTTTGAGTTCCTTATGATAAAGGATATCAGCTGAACACAAAAATTACAAAAGTAATATGTAAAATATGTGCCTAGCATTTCACGAACATGGGGTAGGGGGTAAGGTATGGAATAAATATGAAAAAAAGCAGTCATAAATTTTGACTCCACAATTTCATCCCAAGTTTATTTTTTTTTATTAAATTTGGCACTAGTTGAAGCAAAAATTACACTTTCAAATTTGTGTAACAGTTAAATATTCCGATCTTGTATTATCTTGATAGTGAATAAACTGTAATATTCCTGTTTGTATGATACTGCTCCCTCAAACTTCTCCTGTTGTACACACACACACTCAAACACGTGTGTCTGCCACTGCATTTTCCGTTGAGATCCCCGCCAGCTAAAAAGCATAAGAGTTAACACTGTTCACAGTTATTTTAAAAAACTTGTCTTTTAAATGGAGAATAATTCTAAGCCTGGACCTTCCAAGAAGCAGGCAACAAGATAATGCTTTTGTGATAGCTACTTTAATTTGTGAAAGTATTTTCTAAAATTTATTTAAATATTTACTAGAAACTGTCATTGAACGTAAAATGCTAAAATAGTTCCGTTATTTCAGCGCTACAGTGAGATGATGGCATCAGACACAGAAACATCAAGTCAACTGTTGTTATATGAGGAACGTTTGGAAGACATGCGACAGGAGCTAGTACGGCAATATCAGGAACATCAGCAGGCAACAGAATTATTGAGACAAGGGCACATGCAGCAAATGGAACGTCAAAAAGAAAATCAAGAGCAACTCTTAGCAGAGCTTGAGAGTCTTAAGGTGCAATTAGCTGAGGTAATACGGGGTTTGACTCAATGAGTTAACATGGGTTAACAAAGGGACATCACCAGGCAGATATACATTTATTTCTTCTTGTATCTCTCTGTATATCGAGAGACACGCATGTATTTACTACATGCATGCACACACACATATCTATTTGTGTATGTATATATACAAACACGTATGTGCATATAGGTATAAAAGGCATATTTCTTTAATCAGAGCTCAGTCAGTGATGAATCAATTTAGACTTCTGTAAACCTGCAGAAAGCCTGCAGTGCTGCAGAGCAGCCAGAAGAGTGAGTGAGTGAGTGCAGATGTATTGTAAACCATGCCATCTTCCAGATACATGGTCCTGTGCAGGATGCAGGCTAGCATCTATTTAC
Source organism: Nipponia nippon (assembly GCF_047370975.1). Lineage (NCBI taxonomy): Eukaryota > Metazoa > Chordata > Aves > Pelecaniformes > Threskiornithidae > Nipponia > Nipponia nippon. The sequence goes on along the minus strand of NW_028262290.1, from coordinate 141,812,733 downwards.
ATCAAGGAAGGCACTAGCCGTGGCTAGAAATACTATAGAATTCATTTTTCCTCATCCCTGCTTAAGGTCTGAACTTGAACAGTATAGGTGGTTTCCTGCAACAATGTGTTTTGGCTTCTTTTCTTCCCCCCACCCCCCAGTCGTGGGGGATGAAGTCCTTACTGACTGTTGGAATGAAACAAAATCTGTGGGGTTTGGTGGGAAACACCACTGTTTCTTTGCCTTTTTAAACTTAGCTTGCTGTCACTCTGCATCTATTCAAAGCCTATAGTGGGTATGTTCATTAATTTATCCTAATAATTAAGTCTTCAAAAATAATGTCTTTTATAGAATTGTCTTCAAGGATCCCTTCCCTTGAAAGGCAAAGTAAACAGAATCCAGAAGAATTTGTCTTGCTCTGATTTAATTTCCACAATGTAACTTTACAGAAATGCACATGGAAATAGTAATCAGTGAATTCCAAAATTCTTTGATTTCACTGTGGAGTGTGCTTTAGGTTCCTTCAGACCTTATCCAAACCTGGTTCTGTTCTGTTTAAGTTTGGGCTTAAGGAGCTGGGGAATCTAGAGTCAGTCACTTGTATCCTAGGTGTCTTTTCCAGCAATGTCAAGTGTCTGTTTCTCCTAGCTGCTTTGTAGGTGTCTTTCTATCATTTATCCTGATAATCTTTCCTTTCAATATATACGTCCTTTCTCCTTTTACCTTTTTGTCAATTTGCAACTGTATCTTTCATTAGGGGTTGCAAATTCCTGAAACTGATGAAAAATATTAAGTAGAACTTATGCCGCTGGCTTTTCTCCAGTTTTTAACGCCAAGGATGGTTTATCTGTAAGAACAACATAGGAATGCATGCATTGCATTTAAGCCATGAACACTTCTAGCTCTTCTAAAAGAGTGTGTAGGCTTTTTATAAAAATTATTTATTTTCATATTTTTTTCTTGTGCAAAACATACTATAGCATGTAATATTGGAAATTAACCTCCCAGTTTGCGTTGTAACCACCATGTTTCATAAAGAGCGTACAAATTGTATGAAAATCTTGAAGAAGGTGTAAGATACCAAAAGTATTAGCTGTATTCTGTTCTGGAAAGCTTTCAGTGTCTTTGTAACCATTTAGGGAAGTGGACTGAAATTTCATTGTGCAAAATATGTAAAAAATGTGAAGTGACAGAACTCACTAATACTCAGAAGCTTAAAAAATTGTATGTGCCTCTATAACGCTTCTTCCTTAGCGTGTCTCAATGGAGAATGACAGCCTGTTTGCAGAGAGAGAGAGAATGCTTTTAGAAGAGCTGGAATCATTAAAACAATATTCTGTACCCGGAAAAGAGAGGCTGTTTTGCGAGCTACAAAACAACAGCACACAAACAGAGGTAAATATGGACTTTGACTTACTTGGCAGCTGTGGCATGTAAAACCAGTAAGATTCCTTTTTGCTGCTACTCTTTTTATGTAATATATTTTCCTAAAAGATGTTGGTTATTGCTTAAACAGAGCAGGTTTAAGAATCAAGAGGTGGTACTGGTAGATACAGTCTTTTACTTCAGGTAAGCAGAAGATAGTTTAATAGCTTGAAGGTGGGGATTATTGCTATAGCTACTTGCTCAGGTGAACTCACATTTTCATACTGCTGTAGCAACACCCAACAGAAAGTACAAAGACTGTTTAATCAGCATAGCAAAGTTCTTTCTAATAGGTCCTGCCTTGGATTTCCTGATTTGTTTTTATTTATGTTTTTGTTAATTTTTCCACGTAGTAAAAGTATTTCTTGATTTGTACTTCTTGGTGCAGAAATTTTAGTAACAAAACACAACTAATTTAGGTTTTAAATTTCATGTTCTACTGTGTATAAGAAGAATATGTTTATTCGGACATGACAGGATTTCTGTCCTTTTTATCTTCTCTCCCTCTGCAAAAACTTACACAGAATGAAAATGAAAACCAAAGCGATGTGAGAGAGCAGATCTTTGAGGATGAAGATGGAGGAAGAAAGCCTGATGAAACATCTTCAGCTCTTCTTTCTAAAGAAAGGTGCTTAGAACTGTTAAGAAAACATAATTTTTTAAAAAATCTTGAGAATCATGTTCTTGTTGTTAAATTAATAATATTTATAAGCTTTATTCTGACCAATGATAATGGCATTTCTTAATCCAGATAACCATACTTGTAAGTTTACATGCTTTAGATTAAACAATGTCTTATTTTTTTATAAAGCCTAACAATGTAATGGTATAGAGGATGTGACAAATCTTAACCTATTTTACTATATCTTTCATATCACACACATATAGAATCATATACATCATTTATACACATGTGTATTTGTATACCCATTGTATGTAGAGATAAGAAATATATAGATTTTTTAATAAATTATATTCATATAATTGTTGTATATGATAATCCCTTTTGACTATTGTGTAACTTTTTTGATCTGTGTAGATGAACAATCTTTTTAACTGTCACTTTGAGAGAAGAGTAAGTTTATAATGAATCCCGGGCAAATGTAGACCTCTGTTTTAAAAGTATAACTAGATAAAATACCAAGATAAAAGTACAAGTATTGATAAATAGTTTGACTTTTTACATATTTTGTAAAAAGAACTGACTTTTAACACAAATGTGCTTTTAATATTTATGTATATGATGTGGGTTTTAGTCTTAAAAAAGAAATCTTAATTTTACTGTTTCAGCTGCAAATCTTTCCTGGTTGCAAGGGTGTATAAGGAATAAAAACCACTTTAAAAGCACGGGAAAATCAAAGGACTGATTAGTTTCTGTCCTGCAGGCATGTTTTTCAGAAGGCTAATGAGAAACTCATGAAGATTCTTTTAGAAGTTGTGAAGACAACTGTGGCCATGGAGGAGACAATTGGTTGCCATGTTCTCGGGTTACTGGATCGGTCTGGGAAAGTCCAGCCTTCCAAACCAGCTGGATGGGACACAGAGCCAGAGGAGTCAGTAAAACCGTGTATTCGTGTGGGATATGAAAAAGGTACTGCTTGTATGGTTTTCTATTTCATAACAAGTAGCATTTGCATACTTTTATTATATATTTAAATAACCTTAGTTTTGAAATTTTAATTAAAAATAAACTTTTTTTAAAAAACTATGTCATTTGAATGCATATGACATCTTTGCTTAAGAGATAACATTTCAGAAGTTGTATGGGTTATGCCCCAAACCACTTATCTAGGGTCCTGTTGTAAAGCCTGCAACAGAATGGGAAAGTATTTGAGAAATACAAAAATAAATATGTTCCTGTTGAAGGAGGCGAAGAGAAAGAGAATGAAACATAGCTCCATGGCATCTTGCACCAACTTGACACCTTCCTCTATGGGTGGGGAATGGGAACTGGTGTCAAAGGCCATATCTCTACTAGTACACTTAATGTACGTAGGGATGTTGCTGGTCACTCTGGCCAGGTGGCATGGGACAGCCGGTATACATGTTTGTGGACTTTCTTAGCCTCCTAAAGAGGATGGTTGCACGCAGCCTTTTGGAAACAGTTCCAGGAACTTTCCAACTGCCAAACCTTGCCCATCAGCTGTTTGAAGGAGTGCTAGTTGGCACAAGCCTAAAGGAGCATTTTAACATCGTGGTTAATAGCTTACCAGTGTCTTAAGAACTCCCCCAGGCTCTGTTTAATTTCCTGTGATTGTACTAAGATAGTGTCCATTCATTTCTCTTTTGGGCAAGAACAGGTGCTCTGTCATATTGCCATTTTGGTACCCATGGTACAGAAGCCACCATAAGGATGTGTACGTTCACCCTGGGTCTTATGGGGAGGCAATGTGCAACAGATCAGTTCAGCCTAAAACACATTATACATCTGGTTTTGGCTGGAATTTTAACTACTGTGAATGAGAAAAAGAACTGGAAGTCAAATACTACATTTCATTATTAAGAAAGAATATACTACAAAGTAAATAATGCAAATGGTAAATGAAGAAGAACTTTACCTCTTTCATTCAAAATGTAGGTTATTAAAAATTATTTATTCCCTCTGGCTTTAAATATAGGTCACATTAAGCCTTGGGGCAAATTAAGAAAGGATGTATGACTTGTAGCACAGTGACATCTCAGTTGATTACTCAAAAGGCTATCTGTGGTGAAATGTGTACAGCTGCAGTCTAAGGATTCTTGAATTTTTCAAGTTAAAAGCACTTTTATGCCTGTATAGTACTGCTGTTTCATGAGAAAAAACTCATAACTTTTGTTTTCTGCACATTTCACTGTATTTAATTGTAAGGAAAATTATTTTTTGAAAACTTGGACTTTTCAGGCTTTGCCTCTTTTCTCCAAATTTTAGACTGGATAACTAAGCTTTTGGCCTTAATTTTTGATACTTGTCCAGGAGACCTTAAAGACTGAGAACATCTGCTAGTATAATTGAAGGAATCACTTCTTTGAAAATGGAGTATTCTTGCACTTTACTTTGGGGTGGGAAGTCAATAGAGTTTGCTTATGTTAAAGCAGTTCAAAGTATCTTCAACAACTGGTGACTATTTTCCACGCAGTCTCCTAGCCAAATGGTAAAAGGAGCAATAACCAGGCTCAAAGTTTACCACCACATCCTTTTGTATTCTGAGGTAGTCTTAAATTTTATGTAAACTGCATTTAAAATAAGTTTTCTATATTAAAACCAGCAATTTATAAATATTCTTTTTATTCTTTGTGTTCTCATTGTATAGTCTGCAGTGTGTAAAAAGCATTGGGGTTTTCACAACATACATTTCCCAAAGAAATAAAAACGTGTTCTGGTTATGAAGGCAGCGATCGCAGCCATGACTGTTACGTGTACTGTGGTGTTACCTAGTGCATTCCATGAACCTAGTTCGTAGTTATATTATGCCTATCCACAGAACATGTGCTGTTGCTTTTCTCCCTCATTCTCATATACTGAGAATATTGCTGCCTTTTCTCTGACAATAAATACATAACTGTATGTACAAAGCACTAATACATGATTGTTGCCCTTTGCTACTCTCCTACGTGCTTGCTCTGCACAGGCATGTACAATGCACAGTACACGCATTCGCTTTTTGCCTACTCCTGCACAGCAATGTGTGTACTTGTATTTGTCACTAATTATTGTCATTAACAATTCTTAATATGGATTACTTGCGTTACATATACATAGAAAAACACAGGTAAAAGAGTACCTTTATTTGGTATTTTAGGGTGGGCATAATACAGACTCGTGCCTAGCTTTTGTAATACTACTATCTGAATGCCCAACAGGCCCTGTAATTGGAAAGTATTGTTAATTTCTTGTGAAGTCTGCTGGTGAAAGAATATTCTCTTACATAGAAGAGAACTGTATTCTGTTCCACTAGTGGTGAAGGTTGACCGTTTTAACTCTTGTGTTTGCTATTAGTGTATTTTGAAGAGGCACGTAAAGATTCACTCTTCTGTAACAAAGCAATTTGTCTGTTATTGTAATGCCCCCCTTGGTACAGAGCTGTTCACATACCAGTTTTTTATTCCAGTATTCTTTTTTGCATGTTTCTTTACATTCAGAAATAATTATGAAAGGAGGAGAAACCAAAGAAAAGAGTGAGGATTAAAGAAGACCCAAGCTTACAGTGGCTGTAATAGGTGAATGTATAGTTTGTAATGTATTTCTGAGGTTGTATTCACAGTTCTCTTTTTTTTTTTTTTTTCCTTTCAAAATGATACAGCAGCATCCTTGCTGTGTACGTGGTTCTGCCACTGGGGTCAGACAGTCATAGTAGCAGTCGCGCTGGTTCATCAGCTGAAGTACTTGATCCTTCTTCAAATGGAATTAGATGACAAATTCTATTAGTGTTTTCAGCAACAGAACTGTTGTTATTCATTTCCTATAATTCCACTGAATGGCCTGAGAGGATATAAGCTTTTAAAATGTTTTCCCCATTGTTTTCTGGAAGTAAGAAGTAGGTAGACAGTACTTCTGTATTTTAACCTGTGCACGTTATTGTATTTTCTAATACCTAGCCAAACAGATCTTCCTTTTTAATTACTTAGGAAGTTTGCAGGAATAAATTTGTACCAGTAAAAATCTAATAATAAAATAGAAAAACATAGTGTGTTTAATAAAATGAATTCTCTCTGACCTTCTGAATGTAATCCATATTTATTGACAAGCAAAACTCAGCTTATGTTTTTGCTGAGTTTCAGCATTTTAAAAAGCTGAATCATTAAGGTCACATACTTAAAACCGCAATCTGATTTATAGAGCATATAGAGCTTTATCTGGGACTTTGCCTAAGTTATTGGCTAACACAGGATTTTATTCCTAGCAGAGCAAGTAAAGTTCAAATTTCAGTCATAAAACATATCACTGGAAGTGAACAGCATTTGTGCAAAGTAATCCGGTGAGTTAATTACATCTGGAGATTTGGGCCAGAAATCATCGTGACAGAGCCAGCAGGCTTTGCTGTTCTTCTCCCTCAGATGTTGTGTGTTGGGTAGAGGGACTGCAGTAATGCAGGTTGCTGTGCGGTTATGGCGTTCCTTGACCATTAAACGCTCTTACCTGCTTCCTGAGCTCCTGGTTTCTGAACCGCGTACCAGGAGCAAGGCAGTAAATAGCTTTATACACTGAACTGCCGTAGAACTATTTTTTTGTTTTCAACTTGTAACCCCTAACCTTAATTTCTCAGTGGAATCCCAGGAGTAAACTGAGATATTAGCTCTGCATGATGCAAAATATGTATTGCTTCATAAATGTCAATTGGCAGCTCATAAAAAAACCTCCTGTATCTGAAACTTCTGAGTAAGCACTGTATAATTAAACACTTTTCTTAAGATCTAGTGGGCCGTGACATCTGACGTGCTGAACTGCAAGCTTCATGGCAAGGAATATGAATATATTATTATGAATATATTCAATATGAACCTTTGATGGGTTTGGGTTTTTTTTGTTACAAAGAGGGAGTTTACACAAGGAGAAGACATTTTTACTTGGGCCAGTTATATTCTATTTATTATTTTTTGTTGACTGAAAAAGAAATTGGGGGACAGAGAATTTGATTTTAGTTCTGTTGGAGTGGGAGATTGAACAGCATTATAAGGATTAGGAAAATCGGCGTTAGGCATTCAAGTGCCAGGGGCAGTTAATAAGGCTTGACAACATTTCTATTTCTTGTTTCCACCACTGAAAATCTTCTGGAAAGATGCTGTACTAAGATGCTGTGTACTAAGACCATTTTCAGGGGAAAAAGATACGGAGATTTTCACTGTGCAGTTAGGAAGACATTTAATATGAACTCCTGTTCTTAAGTGCCACTTTGTAGAAATTATAATAGTAGAAATTATAAAATGAGCATCTACATTTTTAATTTGCCATTGATTTTTCTATTCGAGTTGCCAACCCTACAGTATAAACAGAATTATTACAGGTTTTGTGTGCGCTTGATACTTCTTGTTTTTTCTTTTTTATCTTTGAAAGTAGTAAAGTTTCCATGTGCCAAATTATACTTTAGGTGACAGCGCTCTTTTTCTTTCATCACTTTTTATAGTTATATTTCAGGTAAATTATGCTGTTTTGTTCTGAGATTTTTCATATAACAAAATTATATTTTAACATTGGTTTATTTTGTATTTATCCAGAAGAAATGGAAGCAAGTTACAAAAGAACTGACATAAGCAAAACAGAAGTTTAAAATCTTGTCATTAGTTCTTGGAAGCCAAATTGTAGTGTTCTGGTCACTGGCAAGAAGAAGTGATAATATTAGTGATACTATTAATGTAAGAGACATACTCTGGACCTGGCCTTTACAAAAATTGCATTCTGAGCAGGCATCAATGTGTTTAAGTTTTTCTCTAAAAGTTTCCAGACAGCCAGAAGTTCAGATGATTTTACGAGAGACTGAATATTTCTGCAGTTATTTTTTATGATGTTTATTTTTGTATTTGACATACACTCATCATCGCACAATTCAGCTGTACCTGTCAAGCAAATAATTTACTAAAATATAACGGTTATAGGACATGAATTATGGGTTAAGCCTCAGAAGGAGAACAGGAACATTACATAGATAATTTATACTCCATCAAGAAAGAATTAGATTGTGCAATAACTAATATGTCATTGTTTTATCTTGTTTATAGCTGTGCTACTGTACTGTGGGCTTTTATTTTTTGAGATCTCTGAAGCTGAGCAGGGTCTTACCTGGTCAGTACTTAAGATGGGTGGCCTCCAAAGAGCATCAGGTGCTGCAGTAAGTGTGTCGGTGGCTCAGTAGGGAATATGTTTTCCTTCAACTCCGTCTTTAACCAATACTTTGGCACAGCATTTGGAAATACTTATGCTGCCGGATGTCCATCTTAAATGAAGGTCCTTTCTACTCTGAGGATATTAAAGCTTCTGCATCACTATTGATATTTTGAGACACGCAGAGCCAACCCACATTTGGGTGGTGAGAAATCAGAATGCTATTGAATAAAAAATGTGAAATTGTTCATTTTGCAGCCTTCCTTACACTGCAGGGGGGTGGGATATTAGGATGTTATGGGAAAGCCTGTATGCTCTACAAACCCACTGCCAATATTTAGTGTGCTAGCAGAAAATGACTGCCAGCCACTGCTAGGGTGACTCCACTACAGTAGCTTGTGACTGAAGTTCCAAAGTGCAGTACTCAAAAGTGCTTTGAAATCCTGTGTAGATGAAAGGTGCCATGTGAATGTATATGCTGTTCATCTGGTTATTCGTTCCATTCATGCATATAGTGTGCTTCTGTTTTTTCCCTTTGGAGTGTGAAAAGAGTTTGTAACATTATAACCCACATATCTAAAAGGAGATATGAAACAGTAATGATATAACAAGAAGAAAAAAAATTACTAAATACATCTGCGTTTAAAAAATCTTAGCAATTATAAGATAAAAGTAAACAAAACAAAACCTTTCTAAGTTTAAATTGCTGTAGATTAGTTTGTTGTATATGGGTCATATGTAGAGCTGCATCCATAATGAAATAAAGGCATAGATATTATCAGAATGTTTGCAGGTATGAAAGTATAGTAAGTAAACTGGGTGGTTAATCATGTTGCAACTTGTTAAAAAAAAAATAAAATAAAAACAAACCCAAAAACTAGAATCTGACTTTCTTGCTAGGTTCAAACAGCAGCAATAAGACGACTTGTATTTCCAATGTTATTTGCTTGCCTGGTTAAGAGGCAAGAGCAAGTATAAGGAAATTGTATCCAACAATAGTACTAACTACATTTTTTTTTAATGGCAATTTGTAAAATTGACCTATTATGACTTCATTTCAATTTCTGTAACTAAACAAACGGTTCCAGTTCAGCAGTCACAATTCATGGAGTAACCAGGAACTTCAATTCAAAGATAACCCAGTATTGCAACTTTATTTCTAAACAGGCATTGACTGTTCTTAACTCATTTAGTCATACTGCTGTTTCCCAAAAATAAGGTATTTTTTTGAGAAAACTTTAAGCAAAACCAACATCTAATTGTTAAAAAAAACCACAGCAAAACATTTAATTTATTTTATTTTAAATATATTTCAGAAATATATTTCATTAAAATAAACTGTCATTTTTAAAAACTTTCCACAATAGCATTTATTCCTGACATTTCAAATCTAACAGCCTAAAGACATAACACTTCTTCATTTTTAAAACACGATATCAACAATAGTTATCTACCACTGGGATATACTAATGTATTGTGATTTCATATGAATGTGTGATTTTAAAACATCTCAGGAGTTTGCTTTCACTTGTCTTACTTAAATACAGCCCTGAATTCTAAATATGGCAAATTTACTGTTTTCTAGATGAATTGCTATCAGTTTAATACCATAGGCAAACTTTGTGTCTCCTGCTTTTCAGACAGAATGGATAATGCCCTTAAACTGAATCAGAGCTGAGGAAGGTTGAGATGTAGGCAGGTGCCAGGTGGGCCATCAGTAGGGACAGTTACAGTCCCCCTGCGCTGCACCTGATTTGTTCAGCTACCTATTTTAATCAATTTTCCGTTCACTAATAATAGTGCAGAATCTTGATGTTCTGTATTCTAGTCTGTTTGTCCTGAGAAGCTGTCTGAATTACGTGCGTGTCTTTCCCTTTACTCACTTGAGTCTGTGCTTTTGAGTCGCTAACTTGGAACAGTTTTGTGTTAGTGCACGCTAACATAGCTGGGCATTGGTGAAACAGGGACTGACAGTCTGTGGTTTTCTTTTTATTTTTTTACCTGGTTGTATTTCAAAGACAATCTTGCAAGTCGTTATTGCAAGTTATTCAAAGTAGTAAGGGTTACTGATAGTAACAAAGGTTTGAAGATGAGCCTCAGAGCCCAAAAGCGTACCGAAAGGACGTCTAAAAAATTCTGTTAGTATCTCCTTTTCTGTTTCCCTTCTGCTTCTTTTTAGTTAACACATCGTGTATCTTGATCGTGTAAGTTTTAGTGTGCAATATTTCCCTTTCTGTCTTTGTGACCAATACAAATATTTTAATCGTTTTATGACTTGTCTTTCTAATTGTAACTCAGATGTATGGTTTTTCATGTTTTGAAGTGCTAAGAGTCTGTGTGAAAAGGTAACCATTGTTTTTCCAGAGTCCTGTTCCTCATATCATGGTAGTAGTTTGGGAGATGAGGATGTTAACATGTGGTCAGGAGCAATGGATGAAGGACTACTGAGCCAACATCTTGCAGAAGGTGGAGTGGAAATAGATCCTGAAAATGAAGAACTCATTCTGAATATTAGTTCTCGACTACAAGCAGCTGTTGAAAAGCTTCTGGAAGCTATCAATGAAACTTCAAATCAGGTAGGGTGATCTAATAGTGAAGCATTTTGAATTTTGTGTCTCGATTTATTTTTTTTTTCTTTGTTTTTCTCCTGAATGTGTTTTTATAAGCCTAAAACCTGTAGGCTCATTTTGAAAGCTGAAACAATACTTCAGGTGCCTATGCCCAAAAAAAGTCTGCTCCAGCATGACTTCACTGATGAATTTAGATTCGTGTTAGAAATCTGCTTTGGACTGCAGAAGCAGCCTGAATTTGGGCATGTTTATCAGTCTAGGGCACAGTCTTTCCTTGCTTGTACGGGTCATCTGCATTCTGCTGCAATCCAGAGATGAGACAGGAGGTGTCAGGGCACATTGAGCTGGCCCCTGTGAAGAGGGAGGATTAAGGGGGAACTGTGCCCAGTTCGCTTGACAAACATTTTAGTCAATTGACTGGCCAAAAAGGTGGAGCTCTCCTACTGTCTCTTCCAACTAAGATTTAAACATGGCCAGTTAAGCACATATCCACCTCGCTATCAGAAAAGGAGTCTGTGCTCCAGCTGCTCTCCAGTATTTATGTGAGGTATGTGATTCATGAATAGTCTCTGGAAAAAAGCAGTGTATGGGTACTCCTTTCTGTTTGCTGTTGAGGTACTTTGCATGGTGGGATGTTAGTTGCTCTCTGGAGTACTTCGCTGTTAATTGAAATGGGAGCTATATACCCAGTTCGGTCAGTTCTAATCACACTGCTTATATCATGTGCTTGATTTTTAGATTATGTGCATCTCAATTTGAAGGTATCAAATACTCTGTATCTCACTGTAACTTTTTAAGCTCTCTTGAAGAACTCAGTCTTTAGAGTCAGCGCTTTAATCTATTTGAGACTAGAATGCAAAGGATACAGTGTGTTTTATGCTACAGACCCACCTATTAGTTAACCTAGTAATGATATTACTCAAAACAGTCATTGCTTTCTTGTCTCTAGGTGTAAAATGTATAAATCGTAACTACTGGAAATGAAGGAGGAAAAAAATCTGTGATGATGAAATATGAAAATTCAGCTGTCTAATACTTTAAAAGTTTTAAGCATTTAAGTATTTGTTGCTTTTGAAAAATACTTCAGTAATGAAGTTGATACTCTTTTCTTGTTTTTTTTAAAAGAAAAAGATAAAAACCTAATTTGTGACTTACTAAAGTTAAAAGTAATTTAAATACAAATTTAGTGAACCCTCCCTCTGGCTTACTAAAGCAAGTAGTCTGGTGGATCTTGTGAAACAGTTTCTGTACTGCATTTATTTGCGAACTCATTCTGCAGCAGGTCTATTCTGCTTAAGCATGAGCTCAATTAAAGAGAGATGTTTGGCTTTTTGAGGTCTTTTTTCAGCTGAAGGCCCTGCGTTACATAATAACGAAAAAGGATGCACAGATACTCCAATATATGGAGTTCTTAAAAAAACATATAGTTAAGCATTTGTAGGAACGCCTGCATTTAAAGAGCAGATGATACAGACAAAATCAACTTCAAAGTTTTACAGTAATTAAGAATTCATGCTGCGATTATAAAAGTATTGTCAACTATTTATTCCACCTGGTGGTGCTTTCCTTCTGAACATTTCACTGCTGATCTTTAAATGCAGTAGTTTTATACATAGCCCTAAATTATTTTACTTTAGTGACTGATATTTTTGCAGTAAGTATTTACTTTTCATGATACCAGTGAAAGTACTCAGTGTATTGTAAGCAGCTTATTTTTATTCAGTGTCAATTGATCACGAAAGTTTATTTTCCCTTCATAGCTTTGTAGCTGAGACCAATACCAGCAACAGAGTTATGTTTTGGCTCAAACACATACACACACATTTTTTTTCATTAATATGGATTATACAAACATGGATTTATCCCTGATGATTGTATCTGTTTGTTTGGGGTTTTTTTAAAGTCAATAAAATGTTAGTCTGTTTACACATTTTCCCACAATATTAAGTATAAATATTGACATCTTTTCTGGCTGTTCTGTAGAGGTACTTTGCAAGAGTTCAAGCTTGTCTGCTTTGCAGTGTCTGTTGTGTGCTTACTGGATTATATACCGTTCCTGTATATACCAAGGGTTTGTAGGTGACTTGACGATTATTTTTAAATATTCAGAAACTGAATACTTTATTTTTTCTACTCTGCAATATTTTATAATCTAAAGCTAATGACAGGCAGAAAAGATTTTAACCTTTCCTCTTAATCAGCTGTGTTGTGCATACAGACATGTACCCATCTCTTAAATAAACTTAAAAGAGTGAGAGAAACCTGGCAAAATCTTCAAAGGAACTATTTGAGACCTGTCTGAACACACACTTTCAGACCTGAAGTGCAGTTTGAATCTTTTCAGGCAAGGCATGTAGTGGGTGTATTAATTCAAATTCCACCTGCTGCTGTTATGTATAGGTAAATAAATCAGGCCACTCCCTGCGTTCTTTTGGTTGGGAGATACTAGCAGGAAGCCTTTAAACTAGCAGAGTTTGAGAAAGTTCTTCCTGTTGGTTTAACTCCAAGAGCAAGAATGAAGGCAAATAATGACGTATCTGTATTTCTCTTGAATGGGAAATCATTTTTAGTTTCTGTCTGCTAGCTTGCTTGTCTGCTGCAGCGTACTTGTGCCGGTAAAAGAAAATCGTGCTTCCTTGCCTTGGAAATTACCTGCCAGCTGCTATTGGAAGATTTCTGTTGCTTTTTCATGTGAAGCTTCTCTAAGAAGGATTTTTAGGAATGACCATACGAAGTTTTCTCACACCTCTCTCTATTTTGGATTAATCCGCTCCTGAATTACTCTGCTTGAGAATGTGATCTGAGGCTTCCTGCTCATTCTGAGTAGGTTTGTCATCGACAGTGCTGATATGTGTCTTCAGGCTGTTAAATGTCTGTGTTCTGTTACAAATTCTTGTTATAAATTTCTAAACCCAGCCTAGCTAGTGCAAAATACCTGTGTGGCAGTTGAGAAGACAGCAACAGCTATATTTTTTGGAATGGATTCTTACCGCACTTGTTGGGCATCCAGTCTGCTTAGTGGTTTGTGGACTGAAGGCCAAGAAGAAGATATATACGAGGTTGAATCTCGTCTGCCTTTACCATATCCTTTCCCTTTCTCTGAACACTTGGATGAGAATAATTCTGTACTTGTAAATACTTCAATTTTTCACTTCAGCCACAAAAGAAATGGGCATGTTTTAAAAGTTGTCTCTAAAATCTCCTTACCTACACCTCCCTATTCAGTAAGTATAAAAGTTTTTAAAAGAAATTGTATTTTGAACCAGCTTAAATAGAAGAGAATGCAGTGAAAAATTATATAAACTTGTCTCTATCATAAAAGTTGTTATGTACTGGTGACAGGCTTTTTTCCTAGAATGTTTTTCATGGGCACTGAAAAAGCTTTAATTATACAATTCTCTCTGTTCATTTCTAACAAAAAAAATTTAGCAAACACAGAAATATATTGAATTACAGAGATTTGACATCTCTTTTTAAAGCACTTCAGTGTTGCTTATTAAGTTACATTTTTCTCGCTGTGAATGATTGGGGGGGGCGCGCTGCAGTCAGGTAAAATTGTTCCTTTATAGCTTTCATGCACTGACTAGTAATATTAACTAGCACAAGCTTGCTAATGGCTTCCAGTGATCCCATGAAGACATTTTTGTTCTTGAAAGATCATGTTCATGTTTGTGCTTCTTTTTGGCTTTGCCCCGTGATATTTTTAATAATACCTTGAGTTGTTATTACTGAAAAGAGCTAGAGAATAATATAATAATGTAGGCTGTAAATGTTAACAGTTGAGAAGCAGAGAACTTGGTAATTGACTCCAATTTGCTGTTGTCTTAGATGAACATTTTGTGTAATCAAAACTTCTAACATTAATGTTCCTTCTTTACTATTTTCCTTTTGTTATTCTAATTTTAATTATGTTTGAAATTATTACTTTGGGTATGTCTAAACTGGGCAGTAACTATACGATTTTATGCATTTCAGTCCTGATTTTGCAGTAGTTTAGGTTAGTGACGTAGTAAGATTGCACTACATCTGTGGTAGTAAGCATTGAATGTTAACCTATCAGACAAGCAGAGAAGAATAAAAAAATCCTTAATAATTCTGTTAGGTGGACACAGTTGGAAGAAGCATTGCTTTACTGCCTTGTTGGTTGAAAAGTGCAATATATTCAAAATTCATGTTTTCCTGGTGTTCTCATTTACCTTCATCTTAAGGAGAAAAATAGCTGAAGGACCACTTGTGTCAATGTGTATCAAAACTTCTGCCAGTTTTATGCAATGTTTTTCAGCCATTCTAAGTATATGGTGGGTGATAGCTTACTCGTATTCAGTACAAAACTCATATGTATATAAAGGTGAATCTAGTGTAAACTCATAAACCAGGAATTACCGGAACAAAGACACGGATTTAGCCAGGTGGCTCATTCGGTTCGCTATACTGACAAAGCCTATTTGCTTAGACTTTTGTACTGAGTCAGTCTTCCTATTGTACTGTGCGAAGGTGTGTTCAGTAAAGATCTTATCGAATGTCCCGTGAAGTTATGTGAGACTTCTCATCACGCTGTAAAGCAACTGTTAATTAAATAGGAATGATAGAATAGTTATTTATCAGAAAACTTTTGGTTTATCTAACTTCTGTAATTTTTTCCTGTGGTAGCTTGAACATGCTAAAATTATTCAGACAGAACTCATGCGAGAGTCCTTCAAAAAGCAGCAAGAGGCCACAGAATTTATCAAGTATCAGGAAGAACTACAAGAACGTCTTAATGAAGAAACCAAAGCCAGAGAGCAGTTGGCTTTGGAGCTTAGTAAAGCTGAAGGTGAGTAGCTTTTTTGATGAGTTGTTGAACTTTGCACTCACTTACCTATTAATTGGGTAAAGAAATTGCAAATTAGATCAATTTCTTGGCAAATTTTAGAATGTTATCAGCCTTCTGGGTAGTTATGGACAACATGACCTCTGGAGGTCCCTTCCAACATCAGCCACTCTGTAATTCTGTTTCCCAACTTTGTCTCACTTATTATTGTCTGACTTATTAAAATAATAGGTTGTATATGTGTTATTATCCTCAAAATTAATTTATTTCATCATAATGTGCCTGCTTGTGCAGTCAAGCTTAAATATTAACAACTTAGAATCATAGAATCGTAAATAGTTGAGGATGGAAGGCACCTCTGGAGTTCATCTGTTCCAACCCCCTGCTCAAAGCAGGGTCAGGTAGAGCAGGTTGCCCAAGACTGTGTCCAGTCAAGTTTTGAATGTCCACAGCCTCTCTGGGCAGCCTCTTCCAGTGTTTGACCACTGTCAAAGAGGGGAAAGAGAAAAAAATTTTTTTGTATGTTGAAATGCAGTTTCCCATATTTCAGTTTGTGCCTGCTGCCTCTTGACCTTGACAAACGTGGATAAAAACACAGAACCTTCATTCTGAATTTGATGATATGGTGGTGATATGTTTCAATTTGCATTCTGTTTGAACTGAGCTTTTTAAGTGTATTTGCAGGTGCATTAAGGAAGCAATTAAAAATTGTAGGCTGTTATAACAGGGGAAATCTAATAATCCTTTCTGACATCACGAAAATATGTTCAAGTCTGACAGACACTTAATTTGTTCTTTAGAAGTTTCAATAGCTGAATATTTTGTTTCCACCCAGCATTTCTACCATTACCTGTTCGTAATTAGCATCTGGAAAAGATGCAAAAAACCACCTACCTTGTAGGTAGGATCTCTGTAGTAGTAAGCAGAAAGATATCTTAGATAGTTTTGAAGCTCAGCAGACTTCTCTTTTTCAATGTGGGAGCATAGAGTAAAGTTTCATAGCCAAATGTTATTCCTGGAGAATGCTACCCAGCCTTCCTCTTCTTACATAGACAGATAATCCAACATGAGTTCACACACTGTTAATAGCTGGGACACACATAACCTGAAAAGAAGTGCAGGCTTCTATGCCATGTGTCTAAAACGTGGTCGAGGGACAGTTGGTAGCCTGTCAATTCACACAGCATAAATATTGTGTGTCATCAGCACCAGTACTGGCTGCAGCATTTCAA
Organism: Nipponia nippon; assembly: GCF_047370975.1. Lineage (NCBI taxonomy): Eukaryota > Metazoa > Chordata > Aves > Pelecaniformes > Threskiornithidae > Nipponia > Nipponia nippon. Next base: position 141,795,921 of record NW_028262290.1, on the reverse strand, counting down.
TAGCTTTAGCAAAATTAGAAAGGAGGAAAATTGATTTCATAGGGAATAGATTCAAATCTTAGAGGCATTATTACTTTTTTTTAATATTGAATTAAGAGTGGAAAAAATCTTGTATGGAACACATCTTAACATGCAAAAAAAAAGATGAAATCTTCCATCAAAATATAGATGACCTAAGAATTTATATCTTGCGCAGATGGAATTACAAAACTGATTACTGTTGATGAATTTCAGAACGTAGGCAGCTTCTATGTCTGTTGCTGCTTTCCTTGGAGGATAATATTTTTGTCTTGATAGAATTTTTATTCACATATCTTCAATAGTAAAGTAAAATAGCAAAGACAAAGCAGAGCAGTTAGTGTTAAGTTTTATTTAAAGGTAGGAATCTGTCATGATTTCAGAGCTGTCTGCCTAAGTTTAATCCTACAAGTAACATTTAAAAAAATAATACTAGAGACTAATTTTATTTACTAAAAAAAGTTTTTATTTTGAACTTCTCTGTTGCTTTGCCTTCTGGGTCTGTATTTTGTGGCTTAGTCAGGTTCTCTACTAAGAACTACGAGCTTGCCTATCTCCCCTAAGATCTACAAGGACAATTTTATTTGAAGATGACATCCCACAGAACAAGACCTGCTTATTATCCCTTTTTTTCGTATTTTTATTATTATTTTTATCCTATTACCACCAGACCAGCAAAAAATCCAAGATTAACTAGGTTCTTCTCTTGAGCAATGCACTTCTGTTATAAAATTTGCTTGTGGAAACAAACTAATAGCAGTGAAGAAACTGCAGACTCTTACTAGATGCCAGTTTGTAGGTAATGGAATTGTCCATATGGAAAAAAAGGCAAAGTTTACCTGTAAAATTTTTTATTAAATGCTTGAAATATTCCATCAGGGCCTGGTTTGGAGATATAACAGATGAGTCTAGTATGTATTTTTTGATAGCAAAGAAAGTATACTAAACACAGCAATCTAGTGAGATCTATGAAGCTATGTTTTGCACTCTCCAGATTTTATCTGATAATGTTTTATTTGGGGAAAAAAAAACTTGTAGGCGTATAAAGTGGAAACAATCTTCAAAAATTTTTAACTGGAATTTGATTTTAATCAGAGCAATACCAGTGTCAGTTTATAAGACTTGATAGACTGCCCATGTTGATTTGGTTCATGAACAGTTCTGGAATATAAGAGACAGAATTTGATGCTTTAGCCCTTGATAGATATATTACGCAGTTGAGCTTTTAAGTTAGGTGCAGATTTATGTCACATGTAGAGATTTAATTCAGTTCTGTCTTTTGCAGGATTTCAGCTAATTTGTCCCTCTTATTGCTTTAATGCTTTGTAACTCTTGAATTAATTAAATCTTTTTTCATCCTTTTTTTTCTGTGAACTGAAATGAATGCATTTCTAAATGACAAGCACCTTTTTTTTAGTGTTGATGTAAGAAAATAAAAATGCTGTAGAACTCTCTCTATTGAATTTCTTCTGCTCATTGAACTGAGTTGTGAGCATACTCTGACAAAGCCAAACGACATTCTCTTATCAAATTCCTTAGGTAGGTATGCAGAACAAAGTCTTAGTTCATTATACATCTGATTGTGCTCTGTCTTCTCTTGAGACAAAATGTGTCATTTTTGTTCATTTCTTTCTTATCACAAAAACTGCTGCGGCTGAGACATTTTCAAACCTCTAGTGTTTTACTGGTGTCAGATATGTCTTATCTAATGTGATAGAAAAGCTGATGCCAATTTGTTCACTGAACTCTGGCAACTTTCATTACATCTCTTAAAAAAAAAAAAAAGGCAGGAGTACATACCGCAACACGTGATCTTAGGAGACTTCTGCGGTGTTCATATCTTTTTGGTGGGGCCGTGTACTCCATTTAACCTGGCAATGCCCTCTCAATTTCCAGTCTGTTAAGTAGTTATTGTGAACAGCATCTGGTGGGAATAACTACTAGAATTTGTATTGTCTCAAATTTTTGAAATGCTGTTAATGATGTTTCTAGTTCAGTATTTTTTGTTTCGACAGCCAGTCCCTCTATGCGGCCATGTTCTCTGTGAATCCAAGTCTGGAAAAAAAGATTGGTCAGCAGTGCATGATTGATATGCATGAGGACCCGACCTGTGTTTCTCAGACTGTATATGCAAAGACCACTGTTACTTAATTTCCTCTGATACGGAACTAAGTGCTCACAGAGGTTTTACTTTGTCTACATTGATAACAAATGGAAACATCTTTAGTTTTCCTATATACTCAAGCCAGGGTAAAATCCATTTTAATACTGACTCAAGACTATGGATTTATACTGATCAAACTACTTTCATATTTAAAATAGTTTGATATTGACAAAATACTACTTAGATTCTGTGGGTTTAGTTAGAAGAAACCTGTGAGATGGGTGGGAGGGGAAGGGGGGGTGTCCAACTGAGAAAGTTTAGGCATAGTATGACTGATGTCCTGTCTGCCTTTTAGAACCATCGTTACCCAACACAACAGAACTCACCTTACCATGGAAATCTGGGATACCTATTTAGTACCTTCTGTCACTCAATAAAAATGTCTTTTGTGTTCTGTCATTTCTGAAAGGACTAATGTGAATCTTCTGAAGCCAATACCATTACAGGATCTCAGTTTAGTTTGTACATCCCTCAAGGAAATTCACTGTTTTCTCCGAAGTCTTTAGCTTTGTGCTCACTTCTGCATGATTCCAAGTTGGTGTCGTTTCTTACAGCCGTAATATCGTTCATAAGGCTAAAATAGAGTTCCCCCTTAGATTCCTAGATAAACTACTTCACTATGAAGCAATTTTTAAAAGCATACAGGACATATTCTTAAGGTAGTGTCCCAAATTCTCTGTTGAAAAAATCATTAATTCCTTTTTTGCTACTTTAAAAATTGCACATTAATAGTGAAGACATTAAATTGTTTCTTAGATGTCAGCTGTTACAGGGCTTTTGGGAGTGATTCAGGTGCTAAAAATGGACACCTATGGCCAGTTTTGCCGCCTTATGATGTTGGAGGCATCTGTATTATATCTGACCTACAGGAGACCCATGATCTTACAGAAACTGTGGTTTGATGTCAGGTAAATGTCTTGAGGCACCTAAAATGGCACCTGGCACCTGAATTTACTTGAAATGTCTTATTTCATAGAATCATAGAATGCTTTGGGATGGAAGGGACCTTTAAAGGTCATCTAGTCCATCCCCCCTGCAATGGGCAGGGACATCTTCAACTAGATCAGGTTGCTCAGAGCCCCATCCAGCCTGGCCTTGAATGTTTCCAAGGATGGGGCATCTACCATCTCTCTGGGCAACCCGTTCCAGTGTTTCACCACCCTCACTGTAAAAAATTTCTTCCTTATATCCAGTCTGAGTCTACCCTCTTTTAGTCTAAAATCATTACCCCTTTTCCTATCGCTATTGGCCCTGCTAAAAAATCTGTCCCCATCTTTCTTATAAGCCCCACTTAAGTATTGAAAGGCTGCAATAAGGTCTCCCCAAAGCCTTCTCTTCTCCAGGCTGAACGACTCCAGCTCTTTCAGCCTTTCCTCATAGGAGAGGTGTTCCAGCCCTCTGACCATTTTTGTGGCCCTCCTCTGGACCCTCTCCAACAGGACCATGTCCTTCCTGTACTGAGGACCCCAGAGCTGGAGGCAGTGCTCCAGGTGGGGTCTCACTAGAGCAGAGTAGAGCGGCAGAATCACCTCCCTCGACCTGCTGGCCATGCTTCTTTTGATGCAGCCCAGGATACAGTTGGCTTTCTGGGCTGTGAGAGCACATTGCTGGCTCACGTCCAGGTTTTCATCCACCAGTACCCCCAAGTCCTTCTCGGCAGGGCTGCTCTCAATCCCTTCATCCCCCGGCCTGTACTGATATCGGGGATTGTCCTGACCCAGGTGCAATTTCTCCTGTGTTTATTAAACACTTATTTTTCCTTGGCTTTGGAGCTCCTGTTTGCTCCAGAGGTCTTGCACTGAGAGAAAATTAAGAGCTATATTTGGTTTTGTGCTATCCTTCCTGTAATTTGTTCATCACAGAAGAATAGCAAGGACAGGAGTAGAAGTTGTCAGGTGCTGACTATCTAACATGCATGTGCATTCATGTGAGAATACTATAGTGATTTCACCATGCAAAAATTACAAATTGTTCTTTATTGTCAACTAAATCTGCGCCAAAATTGATGTTCTTGTTCTACAGGCCTCATTGATGGTTATGCAGATGAAAAAGCATTTCTGGAAAAACAACTCCAGGAAAAATTAGATGTAATTGACCATCTTGAGCAAGAACTACTGTGTACAGGTAACAAATTGCAGGAGTTAGAGGCTGAGCAGCAGCAGATCCAGGAAGAAAAGGAGTTACTCTCCAGACAGAAGGACGCCATGAGAGCAGATGCGGGGCCAGTAGAGCAGCGTATGTATTCCTCACAATCTTTCTATGAGATTTTCTTATACTTTCAAGTAAAATAATAAGTAATTTTGGTGAAGGTTCCCCCCCCCTTTGTAATCATTAATAAAAATGTGATACGGCAAAATGTGGTATTTTTATACCTGATGCCTAGTGTTAGCATGATAACTTTTCTTGATATTTAAACAAAAAATGACTGGATTTTCAGAAGTGTTGAGCAATCACAAGTGTTCTTTAAGCCAGCAAAAGCTTGATACCTCTGAAAATCTGCTTTTATTTGTATTATCGCTGGAGATGGAATATCTTGAAGTTAGCACCTATGGATAAAAATACTGGTCTAAATACTTTCCAAACAGAGTTTCAGAGGGACTAGCAAGCATACCTACCAGAACATGACTGAACTACACACGAAGGCCATACTTATTTTAGACGCAGAAGATATACTTTCCTAACAAATTCCTCTTTTGGGGAAGAATGGCACAAGAGTTGCATTATAAGGAAAGCCTGTTATCTACCAGTAACGAAAACTTTCAGCACCAATGGTGAAAATTCCAGATAAATACATGACAATGTAATCTAACTAACTGCTTACTCAAAAAAAAACGTTTACCTTCATGAAGTGAATGTCTTAATTCTTCCTTAAACTAATAACTTAATTTAATACTTTATGTTTGAGAAGGGAAGAAAATTAGAACAGTGGTGTTTTAAGAAGTACTGATGTTTCAAGGAGTGCATTGTAAATAGCAGGGTGAAATTACCCTTTTATTTGATTTCTAAAAGTTTATGGCAATTTATAATGTTGCTATTTTTATAAATTACATATCTTGGTCTGTATTTGCAATTTCCTGGGTACACTTTGTGTAACAACGAAATTTTAAGAATAACCTGTTCCTTCCTGCTTCATAGTAAAGAAGATCCTTGTCTATGACTCCAGTTTAGTTGTTACATGTTTTAGGTTTCTAAATATTTTAAAGTTATCTTCATATATAACAACTGTAAAGATAAACAATTCTATAAATACGTGTAGGTACTTATATCATGCATACCAGAATAACTTACCACATTACCTAAGTTGTCTCAGCAACTTTGTCATTAAATGCCACATCTATCTTTGGCTTCATTTTCTCTTACATTGTTGCACCACAAGGAAACTATAGCTGGCATGTGAATTACTTTGCTTCTTTTTTTGTTTTCTCTCTCTCTGTTCTCCTAGGCCTAGTAGATGCTGCAGTCGATGCAGCTTCCCAAGCAGGTGTGTTTGTATGTTGCATGGCCAATATGTAATTGGGTGGAAGACTTACACGTACTGACATGGTTAATCAGGATTATTGGGCTTTTGGCTTACTGACATTACTTGTAATTCTTACTGGCCTGCAGCTTTGATGTTGTATTTCATACTCAGTTTTACATTTCGCTAACAGCATTTCTTATAATTTCTAAACATAATAAGCAAATTCATGAATAACCATCATCTTATTCACCTATGAATTACAGATACTTAGATGGTATTGGAGGGATATTTTTTTTTCTTTTTATTTCCAAATACAGTTGAGTCATTCATTATGATAACTAAGCACTGTATTATATTGGTATATAATGGTTACCTAGAAATGAGAATTGGTTAAATATGATGTAAGATGATGGTGCCTAAAGGATCTTTCTTCTATAGTGAAAGTAAATTGTATTGTTTCTGTCTAAATATCAATCATGTTTTAAAGATTCACCAAATGTAATTGCACTTTACAGTTTGGATTTTACCTCAAGGGATTCGTATGGTTAGTTAATATGTACTTCAATGGGCTGTGGCTTAAGAGTCTTAATAGAGTGGTTTGGGGCTTTACTATATATGTTTGCCAGCCTTTTCATGAGGACTCAAAATTGGGCATCCATGCAGTCACTGATTTTACAAAGCTCCAGTTACAGGTCAGTAATTTCCCTGTCTGTCTGCCTGGCAGCCTCGCCAAGTCTTTCAGTATTTCCTTCAAATTATTTATATGTATCACATTAAATAATGAAGACTGGGAGTGGATTGATTTTACTGACGTTGGGGATGAGAAGAGGGTTGGGTTTTCTGTACTTCATTGTTAACCCCTGTGCTGTCTCTAGCTGTAGTTTGAACGCAGGCGTTTACTTTTCTTTTGAATTATACAAAGACCTTTCGATTTATATGAAACTTAAAAAGGGAAGCAATCCAATACAACTTCATTAACAGTCCCCTGAAGACCAACTAAAGGATAGTAATTTTAGTATGAATTTGCTTTAGTGATTATGCTGATTATTTCTCAGAAAATATATTTATTAATATATATAAGAAAATATATAACAAAAATAGTAAAAACCCAAACCAGTTCACATCCTTCTGCGGAGTACAGCATGGATACCTTGGGGAGTGGTTTTGCTTCGTAACATTACTAACTATTCATATCTAAAAGTAGTGCGTGATGCTTTTATTATAACCAGAATTGCTGGAGGAAACAGAAAAGCTAATGAAAGAAAAAATTGAAGTACAGCGTCAAGCTGAAAAAGAGTATGATGACCTTCAGAAGCAAGTGAAAGTCTTGGAGATAGACTTGGAAGAACAAGTCAATCGTTTCATAGAGCTAGAGCAAGAAAAAAATGCAGAACTAATGGATTTAAGGCAGCAAAACCAGGCTTTGGAGAAGCAACTTGAGAAAACAAGAAAATTTCTAGATGTAAGTATGGTCAAAGGCTAGTTTCATGAAGGTGGGTGGGCACCTGTACTGAAGTTTGGTACAGCAGGAAATGCTAGTTTTTCCAGATTTTGAGCAAACATGAAGCAGCACACGATAGTAACAGTGTTATGCGTTCCAGCCCAATAATTTAATTCACGTGTTAAAAGTTGAAAATTCGTTTGAGATGCTTGCTTAGGACTGCCCTGTATTTCAAGTATAACTTCGTAGGTTTCTTAAATGTTTAAAATAATGGGAAACTTCTAAAATTAATGAGGAAATACAAATTTTTGTGACCTTCATTTTTAACAGTTTGTGGAATTTCCATGTTTTTCAATAAAATCTGTTGGACTTAAGTAGTCAGCTTTATTTATACTTGGAAATTGAAAGCATAATTTCTCTAAGTTTCTTTTACAGACTTCCGTCATAGTATCCAATAATCTCTCTCCAGATATTAAGCTACACCTTGCAGACAGTTATATTATATGCATACTCACAGTGGCAGCTGCCTCTATTGTACCCACCTTCTTCCTGCCTCAGGCTGTCTCTGCAGTTTTGTTTCTGACTTTACCCCATTTTCAGCAAACACCATCTTCCCCGTCTCCTTCTTTTCCCATTTTATTCCTATTAATTGTCCTATGCTGCCTTTGGGAGAAAACTATTGGGTTTGTGCCTTCTCAGTTAACTCTCTAGCTGATGGCAGTAGGGTGGAATAATTTTTTACGTAATAAATATAACACCTTGTGGCATCTTCTCTGTATAATCTATTACTAAGCAGTACTAAGGGAGAGATCTTTCCAGTTACTTCTCAGCACAAATGGATTTGCTTTATTTCATTTTCTACAGTTATAAGATTATTTTTCTCACTGCAACTAGTGTGTCATAATAGGACAAAGTTCAGAAGTAAAAATTCCTATTACAAGTCCCATAATCATAAATGCATTATGGTTTGGGAATATCAATAGCATGAACTTGAGAGTTACGGACTACTGAGACGAGTAGCAGTTTGTAATAGCAACATTAGAATTCTGCTGTTTCGAAGAAACAGCAGGTGAGTTTTTAAAATCTGCAACTTGTAAACATTGAGGTTTTATTCCAGTTTCCTGAATTTTTGCGAAATATTTTGTTGCTAGACAGAAGCATTCCTCTTTGTATCAGATAATTTAGCTAGTTTATTTTAATGCATCTGATAAGGTTTGTCTGTTTTACAAAGTGGCACTTAAAGGTGATGCTTCACTGGGTGCTACCAGTTTCACATTATTGCCTGTATAAAGATGTATTTCCCAAATGTCAGACTGGGATATAACAACTGGTTAACGGTTGGACTTGATGATCTTAAGGGTCTTTTCCAACCTTAACGATTCTATGATTCTATGATTCTGTAACTGAAACTGGTCAAAAGTAAAACTGAAATGCAAAATTCAAACAGTTTATAATTTGTTGTTGTTGTTGTTGCTGGCTCCTCATCAATATTAACATAGAGTTAATTTCTATTCTTAATTTCTATTTATGCTATATATATATCAAAGGCAAACATTAGGAAAGAAAATCATAAAATATTGGCTTATTACCATTTGTGTGGTGTACCTGGAAGAGAAGAAACAAACCGGTCATTTTTGTGAAATAATACTGGATGTATCTATGCTGTCCTAATTTTTTAATACAAAAATGTGAAATTTGTTGCCCCAAATGATGAAAGAAGTTTTTTAATGGTAGTTGCCAGAGGTTCTGCTACCTTAAAAATACTGACATACTGTTACCAGCCTCACATTAACAGAAATAAGAAGTAATAATATACTTAATTTAGACAGTTCTTAAATCAAATGGTGTATCCGCATAACTACTTAACTTTCAGGAGCAAGCAATTGACCGAGAGCATGAGAGAGACGTATTCCAGCAAGAGATACAGAAGCTGGAACAACAGCTTAAGATTCCACAAAGGAGTCAGCCTGTCAATGAACATCAAACCAGAGAGGTAACACATTTTATTACTTGTACTCAAGGAATATAAATGACAAGTTGACAGCTGTTAAGATATTGTAATGAAGCTATTTTATGGTGTACCTAACCTGCATCCAGGAAAGTAAAACCCTTTAGGTGGAAGGGTAAGGTGTCAGGGGAAAGTGGTGAAACTGTGTTATGGGGGGTTTTTAGGATGGTTGGTTGGTTGTTTTTAGTAGTAGATACACAGAGACTTCATAACTTTCAAAAAGGCTCTTTCATATAACTTAATTTAGAAAATCCACTGTTTTCAAAAGCCTGTGGAAACATTCAGGACTATTTTAGCAATTTCATATGTTCTTATGTTGTTTTGTGACATCCTGTTTATAGCACAGGTACGCAACTGAAGGAATTGAGTTACCAAGGTTTAGCACCCGAGATGTAGTAACGCTCTCTGGGTACACTTGAACCTCCCCAGTGAAAGTCTGTCTCCACTGAAACAAATTTAGTGACTGTAGAACAGCAGCTCAAGGGAGTCATAGAAAACTCAGACCCAGCAAAATCAAGAAAAGTGGCAGCAGTGCAAATGTTACAGACTATGAAGCTTTTGCATGTTTTATTTGATAACCTGTTAGTCAAAGAAATTGCATTTTATTTTTTGTGGGTTTTCTTGTGTCCTGCTTTTTGAGCAAGGCCGGTATTTTTGCATGATTTTCTTGCCTGATTTTCAATATTAAAATGCCTCTTATTAGGTTGTACTGCTATTTTCAGATCAAAGTTCTTACTGAGGTGGTTCAGTTGCTGTAATTCAATTTTTATTTAGCAATATTTAGTATGCTATATTATATAGTTAGGACCATAGACAGCAACAAGACATAAATTGATATGCCAATGTAATATCTTATATTGATATTAATATTAGTATCAATATTAATTCTATTAATTCTTAAATTACTATTACTATCTAATATTAATATTGATATTATTAAATATCTGATATTATATTGATGTGAGATGTAAGTTGTCGAAATACTTATTTACTTATAATTCTCATATTATTATTCTCATATTCTCAAATTTAGAGGTGTATTTCATGGTTTTTTTTATATATATCATAATACAAAGGTTTGTAAGAAATATTACAGTCAAAGTATTCAGTCAGTACTATGGGATATGGCTGTCATCAGCCTCTGTGCACAATGAATCTACTGGAATTAGGTGGGGATGTGTTAACCAACACATATGGAGTAATTCTGCATCTGTTTCCTTCCATCGCAAAGTGTATGCGCACTCCTCTCCTGTTGACACGTTCCTGAGATGGGGGAGGCTTTTTAGCACGATTAATTTTCCTGAATCCAGGATGTTCATTTTGAGTTCATTTCGTTATGTGTCTGTTTTATAATTTGGGGCATGGGTAGCATGTGAATTCCTGGTTAAAATTCTCACGTGAAAAAAAAAAAAATTCTCCCAAGAAAAAAATTTCAAATTTGATAGCATAATAAAAATTGCCCTATTTTTCAGTACAGAATCTATATGTAAAAATCATCCTGATTAATATGCACATATACACTTCTGTGTATACTCTTAAGTTCACAGATATGCTACAACGGAAATTTAAAGCATGCTTTAAAACAAAAGACAGCTGTAACTGTGATTACAATTTTGAGATTTGCATTGGATGCTTTTAAATTAGAATTTTTTAGTAGGTAGAAAGACAATAAGACAATGTCTGCAAGCAGCACAGGTGTAGCAGCTATTTTAGAGCTGCATGGTGTTGAATGTGATACATTGCAAATTATAGACAGAATTTTCAGTAGCATTAAATTTGCATTTAATTTTTATCAAATGAGGCATATAGTCTTACTGTATAATATATTTTGATGTCACAATGTTAGTTGGAATATTTCATAAATATACATTTTCTCATTATTTCTCATGCTTTTCTGAGATAGCTGCTTTATTTTTTCATAGTTGCACAGTTTTTTAAATGCTCTTCTGCTTTCCGTGAATGCTGCGAGCATTTCCTGTTGATAACATCATTTCTTTCTTACTGTTGTTTCAGCTTACTTTGTCAGCTTATTCCAGGGAGGGTTGTCATAAAGAGTCTGCTCTAGACTTGATTTTTCTTTTTCCATTTCTCTCTCAGGACTTTTCTGTGGTCACTTCAGACTTTGATGTTACTCATGGATGGATAACGTCAATAATGCCATCCTGTCAGCTTTATGTTCTGGTCCTCTTCTCTCCTATCTATTGAAATGCTTTGAGTCTCCTACCTTTGGGCTACATCGTAACCTCCTCATTGTAAATACTGAAATCCATTTCTTGAGTGGGACAGACATTACTTTCCGTGTCTCTTGCTCGATTGCTTAGTTTAACTCAGGTCTTAACTCTGTGCATCAGGCCTAATACCATGGATTTATTACACATCTTTCTTATCTGTAATTTTGATTTATCATTTCTGAAATAATGCTGGAACTGGGATCATTCCTCTCTCTACTGCTTCAGTTACTCTTTCAATATGTTGTTTCTGAGCCACAAACATCTGAACTACTGACATTCAGAAAGCTTTATTTGGATGCTTTTTCCCCTATAGAAAGTGAAATTATATCATCCACCACATCTGTTTGGTCCCATTTAACAAACCCAGCAAGAAACAAAACTTCCTGTTTCTCGAGATTCACGTATAGCATTTCTTTTCAATGCTAAAGACCCAGTGAGTTTTAGGATATCTCTGTATGTCACTAATCAACTCCTTATTTTGAATAATTTTGCCACAGATTTTTACAACTATGATATTCCTCAAAGATGCAAATAGCATCATGACCTTAGGGTCAAGACATGCTATCCGTAGATGTTATAGGTATCTTTTTAGTGGGCTGCACAGGGATGCCATGCTACTTGCTTTTAACTGACTAGAGAGTCTGAAGGCTTCAGAAGGACAAGGTCAGTTCTAGAGGTGATGTATCAGGTGATATAGCACAAAACATATGACTTCTTAAAAAATGCTGTTTGTATTTGTTGGATGTAGCACTACAGTATCCTAACTTTACATTCTGTTTCACCTAAAGAGTAGGAGTTTCGTTACGAGAAAAAAAGAGGGATATTTTTGCACTGTCAAAAATGAGTGCTGTTGCTATTGCTAGCAAACCCTTCCAATCTAGTACAATATATTCATTTTCTTGCCATGTTGTCACCAGGTTGAACAGTTAACAAATCATCTAAAAGAGAAAACAGACAAATGCAGTGAGCTTTTGCTCTCTAAGGAGCAACTTCAGAGAGATATACAAGAACGAAATGAAGAAATTGAGAAGCTAGAATGCAGGATAAGAGAACTGGAACAAGCCTTAATCATCAGTGCAGACAACTTGCAGAAGGTATTGCTTGGTCTAATATTATTACGTATTTACTACTTTCTTATTTTCTTGAGAAAAAAACTACATCTTTTTTATTTTTTTGTTATTAATATTATTTATATTTAAAGGTGGAGGAAAGGAAACAGTTTGGCACCATCATAGTAAAGGGCGAATTACCTCTTGAAGTACAACTGCAAGCTGAACGAGAAGCTGTGGACAGAAAGGAAAAGGAGGTAAAATACCTGTGAAATGTTCCATGTTTCTGCTGATATTTTGGTTTGTCAGTTTTTGCTTTCTGTTGAGTTTAGTGAACTATACAGATGAAAATTTTTTAACAGATCAGGGGACAGCAGTCCAAATCCCTTTGAAATTCTTTTGTGAGCCATGATAATTGTTGTTATTGCCTATGTTAACGCTTATGACTTAAGAGTGTTGCTGGAATCAAAATTCAGCCCAATTAAGAGAAACTTCATAGTGATTTCAGCTGATTTTTAGTGGGTTTTAGGGTTCCATTCAGCTTAAGGACTCAGAGTGTCACTGAGTACACATTCTTTTGTTTGTGCATACTAGATCAGTTTACTGTAGACATTGCACTTGCAAATTATGACATTTAATTTTTGGTAGGGCTGTCTACTCCTTTTCTACCATTTGTTTTGGAAACATAGGTCACAAACCTTGAGGAACAACTGGAGCAGTTTCGAGAGGAGCTAGAAAATAAAAACGAAGAAGTTCAGCAATTGCACATGCAACTAGAAATTCAGCGAAAGGAGTCCACTACACACTTGCAAGAACTTCAACAAGAGAACAAACTATTTAAGGTAATTGTGTAACATAGAAGCCTAGAGCTTTATTATGCCTCCTCCCTAGAAATAAATTCTTGGAAAAAGCCAAGATGCCAAATTCTTTCTCTTCCTCAAGCATTCCACAGTTCAACTATCAAAATACTATAAAGCTCATATAATTACGTCTCATTCCATGCAATCTGTTTATTTTAATTCCTATGCCTTAAATACTCATACAAGAATACGCAGAAGAAGTTATGTACAACTGTAATGTGGTTTTGGGGGGGTTTTTTGGTAGGATGAAATGGAAATACTGGGACTAGCTATCCAGAAATCTGAAGATGCCACCATAAAGGACCATCATTTAGTGGCTGGGAGGCTCGCTCACATCATGCAAGAAAAGGAGCAGGAAATAGATCATCTTCATGAACAAATTGCAAAACTGCAACAGCAACTTGAAGTCACAACTGACAACAAAGTATGTATTTTTGAAATCTTTTTCAGAGTCCTAATTTGCATTGTTAGCTGTTTAAAGAAAAAAAAAAACTCCATCCCCCAACCAATTACATTATCTTCTATTGCTACCTTAATTTAAAAATGCAAATGCTTCAGTTTCAAGCAATGCTTTAACCCTAATCTGTTTTTCCTCTTTTGTCTCATTTTTTATGAAGGATACTTTTTGCTTGCTTTTCTTTTTATTACTCTGCCTTATTTCTGCTTGAGTTTTTGTCTTAAATTCTTCTTCATTACTTATTCTTTTAATACTTCCAAACATTTAATAGTATGTAGGTAGCTGAATTCAATCTCAACATTCATTCTACCATCTTCCCTACAATGACTTACTTTCAGTGTTATGTTTCAGTGACACCTGCTGGATCATGTTGGATTTTATAGTTTCTTTAGCCGTTGAACTTTTGTGCTCCATGAGCTTGTCTAAATACTTTGTCATCATACCAATGTTGGCAACATCTTTAACCCAATCTGAAGCATGGTGGATGTGCAAACAAAATGCTGTGTTTTATTAGAAATGGAAAGCAAGCAAGCAAGACGCAGGTTCCTCTTTCTTTTACTTACTGAGATTTAACACCTGTAGCTTTCTGTTATTTTTCAATTATGTGGTTTTATGATAATGAGCTTCATCTTCTTCTGACTTATTTCCATTTTATACAGCTATAATGCATTTGATTTCAACAGAAACACTACTCATTTTGCATTGATACAAGTGACAGCAGAAACAGGCCTTCAGTCTCACATTTTTTTATAGAAAGAAAATTGGATTTTTTCAGTGGATGAATTTTGCATTCTGACCATTTTAAATGTGGAAAGTTATTAGTCATAATCTTTAACTCCAAAGCAAGTATTATTCAGTAAGGTAAGAACAGGAGTTCTGTTACCCCTCCGTAGCTGATTGAACATTTCGGGTAGCATTCTACTAGGACATCTTGAATCCACTAAAATAGAGCTCTGACCAAGCTGGGTAATTTCACTGAGGTTTAATGTGCAAAATTTAGTTATAATGAACCTCAGTGAATAATGACAAAACTTTGAATTGGATTTAGGAAATTGGATTTAGGAAAGATCATACTTTAGGAATCCAGAACGGTTCTGCTTTATACAATGACAACGGTAATACAGCTACATTTCTTGCCTTGAGAAAAATACCCAGGATTCAGGTATAATTCATTTTAATGATTAGTTCTTCTCCTGTTATACGAAGTTTCATTTTCTTAACTTCATCCTCTTACTCAGTTATATTTTCCAGGACATTAAATAATTACCCTGCCTGATTATGAGATCCGTATTAAAAATGAATAGATTGTTCTTAGGTTAATCCCTTTCCTAGTCCCTTAGACATCTTCATCCCACTAAGTGCTTTTCTTTTAAGTCCTGTATTTGCCTTCTGTGGTCCTTTATTCCATTATGTTATGAAGAACAGAAACTGTTACGCTGACTTGATAACAATCACCAAGATCACTGTTCTTTTCTTCTGAAAACCAATGACTTGTTTGCATTTTATTTGGTGTTTTTGAGCTTCCTCTAGTCTCTGTGGATTTTTAAAAATAAGTTCTTGGTTGGCAAATCAGCCCCTCTAATTTATATGGTAATTTATTTTTGTACATATTATATTTATTACAAAGTTGTCTTATTATTCTATTTAACTAACTAAACCTAATGAAGTATTGAGAGAGAAAGGAAAAAACATGGCTGTTTTAGTAATGAATTTAATCATATTTTCTCTCTTTCTTCCACATTTTCTTAACTCATATTTCTAAATGGCCCTTTTAGAGTTCTTACCTATTTTAGGTACCATAACTGATTTTATTTTATAATATCTCTTTCTGAATATTCTTGACAGATTTCCTTCTGCCTTTTTCATTTCCAGTGTAGATGCACTGTTCATTTCACAGCTCCGGACATACTCTTAAGAAAATATATCCACTTTGTTTCTTAGACTTACTGCTTGTAATCTGGTCTTTATTTTGACTTTGTAAAGGATTTTTTTGTTATTCTTCTACACTCAAATGAGAATTTGCTCCCACTGCAATTTAACAAGCAGGTTTTTTAATGAATTTTATAAAGCTTATTCTATTGCAATCTGATAACTTGTCTTATTCCTTTTGCTAAGACTTCTTTATTTATTAAATTTAGTATTCATCAACACCAGTCATTCCAATTTTTGTGTCTACTCATTTATTTCTTGTTAGAAACTGATATAAGATGGCTTCTCTTTTCTGCATCATAAAATCATCACCCTCACATTTGCTCAGTTACATAATTTTGTGAATTTCTTAGAATTTTCAGCCCCTTACACAGCTTGTAATTTTAAGTATCTCTAGAACTACTCTAGGAAAGTATTATTCTCACTCTCTTCATGTCTTCACCAGTCTCTCTTTGAATTTTGTTTGGATAGTCATATACATTTTAAAATAAATACTGCTATAACTTTGTCTCTCTTTACTTTCATTTTAACTATAGCACAAAGAAATAATTGTGCTCTGGGTCTGTGGGTACTATTTGCCCTGAGTGGTTTTGTGCACATCTGCATACGTGTATGCACACACACAAGCAGACACACACATATTTAGGTTTGTGATAGGAAATGTCAGAGTCAACTGATAGGTGTTTTCTGTGGTCTCAGACTAAAAAGCATGTTAAAATGGTATTTTTCAACACAATTAATTAAAGGCCTGTTTGTATTTAAAATGCATATCCACCTTAATCGGCTGTGTCCTATATGCATCTATTTGACCATATGAATGAGTGGTGCTTTTGCTTGAAGAGCACAGTATCTGTCTAATCTAACTGAACATATCTGACCTGTATATGTAAGCTTGAGGATCTTTTTGGGTTTTTTTAAAGGAAGTTCTTTATGTAATGTAATGCAGGAAAATTTATCTGTAAGTTTTAAGCTTCATAAATCTTGGTTCCTTGGAATTCTTTGAGTAAAAACCTTGATTTCATAAGAAGATTGAACAGCAGACATAACCACTCCACTTGTTTCTGTTTTAATCTTCAATAAAAAGGACAAGACAGAGTTTTAGACCAAGCTATTTGGGGAAAAAAGTATTGTGAACATTTAAACTTCAGTGTTTCATATCTCTGTGAATATTACAAATGCTTTCACTTCGTTTGATGCTTTCACACCTATGTTGCAGTTCATTAAGGTCACAGGCTACTTTGTCGGTCCTATTTGAAGATGTCCTGATTCTCGTAGAGCTGTACAACAGACGTTCCATTACAAAATTCACTGAGGACATACTTTCTTTTACAAGATGTTTCAATGTTTGATTAAACTGTTTCCATGAAGTCTAGGAGAAAAATTATCTGCGGGTTTAATAGTTACCCATTATATTTTCTTGTATTTTTTTCTCCAGGTTATTGAAGAGCAAAATGAGCATATACGGGAGCTTGAAGCCCAGGTAGAATGTCTGAAAAGCGATCAAGAACGTGTGAAGAAAAAAAATGATGAGGAAGTAGAGCAGTTGAATGATGTAATTGATAAGCTTCAGCAGGAACTGGCAAATATTGAACAAAAAGTACCTGCAGACATTGCTGCTCTTCAAGAAGATGCTGACAGTCTGAAACATACCCTTGAAACAGTTCTGGCAGAAAAGGAAGCTTTGGAGAAGCAAGTAGAAAACGTAAATGTAGAGGCATCTCGAACAAAGAATGAGCTTGAGGAGACTAAGTTAAAAATGAACCAGCTAAAGCAAGAAATAAGTATGTTAAAAAAAGAGCATGAAAGAATAACCGAGAAATGTAAGTGTGCACTGTCGAGAGGTGATAGGGAAAAGACAGAAGATAGGAGCAATGAGAAAACTGAAAAAGTGGAAGAAGGCTTAGGTGAGAAGATAGAGTTGCTAGATGAGTCCCAGCTTAGGTCTTCAGATGAGAGTACAAGAGTCACCATTAGCAAGATGGAGGTACAACTGCAGCAACTTCAAGCATGCATTAAGGAAAAAGATTCAGAACTGAGCCAGTCCTACAATGAAATAGAAGACCTGAAAGAGCAAGGCAAAGCTGAAAGAGAAACGCTTAAAAAGAGGATATTAGAACTGGAAAAGACACTAGTGGAAAAAGTTGCTGCTGCTCTTGTGAGTCAGGTTCAGCTAAATGCAGTTCAAGAGCAAAGGAAATTCATGCAGGAAATTCAGGAAGCTTCAAAATGCGTGGAGGAAGCAAGCAAGAATGCCCAAACAGAGGGTTTGAGTGATAGAACTGAAAATGAGACGGAATCAAAATTATCGTTCTTAACACAGAGGCTTAGTGAGATGGGGGACCAACTGGCAATGGTAAATCGTAACTTGGAGCTAGAAAAAGAAAATGTAAAAGTTGCACAAAAAGAAGCTAAACTGAAAGAAGAGAGACTCTTAGAACTTCAGCAATTACTAGAAGAGGTTCAAGAAAAACACAAAGGAGAGATTCAGAAATACATTAAGCAAGAAGAAATGCAGACATTTCAGGTAATTAGATGCCATTTTCTTTTGGCTTGTTTTCACTAAAATCTGTTATTTTATGTAAACTATAATGAATGAAACACTTCTTAATGAGACTAGTGATACAAATATTCTGCTGTGTGGGGTAGACCTTCATTTCTGTATTATTCCTGGAGTTACAAAGAAGAGAAGGATGTTATTTTAGGTGAACCCTTTCCATTTTGCATTTCCATTTCCATTTTTTGCATTTCCATTTCCATTTTTTGCATTCCATTTCCATTTTTTAGGTGAACCCAGTTTCCATTTTGCATTAAAAACACTTTGCCTTTTCATGAATGTAGGGTGATTTTGAGCTTTGGACATATACTTTCTTATTCTTACTTTAAATTGACATAAAATGGAGTGAATTACACTTCTACATGGCATGGAGGTAGAGAGGTAAAAATTAAAATAATAAAAATTATCTAAGAGAGGGTTCAGAACGATAAGGGAGTGATAGCAATTTGTTTGTACAGGGTTTTTTTTTTGGGGGGGGGGGGCGTTGTTTGTTTATGTATGCTTTGATTTTGGTTTCCTTTTTCTTGCTTTCCTGTCTTGATTCCAAAGATACTTACCATCAGTAGTTTTTACCAGTATACATTTGTCTTGATTTCCATCCACCACTGGTTATGTTGCCTCTGAATTTAAAACCTTCAGTCAAAGTTGACTATGCTTGATAGCCCAAACGTGGGCTCGATTGATGAAACTTGTAAGTTCAGAGACATCATGGAACCCAGTGCTGGACCAGAAAAGTTTCTAAGACCTTTCATCCAAATGAAGATCGAATAAACATCATAAATGTCTTATAAATTTAATAATATTATCAGACTTCATTTCCTACTTTCTGTTGTCATTCCTCCCTCTGTTTTCTACGTGGTGTAGCCAATTTCTGCTTGTAGTTCAGTAAACTGTAAGACGACAGTCTTTCCTCCCGCGCTTGTCTTTCCTCCCACGCTTATCCAATTTGTGGGAGTTCATCTAGGAAAATGGTCTTTCAGTCTTAATTTTTTGAGGCTATGTTAATCCAAATAACATACGTTTGTTTTCCCCTGTGGTCTTTTCATTTGTGGCTTTTGTAAGTTCATGTGAAAGTGTTCAGTGCTGTTAATACTTGATTCTTCGTAAGATTCTTCACCATTTTCTGTATCTTGTGTTGCCATGTAGGTAGGAGCACAACTCATGGAAAGTCAAAAAGGAAACGTGCCTATTAATGAACTTGAACTAGAGCAAGTTAAAGAGGAGTCAGCTGCTGCTAAGGCAGAACTGAGCAGTTACAGAGAAAAGGCAGAAAAACTTCAGCAAGAACTAGCAGTAAGAACCAGATTGTTCCATATTGTATTTAGAGCAAATAATTATACATGACTTATTGTGCAAATATGCATTCTATAGGTTTTTTTAGTCTTGTACTGAGAATGCCACTAAGAAAAATGGTCACTCAGTACCTGCTGTCAGTGGAATAGGGCTGATGCTGTAGACCAAATCTTCACTTCTTGCCAAAGTACATAGTTTTACAGTCCACTATAGTGCAACAGTGCATCTAGAGCTGTATTTCTTAGGAGATAATATTTGTTACCATGTGTCATAACTGCTTTAAAATAAGACGAAACTGAGCTTTAATGGTATAGAGGGTTGTTTGGGTTTTAGATATTTTTTTAATGTATTTGGAAGGACTGCAATTCAGATTCTCCATATTTACAGGTGAAAGAAGCAAGTCTGATACACCTTCAGGAAGACCTGTGCAAGGTCAAAGAGAACCTAGTTCAAGCAGAAGAGAGGCTTGCAAGTTACAAGGACAAGGAAATGGCAAAAACTGAAAGCAAAAAGGATGCAGAAATATCGTGTGATTTGTCAACCAGTGAGACTACTCTAATTAGTTCATCGTCGCAAACAGACAAGACTGTGGAAATCAACAGCTGTATCCAAACTTCACCAGTCCTTGTTAAAAATGCAGAAATCCAAATTGATTTGCAAAATGGATGTTCTTCAGAAGAGATTGCAGAGATCATAAGAGAATTTACTGAAAAAATTGACCAAATGCAAGAACTCCACGCTGCTGAAATCATGGACATGGAGACAAGGCATATCTCTGAATCTGAAGCATTAAAGAGAGAGAAGTTTGTTGCAGTGCAGGTATTGACTGAAGAATGTAATACTTTAAAGGAAGTCATAGAAACTCTGCGAGCTAAAGAGGTATGTATCCTATTTTATATTCACTGAACTACTTCAGTTTGTGCTTTTGCTCCTTCTACAGAAATTCCCATTTAAAACCTGTTAAGTGTGAACCACCACATGTTCAGTATAAAGCTTTTAAGTGTTCTAACGTTTCCGTGGCCTAGGGAGAGATTGTGAACCCCTTCCTCAGCAATTTAGGTTTGGGAGTGTGCTTGACTATCAGATGCTTCCTTGTGCTACGGCCTTGGACCTGTCCTGCTCTGTGAAGTGGGGACAAGTGTAGGTCACCCTATTGAGTGCTGTCTTTCTCGTCTCCATTTTGATTACTTTGATTGCAGGGGAAGCTGAACAGAGGGGCTCATATCGTTTCCTGCTCCTTAGAATTAGCTCCCTTATTGTGAGTGGGTGTGGGGTGATTAAAGATTTGATTGTTCTCTTTTCTAAATATAGGGAATCCCAGTTTCTGGATTAGCACGGTCTCCACCATATCAAGCTAGAGACGGAGGTTCTAGTGGTAAGAAACTTGTTTTTATAGATTTCAAACAGCATTATAAATTAAATCTGCTTTTTTAATTGTACACTCACCATTAAAGAGTTTGTGTTCAAAGAAATAAAAGCAACTACTCCCCAGATCGAAGCAGAAGCCTGTTGCACTAAGAAAAGGTGCTGAGCCTGCTATGTCTATTAATTTGCTACGGAAGGAAAATGACTTGAGTGGAGATGGGCTGAGTCGAGGCATCAGATGCTAATTTTTTTTCTTCCCACTGGAGTTCCTATATTCTTCTTACATATTAAATTATGTCTTCAGCGTAGCTTCATCATCTCTTGATAGAATTTAGAGCTACAGGTCCCTAGCAGTGGGAGATGATGACAGGTAGTGACATCTCCAAGAGCAATAAAAATTATTATTATGATCCTTTTCATAGGCAAAGGCTAAGCATATTAAGCGGGGTCATTTGGCAGAAGTGTTTGTGCAAGTAGTTGTTTCTCTCTTAGAATTAAACTAAGATTTTTAAGTTTGGGTTTTTTTAGTTTTGTTTTGCTGTTACTACTTTGAAACTGAAAAAGAAAAACTATAAAACAGATAGTCTCCAGGCTTAGAATCAACTCTGGTGACACGCAACCACCTGTTACAACAACAGACAAAAATACTTTTTTGATGCCTGTTCTTCAAAGTTTCACAGTAATCCAGCTTTCATGTTTTTCTCTCCTTTTATTTTAGACTCCAGTTCAGACTGGAGTCAAGGAATGTATCTTGCTCAGACCCAGGGATCTGACGTGATATCTGAAGGAATAGATGAAGGTGAAACGTCAACAGATTTACTTCCAAAAAAAATTAAGGTAAAATAGAACTGATCATTTTTATTATGGAACAAGAGTGATACTACCAAAAGCTTGGATTAGCTGCTGCTTAGTAAAAAAAGGCTTAGTAAAAAGAAAGCCATTTAGATAAGTTTTAAAGTGTTGGCTATTTTACCATATTTCAAAATACTTCTGATAAATTATGTGTGGTTTTGCATGTTAAACTAGGTTAAATATGAGTTTTGTAACTGTAGGCTTGTTATCAATCATGATTATGAGAAATATAACTACTGTTAATTATAACTTATTGTAGTTATTGTGTATTGATGATAATGTCATGATCATATATTACACAGTTTTCTAGATTCTGTTATTATAGGTGTAGAATAATATCTATATTATGAAAGTAAACAAATGTGTTTATTATAAACAGTAAGGATATCGTGCTTTTAATTACATTAAAAAAAAAAAAAAAAAAGTCTTTTGCAGCAAAGACCTAGCCTAATAATAATTTCAAAAAGTGAATTGCAAAGCTCACCTGGAAGCTTCCCAGGACTTTGTTTTTAAAATGTCAGTTTACATCAGCAACCATTTTAAAATTTGAGTATTGATTTGACAGATGAACTTTGGGAATTTTCATTTGAAACTGAGGAAATATACACCTATTTAATAAGTTTTACTGTTTGGCAGATATAAAGGACTGGGTGACACTTCCATCTTTGATATAAGGAAGCATAAATAGTTTTGTTATGCTGATCCATTTGGAAGTACCAATATTCCAATATGTATGAAATAAGGTGGTGGTGGTGGTTGTTGTTGTTATTATTATTATTATTGTTGTTGTTATTATTAGTATTATTATTAGGACTGGCATTACTGATTTCTTTTTGTATTTATTGTAGGGTTTGCTGAGAGCAGTCCATCATGAAGGCATACAGGTGCTGTCTCTCACTGAATTTCCATATGGTGAAAGAGAGATGCCACCTCTTAAGCAAGAGCCAGAATCTTGGCTTGAGGAAAGGAAAGCTTTTCTAAGCACCATTTCATCTTTGAAAGACCTAATTGCAAAAATGCAACTTCATAGAGAAGCTGAGGTATAAACAATATCATAAGATTCTATCTAAATAAAAAATGATTTATGATAACCTTGTAAGAGGCATTCACAGTTCAGGTTTAAAGCTCTAAATATACTTCTACAAGGCAAAAGATTTCAAAAATATGCAGTAAAACTGCATGTCGCACTTTCTGGTAATAAAAATATATCTTAGCTTGCATTTGTTCTTCTGTGCGTTGATAGCTTTTTGACTGTATAGACCCACCTTTCAAAAATAATTGTATTTTGAAAACATGTTTCCAGTAGCGGGTGAAGTAGATTTTTTTAATGTTGTTATTTATTGGCGTAGTAGAACTTGGATGCTATTAGAAAGATACTGTAGTGATAGAAAAGAGGGGAAAAATTGTTTAAGCTATAACACAATATTAACCAGTAATCTGTTAAAACTTAATAGGGCTTGCCTGCCCAATTACCCCAATTAGACTTTTAGATACCTATAGGTAGTTTCTGTCACTTCTGCATTTCCTTCAGCATGCGAAGTGGGGAGATTACCTTTATATCATTATAAAATTAAATCATCTTCATACACAATATCTGCACACTACCACATAGCTCTGTGAGAGTCTAGGAACATACATCATAAAATCATAAAAATTAAAAGGATAGTGTGATACAGTAACATAAATAATAACTGAAAACGTAGCCCCGTGTAGTTATAAAAAGCTAAATTGCTTCCATCTAGAACACAGAAAAAAGTTTAGCATTTGTGCATGTAGAAGAAATTATAACGTGTAAAATAAATATATCCATTTGTATGAATGAATGTTACATAGCTATTGAGTAAGAAATGCTCAATATTCCACTGAAAACATGCACTTTACATAAAACAATAATGACTATTCTTGAAGTAATCTTTGAATTCTGCTGTTTAAATTGTTTTTATACCACTGTAGATTTATGCAAGTACTGAATCTCCTGAAGGTGTCTCAGACTGGCGAGGAGAACTTCTGCATGCTATTCAACAGCTTTTTGTGAGAGAACAAAATGTTCTTCTTGCTGCGTTTCAAACTGAACTTGCAGAACTGGGCACAAGAGATGCAGTGCTACTGATGAATCAGTTAGAGCACAGACTACAAGAGCAGGTAATATAAAACATACTTTAGTCAAAGTGTGTTTGTCTACATTAGATTTTAATTTTGAATGTATAAATCCATTTCAAAATATAAGTATTAATAGTAGTTTTGACAGTCTAAGGGTAAACACAAAGTAAGACTTGTAGGAAGAAGAGGTGTCTTTAAAAAGAAAAACTGATGTGTGGGAAAGAGATTTTTGAGTGCACAAGCTATAGAAAAAATACAGGCTTCAGAGATCAATTTGAATTAAACACAGTTGTCCTGAGCTTGTTTTTAGTAAGTTAATTAGAATTATGTTACACTGTCTAAGAGAAAAGGTAGCTTGTATATATGAAGCAAGTTGTAAGAAGAGGAAGTGATAAGGCTGCTATGGGACAAAGAGAGGTCAGTTACCTCCTCTGGAACATGGAAGGATTAGTGAGGAAAATTACAATTTGCCATAAAACTGATAGCTCTTTTGCTTCTATAATTTTGATGCCTAGTCGAGAAATAAAAAAATAACAAGCAGGTCTTCCCAATATTATAATAATGACTTAATTATGGCTTAATTGAAAATGTTTTGAATATATATGCACTATGAATATATAAGTAAATGTAATATCCACACCATAGATATTCTAATAAAATCTGGAGGTTTACTTTTAAATGTTTCTAATGCTAATAGGCTACTAACCAGAGGGCAGCAATGGACTGTCTTCAGAATGCAGACAGAAGAAGTTTGCTGATGGAGATTCAAGTATTACATGCTCAGATGAACAGTAAGAAAAATAATCCGAAGAGAGAACAAGAGATTGATTCAAAAAGCCAAGGTGACTTCTGTGGTAATATATGTCTGTTTCCAAATGCTTTCATGGCAGTGCTCAAAGCGTTGTAGGTGAAAAAAATATTGACTTTCTTTGCTCTCTGATTTTTTATACTCATGTTCTGAGCATACATACTTTTTCATCTTTTTCAATTTTATTGGACTAATTTTGCAAAAATTAAGATATAGCCTGTGTTCTTATGACTTGTATCAAATTGAAAGTGATACAAAGTTATTTCAATTGCTATAAAAATCAGGCTTGTGATTTGAGGTTATTTTCCATGTATGCACTTCAGTGTTTAGGTTCAACAGCTTTGAAATTATATAAGTTGGCTAGTCAGTCATAATGAGTAGACTAAGAAGCAATTAGAATGAACAACAAAAAGTTCAGAGAAACGGGTATACTTTAAAATTAAGTAAATGCTCACTGTCAGTGTTTTGTCATAAAAATTTGGTCACAAGTGTACATACCTACCTAACTTCAGTTATGTTAGTCATAATCCAAATGATACATATTGGTATGGTTGGGCACATAGTCTTTAAAAGAAGTTTAAGAGTTGAAGTGATTTCTTGGAAAGTAGGAAAGGTATTCCAGTATAAAAGGCACGGTTTTGCTTTCACTCCACTATGGAAAGAATGTATTATTTTAAAATATCACTCTTAGTGATAGCCTTGTGGTCATTCTCTGTGCTAGGGGAAACTTTACCCGAATAGACAGTGTTGTTTGTTTACTAAGTGATTTCCATATTAATGGTACTCTCATTAGAAATGTTGGAGTATAATACACAGCAGAAGCAGTCACAGATACTGGAGATGCAAGTGGAGCTCCGGAGTATGAAGGACAGAGCAGCTGAGCTTCAGGAACAGCTGAATGCAGAGAGAATGAAGGGTGCTGAGCTGACGAATGAACTTGCACAAGCCAAACTAGAGCTTGAAACAACCCTTAAAGCACAGCACAAGCACTTCAAGGACCTAGAAACCATCAGGTGCGGCTTTCAGTGCCAAACTTTCTGTGTTGACAACAAAGACGATCTTTTCTATGTTGTTTCAAATCATAATACTGATTTTATTAAGGAAGTTGATCTCATGTAATGTAAATGCTTCTCAGTTTTTCTGTAGACAGAAAATAGACTTCTGTTCCATTTGACAAAAAATGGAATTCCATAGATTAAGAAGATCTGATTTATAGTTTGATTTAATGATTTGTTAATATCAAGTTTCTTTTTTAATTTTTGACACATTAGACTACTGTACACAAGCTAATAAGTATACCATATTTATTAAAGGTTTTTCTGAAATCCATATGAAATTCTATAACTTCTAAATGTTGCTTTGGCATGCTCAACAGCAGAGGTAACAGGACAAATATTCGGCACTCAAGAAAGCCATTATTATTTATGCCTTTACCAGATGGATGTGCCCATGTACGGTATCTTAATGTTCAGCTCCAAGATAACAAATTAAGACAGAGTTTAAATTGATATTGCTTTATAGATTACCTTACAGCCTTTACAGACCATCAGGAGCAAGATTCTTTCACAAATTGATGCAAAATTGATTTGCAAAAAAATGATAATTCAGGGCATAGATTCCCCCCCCCCCGCCCCCCAAGATAGATTTTGAGACACATGGCAGCAAGATGCATTTCCTCTGCATTCTTTCAGATTGTGGCCAGTGACTGGATTAAATTGAACATCAGCTGGCTCGGAGTCACCAATTAATAAAAAATGGCAGCTACAAAGTTAGCAGGATGGACACACTTTTTGTCATTTTTGAGCTATGCAACTCTTTATTTTTGAGTTAGGCTTGTTTTTCTAAATAGGCTTTTCACTGTTACTCTCCTACACGAGCACTGTTTTCAGTGCACAAGATGTATAATACTTGATAAATATCAAGTAACTGATGTTACTGTGATAGGATTAGAGCCATTGTCTGATCTAAAGGTTGCCCATTTCTTTTTCAGGACTGAAGTTAAAGAAAAAGCAGCTGAGCTAGATATTCTCAAGGATACAATGGCCAGCGAACAGAAAAAATCAAGAGAACTACAGTGGGCTTTGGAAAAGGAAAAAGCTAAAATGGAACGCAGTGAGGAAAGAGGAAGAGAAGAGCTTGAGGTATTCCATAATCCCAAATGGCCTGGAACATCAAGGAGCATGCAAATATTCTTTTGGTTAACATTTCATCTCAGCTTACTTTTTTGTCCAATGTGTGCTCCGTGTTCTGTCTTCAACAGCAGTAGTATATCATGTAGAGCTGAAGAGAGATGTGTAGAAGCTGTGTGGCAAAGAAAGAAAAAGGCCTGATGCAAATTCCATTTAAATCAATAGGAATTTTACCACTGCGCTTTTCAGGAACAAGATGAAAAGATTCTACTTTGTATAATATTCAGATATTCAAGGGGACAGGACACTGCTAACGTGGCTACACCTAGCCCCCACCACACCCTAACTCATAAGACAGTATTTAAGAATATTGTTTAAGTAGATATATTGTTTGTCTTCATTCTAAAAGTCAGCAGTTTCACCTCACGAAAACCAAACTAGGGAGTTTACTTTAGGAGAAAATGCAGTAGTAGCTTCCTTGGTACCTCTGCAGTATCTGATACAGTGAGGGAGACAGCAGGTATCCTACTGCAAGTATTAAGACAAAAAAGCGATCACTTTAACAGCATAGATTTATTTACATCTTGAAATCTTAACTTGCAAAATCACTTTCACAGTTTTAGAAAGTAAAAGCAGCTAATTATCTTCAGTGTCAGAATTATGGCTGTTTGTATCTCATTAAAAGTATATGTTACAAGTATTCTTTTATGAGATGATCTGATTTTAGAATAAAGACGCCTGTAATATATTTTAATATCAGATGTAACTGTAGCATTCAGAGTATTGTCACATTAATTGTGAATAGCTAAACCTGTTAAAAGCAACATGTATAGAGGTAGCATATTTGCAGTTTGCAGAAGATAATGGAAAGTATACACAAATGGCTTTAATCAATTCTTTTCTTATGTTTTCTTATGGAAGGATTTAAAATTTTCACTTGAAGATCAAAAACAAAAGAACTTACAGTTAACTAAACTTTTGGAGCAAGAGAAACAGCTGTCAACTGATCTGCAGCAGAAAATTGAATCCCAAGAAGCGCTCAGTGCTGCCCAGCTGTCACGTGAACGAGGCCGTAATTCTGAGTTGCAGGTGCTTCTTGAGTCAGAGAAGGTTCGAGCTCTCGAAATAAGCAGTGCCCTAGAAAGGGAAAAAGAGCTATGTGCTCAGCTTCAAAGTGCTGAAGATAAGGGGCAAGCTGGAACACCTAATCCATCTGAGGAACTACTTAAAGAGCTACAGAAACAAATGGATGAAAAGCATGACCGTATAGTGGAGTTAGTAAGTGAGATGGAGAAGTATAAACTGGAATCTGTGCAAGTGAGACAGCAAATGGAAAAGGAAAGGCAGATCCAGAGGAAAGCATTACAAGCAGAACAAGATGCTAACATAATAGCACAGAAGAAACTCCACGAACTGGAGTCCAAAGTAGAAGACCTTCAGTGGCAACTTGGAGAAAAGAAGCAGGAAGTTCATAAATTAGGGAATGAAACAAAGAAGTTGCAGGAAATAATCCAAGAACTGCAGAAAAAAGAGCAGGAGGACAAAGGAAGAAAGGAAGCCGAAAGGACACCAAGCCACAATCCAAATGAGGTACAGTAGGACTGAGAGCAATGTGTAATACTGAACTGTGCAATTTAGCTTTTAATTATTTTGTTCAATTAGCATTGTACGTCACCGTGCCTTTACTCAGTCTATAAAATAGCCTGCAGATTACAGAACACAGGCACCAGAGAAAGGGAAAGGGAAAGCATTCCAGTTTTGCTACCTAAAACTATTCACACACATCCTCTGAGAATGAAGCTGTAGAGGTGTAAGGAGGAGCGTGAGCAAGAGAACTGCATGTGAATGTATACACACACTTTGTGTCTCAGTATAGGAGAAGACTGTTGCCTGCACCCAGTCACAGGAATGAGCTATTCCTACTCGGGAATGCTCCAGGTCGGTGCTCTTGATCTTTAGTTCATAAACCACAAATGGTCTTTGAAACATTTAACAGTGATCTCCCAACAACTTCAATAACTGAATGAGTAAGTAATCAAACAAGCATATGCATGAATATGTATAGAGGTAAAAAATTAATTTAAGAATTTAGCCTAATTTTTAGATGAATGAAAGTTGGAACCACTGTTGCCTGTAATTTTTTCTCTTTCATAGAAGTTTTGGAAAGTTTTAAAACTATTTTTAAATTATTTTTAAAACTCTTTAGAAACTTCCCTGTAAGAGATAAGTGTTACTGGGCGAGTGATTTGTGGATAGTCCCGGAGAGGGCTGACAGGAGACTCGCCTCTTTGCTGACCATGTTTTTGCCCATCCTGCCATCATTCCATGCTTTTTGGCAGCTGTCTGTCTGTGGAGCCAGGAAGGAAATTTTTCTCTTCATCTCATTTGGCTACTGGTTTTAATCTTCTGAGGAACTGGAAACCACCCACAGCTAGAGGCAGGATGTTGAGTGTATTGGTAACTGTGATAGCATCAGCCTTCCTGCTATGCTCAGTTTGTGCACCTTGCTCTTCTGCTCAGAGGTGACTGCCAGCAACGCAGTCAGTAAAGAGTCTTCCCTTGGATCAGGTTGGCAGTGGCTATTTTGGGGCTTTTTCCCCTCCTTGGCAGTAGACAGTATGATCTGCTTTCCCGGGTCTGCCTGCAGTTTCAGATAATGAATCTCCTGCTGCTTTCTGTGATGTTTGCAACACCCTGTGTTTTTTCATTGGTACCACACCATGGTCAAATATCCAAAGGCACAGCCATAGACTCAAGTTTCCTTGGGAGGGCTAGCAGTTCTTCCATGGCCAGTGTCCGGGGGGTGTTAGCGAGGGTGAGGAGCCCGTGTTCAGTGCATTGCTTCACTTGGGGCAGCATCAGTGGTACGGTTGCCTGTGACTGTGCCCTGACCTCCGTGACCATGGTGGGCTTTTCCAGTCCTGTTCCTCTGACTATGAAAATATATATATATATAAAAATATATATTTATGTACAGACCACCTGGGATACACCCAATGACAGAACAAGAAATTGGGTTCTCCAGCAAAAAATGGAAGGAGCCGAGACAAATGAATCAACCTACCCCACGCTGACGGGAGGAGGAGATCTTTCTGCTGCGACTGAAATTCTGGAAAATGTCAGACAAAAGCTGCAAAACGCATCTCCAAAGCTGAAGCAGTTGGCTCGGAAAGCTGCCAGCAGGTTAGACCAGTCTTTAGCTACTTGGTTTTGTTAATAGCAACGAGCAAGCTAATATATTGGGTTTTAATCATAATTCACAGACTGCAGGCCTAATTGATTTTTGAGATTGTTCTAGTTTTATAGTATATGCCATTACTTGAGATATGCTGATGTAAGACAGGATCACGGAGTATCAAGTGCTGCTCTAAATCTTACATGTTTAATATGGTCCTTTATAAATTACAGCAAAATTGTCTTTTTTTTTTTTCTCTCTGAAAACTGATAAGGTTTATTTGGGTACGGTGTAGGTAGATCATTTTAAAACAATTTAGTAATGAAGTAATTCACTGTATAAGGGGACAAATATAGGGATTATTGCTATGGATCATCCCCCTTGCTGCCCCCAGAAAAAAATAATAATTTTATGGTGAAGTGAAACTGATCTTGATTCTTATTTTTATGGGTTACTATCTCCTTAAGAAAAAAAAAAAACTAGCATGGTACCAGGTCCATGGGAGATTTGAATCTGTTTTTATTTTTCTGTGATGGTGATTTAATATTAAACATTCATTCTGAAACATTTGGGCAAAGCAAAATGCATTATATCTTGAAAATACCCTAAGATTTTCCTCACACAGATTCAACAAATTTGTGGGAAGCAGAACCACGTTTTTAAATGTGCTTCATGTAGAACATCCTTTTCTCAAAATTAGTGGAAGCTGTTCTATGCAAGTTGTTTACAGAATCGAGCCAATTTCATTTAGTCACTGAGCAGTCTTGAAAATGTTGCCATGTCTCCAGTGACTACGCTGAAGTGACTTGCTAAAGTCCCAGTGCGTATGGATCGATGGGAAGTCCTACCGGTCTGTCTCGTGGTGTCAGACTATACCTGCTGCTGAAACTGTCACTTCTGTTTCAGGTTACAGTTTGAAACAGCAGATGACCAAGACTTCATTGCAATACAAAATGCTATTGAAGAAGTTATTTCAGAGCTGCAAAAACTGTCAGGGGTGTCCTATCTGGAAGAGGTGAGAGTGCAATGTTGTAACTTTGGTGGGAGAGTTTGGATGATGAGCTGTGAGCAGAAACCAGCAAAGAGTTGCTAAGTCTGTACCTATAGAATCATAAATTGTTAAGGTTGGCAAAGACCCTTAAGATCATTGAGTCCAACTGTTAACCTAGCACTGCCAAGTCCACCACTAAACCATGTCCTCAAGCACCACGTCTACCCTTCTTTTAAATACCTCCAGGGATGGGGACTCAACCACTTCCCTGGGCAGCCTGTTCCAATGCCTGACTGCCCTTTCAGTGAAGAAGTTTTTCCTAATATCCAACCTAAACTTCCCCTGGCGCAGCTTGAGGCTGTTTCTTCTCGTCCTATCGCTTGTTACTTGGAAGAAGAGACCGACCCCCACCTCACTACAACCTCCTTTCAGGTAGTTGTAGAGAGCAATAAGGTCTCCCCTCAGTCTCCTCTTCTCCAGACTAAACCACCCCAGCTCCCTCAGCCGCTCCTCATAAGACTTGTGCTCTAGACCCTTCACCAGCTTCGCTGCCCTTCTATGGACACGCTCCAGGTCTGTACTTTATAGAGGAAAATCTGCTCCAGTGAGTGTTCCAATTTGGAGTTGGTGAAGTGTAAAAACCCTTTTCCTTTTGTTTTTTCAATTTTAATTACCTTAAAAGTGAATTTTCAACTTTCAAATTAAAACTTTCCCAGTTTAATTATAAATTTTTGAATCTCCTGGCTTTTTCTTTAAGAAAATATATTTTCCTTTCAGCAGTATTTCTGTAACTGATGAAACTTTGCTCAGTACCTCCTGATAGGAGAATCAACATTTAATGTTTACTATATTGTGTTGATACAACACATTTACTTAGACTGCCCTACATTTACCAAAGGAAAGGCAGCCGAAGATTGAGTAGTGTGCACCTCTGTAAAAAAATGAAACGAGGTAATCTGTTACAAAGACTTAAGCAATATTTGATTTTAACTGAGCTTGGCTAAGTCCTTACCTGCATTTTAAGCAAGTGTTTTCAACATAACTTGAAAAAAGCTTTGGGGCTTTTCTTTTTCTCTACGTTAGATAAATGTAAACATAGTAGAAAAGCTTTGCAAATTGTTATAGCTGGTACAATTGAGCTTGCGTGAAAATATTCTGCCATGATATACAAGATAAGCATAGAAGAGAAAGTCACATTAATCTATAGTTTACATGTACACTTATGTTTTCTTGACATAAGTTATTATGAAGTTATTGTCATTATCTCCAGAAGTTTTTCATTGTAAGCCAGTTGTTTTCAAGTTTTGTGTTTGGTTTTCTTTCTTCCTTCTAGCTGAAGCTAGTGCTACCACCAGGGACTCCATCTAGCTCATTGACTGAGAGGCTGCTGAGACAAAACGCTGAGCTGACGGGCTTCGTCAGCAGACTGAGTGAAGAAAAGAATAATTTAAGGAATGCTGTTATGAAACTGGAGGAAGAACTGAGAAGATACCAGCACAGACAACCTTCTGGAGACTACGTATGTCTTTAGTGGTGCTGGTATAGTGATGTATATACAGGCATAAAAGCATCGCTCTTTGTCTTAGTCATTTAAGCGGGAGCAATCAAGCTGTCTTTCTTGGCTTCCCTCTGCAGAGTAAATGAGTGTGAGTTATTCTTGTCCCATAGTCAATATATCTCGACTCACTCTATTTACTGTGAGCTTCATGATTTTACCCAGCTTCTTTTTGTTAACTGCTCTTTTCTTTTAAATTCCATGTGCTTCTCTTTTTGATCTGTATCTCATCACCATGATGAGTATCAAATAGATCCAGATAGCTTCAAGATCATGGAGAGGGGGATGATCCAAAGAGGGGGATTTTTTTTGGAGAAGCTAGATTTTTCTCGGACATTGATCAGGCTCCTAAACTCACTGCGTCTGAGGTGTTAGGATGCAAGGGTGGCCTCAAATCCAATCAGTGGATAGTTTTTCTTTCATTAATTTTATGAGCTCTCCACCAAACCAATGACTAGAATGACACAGCTCAAGCTTTTCCAAACCGTGTGGCACAAATTCAGTTTCTTTTGTCTTCAGTCTTCTAGACACTCATCGGATGCTGGAGTTAATATCGATAGTCTTGTTGCCTCTGAGAAGGAAATTTGGAACAGAGAAAAGCTGTCACTGCAGAAATCTTTGAAACAAGCCGATGCGGAGCTCTCCAAGCTGAGAGCAGAGCTCAGGAGCGAAGCTTTCCTCAGAGAACTGGGATCAGATTCTGAAAATGCAGTTTTAAGGGTAGGAAGCATACCAACTACAACTGCTTTTTTCGTTTTGATTTGGGCCTATTTTCCATTGTGTTGACTCTTCCTTATTCTAAGTAAATAGATATTAATTCAGTTTTAAAATTTTCATCCTCAGATACTTGACTCTTAGTTTTTCTCCCCAAGAATGATGCATAAGCACCTCTGTTGTCCTTGCGTGTGTGCTCTGTTTCTTGCTGCTCAGGTGATCGTCAAGTTATGAAGCTACGTTCAACAAGTGTGAGCAGTAGTGCTGTCTTCTCCATGATAGCAAGAAATGATGTCAAAGGTCTTAGACCTGTAATAATTCTTGGAGCTTATGGGGCCTTTTGGTTTTTTTCTTGTTGTAGAGAATTTATGGCAAATACCTACGAGCAGAGAGTTTTCGGAAAGCTCTCATATATCAGAAAAAATATTTGCTGCTATTACTAGGCGGATTCCAGGAGTGTGAAGAAGCCACGCTGGCCCTCATTGCACGAATGGGTGGACAGCCTTCCTACACAGACCTTGAAATCATCACGCATCGTTCAAAGGGTTTTACAAGATTTCGGTCTGCAGTCAGAGTGTCCATTGCAATTTCAAGGTAAACTGGAGGAAGTTAGGTTTCGAACAGATATGACTGTGCAGTCTAATATAGACTTTTCTAGCTCTCTAGTGGAATCTAGAACTTCTCATGTTCCATCCTGTTTAAATTTTACATTTTTGGTAGTCATGAATATAGTAGATACTGTGTAGGGTGACAAGTTGAGCAGAGCATAGGTGAAATCTGTAATAGGAATAAGCAGTCTGACTGTAGTTGAAAATGGCTCTGCATTTGATAATCAATCAAAGATGGAGTGTATTGGATAAAGTCATGATATTAGAAAAAAAATTACTAGCAATTCTAGGGCATGCACTTATTTACAAAGGTATTTTCTGCAACAATTACCTTTAGAGGTTAAATTCTTACATGTAAGTATAATACAGATTTATAAACTAACTTTATTCATCTGGGTAGTCCTTTGAATTCACAAGACTAGGTCTCAGACTGAGGATGAATAGGAATAGATGAGGAAGAAAAGTGAAAGTTATTACTGCACGGTACTGCCATGTTGCTAGCAAACCTTTGCAAAGGTTTGAATCCCCAAACGCTTCTGCTTGCTATTGATCTGAGCCTCGTGTGCAGTATAAATTCAAGGAACTATTCATATACCTGCTGTAAGTCAGGCTTTTACTCATAGCGCTCTGCAGGTACAATTCTGGGGATGTGACAGGGCAAAAAGTCTATTTAGTGTGATTTTTAAATGCTGCTGCCCTGTTGCTTAGGTGCTTGAGCCGTTTGCTGTCCACTTGGACTTACGCAGCACCTCTGGAATCACTGCAATTGCAGAGGTGGAGCTGAGAGCCGATTTGGACAAAAGATGTTTTTCTTAGGGATGTGTATAAGGATGTTCTCTACTTGATCTTCAGGATTTAGACGGCCATCCATTAATTTTGCTTGGTGTTCAAGAAATTCTTACGCCTTCTAGAATACAACAAGCAGATTATTTTTAGCAGAGTATTTCATTTATCCTGAAGTTTTTTGTTTTGTTTTTTATTTGAAATGCAGAATGAAGTTCCTGGTTCGTCGATGGCACAGAGTTACGGGTTCTGGTATACTAAGTATCAATAGGGATGTCTTTAGCCAGAACGCAGGTAAATCGTAGTCCAGTAATGACTGAAAAAATGGGATTCACAAGGCACACCACTGCTGAATGGGAATGTTTTTTAATTTTTATTTTCCTCATGTGGAATGAATGGGGTGCTGTTCCCCCTTCCTTTTGCTATAATTGCTTGGATTAACCTATTTCTCAGGTTTCTGAGAGTTTCCATGCTCAGCACAGGCACTAATCTATTTGCTTTCTCTTCAGTCTTGTTTTGCTCCATTGTGGGTGGGATTTAAAAAAAAATATGACAACTTTCCCTATGGAGTGTGTTTGTAAAAACAGTTTTAGCTGCGTCATTGGGTTTCTCTTAAGAGATCTGCACCCCCAGCTGTGGGAGGGGACAGGGATGGACAGGAATCGCAGCAACTATAGGACCCCGCAGTGGCAGCAGAGCCTTTTGACCAGCCCTCCCCGGTCTTTTCCTCAGAGCAAAAGCCTGTCATTCTTTTGTTAGAGCTTAAAGTCTGGGAAATCTGGTTTTCTGTTTGCTTTTTGGTAGGAACCTAAGGAGAATCAGAAGCTTTTTTTTATTAATCCCTGGCTATCTCGGTCTGCACTTAAAACCCTGTCTTGCTCAGTCTGTGAGAGTTTTCTCATTGACATCAGTGAGGCCAGGATTTTGCCTCAGGTTTTCTCTGAAGCAGTCTGAAAGTGGTCTACGTTTGCTGAACACCGTTTTTGTGATATGCAAACAGAAAACTCCCATTTGAGATTCCCAGTAAAGTGCAAAAGGTTTTTGTTTTCAAGACATTGTTTTTTGTATTTCTAGGTAATGAATTACGGCCCGATTCACTCTCTGGTGGCATGGATCTTTACGGAGAGCAAAGGCATTCCTATAGATCCAGGTCAGGCATGGAGTCTCCTAGATCTCCTGTAAACTTTCAACATAAGTACGTTTCATTTTAGATCATTATTCTCTGTCAGAACACTGTTTAGCTAAATGAATGCATCAGTGCATACAGGTTTGTAATCTTTGATGCCGTAAGATTTTTTTACTTCTTTTGTAAGGATACATAGCAAATTAGATCTCGTGCCTTCAGCGCGCGTTTACTCATCGCCTGATCAAGGCCAAAGCTTGCAGACTTCTGCTGGCTGGTTTATGTCCTGTTCTTGCAACTGGTAGTAGGTGCCGGGGTGGAGCTACGGTTACCGGCCTCTGTAGAGCCTAGGCTCTGTGCCTACGCAGACCTCTGCAGCCCGTCCGCCCTTCTGCTTGGCAGCAGGGTGCGGTGGGGAGGGGCGGCCTCGGCTGCCCTGGGCCGCAGGAAGGGGAAGGCGGGAAAAGCGGGGCCGCTGGCGGTGGCTGGGGAGGGTCCCCCGCTTACCGCGGGCTGGAAGGGATTGGTGCGGCCGCGCGGCCGGCGCGTGGGTGGAAGCTGCTTGGCAGCTCTGCTGCTCCTTCGTGACTGAACCCTTTTGGATGGCCGTGCTGAGCTGGGATCCCGGAGGTATCGCTGAATCAGATGCCAGCAAAACCAGGTATTTTTCACCAAAGGCAAGGTTTTTAGGAGTGCCATCAGCCTTTGATGACTTCATACGGACTTGTGAGCTCTGAGCTTTACTGAAGATCAGATTCCTGCCATTTTAGATCTTTATTTTTATGTAAGTCACCTCAACATTTGTAATCTTACTATGTGGCAACCATAATAGTTTACATGGAAAAAGTGTTTAATCTATTTTAGCCACTTTTGACTTTTACTTATAGAGAGTAACGAAGAGAGACAGCATCCTGTAGATGGCTGTGTCCTTGTTCACACAAGCTTCTTAATAGAAAAGCAAACTTGAGTCTACCACGGCTTCTGCTGCAGTCTCAGTAGGAATTTGCTGGTCAGTCATTGTCCCAAAGAAATGCAGCAACAAATCACGTGCAACAGAAAGAAAAGGCAACTGGGAAGAGTGGTTTCTGTGGGGGAGGCAGTGCGATGGCTTGGGCAGCAAACGGCAGGGAGGTTCAGTGGGTATGCTGTGCCGGCTACCACCCGGCTAGGCTAAGGGACATGCAGTCAGTAAGGTATCCCTGCTTCCAGTATTTTGCTCTGTCTGCTGATTTGTTTTATTTGAAATTTTGCTTTTTAAAAACATCTGCCTTCTCCTGCCCCTAGGTTCCACGGTATGCATGCTGATGTAAATCCAGTCTCTTTCGCCTGTTCTCAACTGCAGAACTACGATCCTGAAAGAGCTTTAACAGATTACATCCATCGGCTGGAGGCGCTACAAAGGCGACTTGGCAGCGTGCAGTCAGGTAAGGGCTCGGCCGTCCTCCCCGTGGCAGCACAAGGCACGGTTCCACCTTAGAAAGCGCGTGCTGGTTCCCCGAGATAAGTAACAAACTTCTGATTTCAGGCATTTTCAGCCTTGAACAAGAGACTATTCTGAGCTGTAGCAAAAAGCTCATTAAAAAGAAAATTGTAAAATTCCTTGCAGGGACACATACAAGTGTGCTTTAATTACAGATTTTGAGTTTATTGCTAACACTTTAACTTTCCCCGATCTCATAAATGTGCAGTGAGGATTCAGCTGGCATCTTAATAAGATTTTAAGCTAGATGGAGAAAAATGTACCCAAAAGATTGGGATGTGGGAGTACAAGGGGAATTTCTTCTCCTACCGCTTTGATTACAGAAGTTACGGCCTTTTTGTCCCATAGATGGTGGCTATTTTTGTGCTGTAAAAGGAAGACATCAAGCAAATTGTCAGATCAACGGGACTCAATTTATCAAACTTGATGTGGGGATGATTTTTGCAGTTAGTGTTAAAGTCTTACTTCAGCATAAAATCCATTGTTTGAGGAAGTTTTGTCCTTAAAAGAT
The DNA here is from genome assembly GCF_047370975.1 of Nipponia nippon. Lineage (NCBI taxonomy): Eukaryota > Metazoa > Chordata > Aves > Pelecaniformes > Threskiornithidae > Nipponia > Nipponia nippon. Next base: position 141,758,263 of record NW_028262290.1, on the reverse strand, counting down.
TTCCCGTGTAAAATCTTTCCCGCTTATTCAGCTGAGTAACCTGGCGTTGGCGAATTCTCATCTACTTATTCCAAGTAACCTCGATGAAAATCTTCCTCCATCTTACAGGTTCGACTTCATACACTCAGCTGCACGCGGGTATGAGAAGATAATAACACCCCTTCAGCATCTCCATCACTGGCAGTGACGTTAGCGGATCGCCTCCCGTACATCTGTGCTCTTTCTGTGCTTTTGTACACTGTGTATATTGTGGGACCAATATGAACACAGCTATACAACTGTATACAGGTCCACCCTGGCAGACCCACGCAGACTGGGATTTATGTATATAGGCACTTTGTGTTCATGGGGAAAAACAAAAACAAAACCAACCCCTACCATTAAATTTCATGTATATTTGTGGAATGCTAATTTAAATGATTAACTTATGAAGTGTGTATTTATCAAGGGTGCAAAAATGAAACTTGTGTATTAATGAAATTGAGCTACGTTCAGCAAAGTTTACTTGCACTTTTTCTGGCAAGGCTACTGAAGTTACATGACTCGTAATATTTGCTACTGGCAGTGCAGACAGAATATCACTTGTAGAGACCTATTTTTGTAATGGTAGAAGTTTTGAATTTTATGGGTATTTTGTCAAAGTACTGAAATAAAGATGACTTCATGCTTTTAACTGTGTTCACGAACCACTCCCTTTTTCACACTGAAAAGGTTGTTCCTACCTGCGCTCCTCCTACTCCTGGTGCTGCTGCTTTACTTTTACAGACTCCAAAATGCTGCTACTAGCGAGAAGAGAGGACAGGCACAAGCTTGCTTTCTGAAGAGGCTGGAGGGGAAGATGCTGCACTCCCTCAGTTGCTGTGACTGATACAAACACAAGGTTTTATGACAGTTAGACCTGAGTTTAAGACGGGAAAGGTGGCGCAAAGCCCTTGCTACAGCGAGCACTGATGAAGGGGGGGAGCTCTTTGCATGACCGACTTCATACTTACAAGAAAAGAGTTTATTACATATTTACTTAGAAAATCTTTTCAGAATTGACGGGGTTGAGCACAGAGAACTTCCACAAGAGGTTGGTTTGTTTATAAATTTAATTGAAAGTTCCTGTGAGCCAGAGCTCATTACCATTTTATCATCACCATTCTTGAACCAAACACCATTAACAATCCTGCATGAGTCAGTACAAAGGGGGACAACACTCAGCTATTTCACTTAATTTGCGACCATTTTATACACAAATGTTATTTACAAAATTAATGTTGTTTGTATCATCATGTTGTTACTTTCACACTTACATCAAGCTGCCAGAGATCGCTACTTTCAGAAATTTTTTTTAGAAAATTATTTGTTGCTTTCTGAACCTAAGCATTTTACAACAGCTTCAAGTTAGACATTTAAATCATTTATTCTCAGAAAAAGACTTCTCTGTGAACATGTTGTCGTCTACCTACTACTCACCTGTACAGTAACATTTTTTTAAATAAGTACATGGGCACCTCCAAGAATCGGCCAAGACCACACCTAGTTCGCTTGGAACAGAATCACAAATACCAAAGGCAGGGCACCACCACGTAGATCCCCCCATCAGTGCCTGTTCCCGACGGATTTACTGTAATTGGATACAGGAGTAAGGTACGCAGTCTTACCCCTTGTGATCTGGGGAAAAGTAATCCTCAATTATTTTTCAAAAGCAAAGAGATCCATTTATAGAAACGACCTATTTCTTCACCTTAAAGAGCTGGCATGCACCTTAGAAGTGTTACACCAATAGAAAAAACACTTTTTCTTTAAAAATGCAATGAGAAATTTGTAGAACAAGCAATTATACACAGCAGCATTACATGGTGTGGGCAAACACAACAGATGCAGAGACTTCGCATTTGGTAGATTATGGTTGCTTTCCTAACAGTAGATGCAACAGTTTCCATTTGCCACTCATTTTGTCACGATTTTACTCCAAAGTCTGTTAGTTTACACAACTTAAGTAAGGTTTTAGCTCCAGAATTTACAGTGACCTCCTCTTATATCTGATAATGGGGTTATTAGGGGTGTGTATCATTGTTGTATAATTTATAGTTGGAAAATAGTCATTGACGAGATCAAATTCATACAAACGAAGCAAAGTAGACCAAATAGTCTTAATCTGAACATAAGCAAAGTTTTCTCCAATGCAGCGATGACGGCCTAGAAGGAAAGCCATAAAAAGCAGTTAGAATTCTTAGTTATCCAATCACCTTTGACAACAAGCTAAGTTTAAAAATTTTACACGGACAGTAATTGCTGCTTTCCTTTCTAAACGCGAGTCTCTGATGCTGCACATACACCATTATGTACCTCCATCGAAGTCTTGTTTATATAAGCTGTCGCTGCATAAAACAGACTGAGTAATTTGAATGAGATTGTGGTGCTCTGTCCTCACCGGAAAGCATTAATTTATGCATCCCTAAAGAAGCATTTGCAACACAGCAAAGGTATCAACTCTGACCCTGCTGTGGTGATATTTACAAACTGTTTTGGCAGTTGTGACTCTCTCCAGATTTTTGCTCTGCTTTAAACTGACTTTGTACTACCAGATTTTTACCTTGACTCAAAAAGACTTGAGTCAAATATCACACACGCTAACCTAAAGATTTGTTTTGATTGCTACTCTGAGTGATGTATACAGCTATTACTAATGCAAAGCTATCAACTTCATTCTTTTAACAGCACTTTCACAGTAAGAAAACTTGCAGGCAGCAATAGCAATAAAAACATAGATTCTCTGATGCTACGGGGTGGGAGGTGCTGTACAAGACGAGCAGTACGAGCCACTTCAGTACACATCACTCAGAGGGCGCTGCCTTTTCTTACTCACCAGCGCCAAATGGAACATACGCAAATTTCTCTCCAGCTGCTGGGTTATCTTGGAGATACCGGTCAGGCTTGAAGTCTAGAGCATCCTTCCAGGAGTCCCTGAGTCTGTGGTTAACGGTGGGAGATACACAGACCTGATGGCCGGGGGGAATATTATATCCAGCAACAGTCTACAAGACAAGAGACGAGACCCCACACATCACAAAATTTCTCCATTTTTCTTTTTAAAAAGTGTTACCTGAAGTGCTATTATCATGAGGCTTATACGTCAAAAGAGATTTTGGCTAAGCTCATTTAAAATCAATGCAGCCTAATACTTTATTGTTTTAACTGTACAGGGCACAATGTTCCAGTAGTTGCAGGAACCTTTCAGCTTCTTTAACAAGGCTGGCAATTCTACAGAAGGAGTTTTTAAAAAATGAATGAACTTAAAATTTGTTGAAAGCATTTGTCATGGGAGGGACAGTCCTTTAAAAAATTATTTGACTTTCTATCTTATTTGTACAAACAGCAAGCTTTCTTTCAGATTTACCTAGCTTGTATTAAGTGCAAGCCAAATTTTTCCAAGAGAGCTATTAAAAATACCTGGCAAACAAACAAACAAACAAATCTTTAAATGGTAGCACCAAACTAAACTCAAATGAGGCTCATAGCTAAAAGAAAGGGTCAGTTTTGCTGAATAAGACTGCAAGTGGCTGTTACTAGGTCCTCTCAGAGCCTTCCCTTCTCCAGGTTCAACAAACCCTGTTCCCTCAGACCCTCCTCACAGGACAAGTGCTGCAACCCCATACCATCCTGGTGGCTCTCTGCTTGCTTCACTGCACCAACATCTTAATTGCTGGGGGCCGCAGGGGTCCAAAACTGGACACACATAATTCCAGACGAAGGTAACAACTATCAAGTTCAAGGCATTAATTGCTTTCCTCGATCATCACTGGCTACACTCCCACTGATGTAACCCAGGGCACCATCAGCTTTCATCCCTGCCAGCCAACGTGGCTCACTCATGTTTTTCCTTCTGCCAACCAGGACAACCCCCCCACCCGGCCTTTTCCGGCCCTGTTCTACTGAAGTGACCTTAGCTCCAACCAGTGTACTCACCTGGGGAGTTCTGGCCATTCTCATTATGGTCATTATAGGAGGTCTAAGCCTAAGAGTTTCTTTTAGACAGCGATCCAGCAAACTGAGATCCTTGAGCTGAAGATATAGAGAAAATGATATATCGAAATATAGCCAAGTTTATTCAACACAAACAAGATGGTATTTTATACCATTTAAAAACAAATTTAAAAAAAAAAAATCCGAGTCAGCAGCTCATATTTACATGTACTTCACTAGCCACCCTGATAATTTCTTTTTCATTTGATTCAATTAAGAAGGAAAAAATCTCTGACCAGTGCAATTACAACTAGTTTCTTACTAACCTGTCTCACAAGTGTTTTCTGATGCCTAATTAAAGAACAAGGTCACACTGCATCCCCTTCCTCAATGAGAATATGAGGATCCTCCTCTGCTGCAGAACTAACATTTCTTAAATAGAAATTGTAAGAACTGTAATTTCCTTAATCAACACTGATTAAAAAACCAGTAGCAAGCTGAAAATTTACTTGGAGAGGAGATGGAGGAGATATATTGGCAAACAGTGTTATCCCAGAGTGACTGTGACAGATACTATTCTAACACAAAGCATATGACTATATTTTGCATTTTTTGTTGCATTTTTTGGGGGGGTCTGGTTTTTTTGTAAGTAAGCATCTAAAAGTATAAAAATACACAGCAGGAATAATGTAACACACAAACCTGATCATAAGTTAACGGTGGCAAGTCATCCCCACAAACTGCTTTTTGTTCTGCGTAGCACTGTTCCTGTATTGATTTGTCTCTGGCTATGAAGAAGCCAAGCCAGGCACTGGTGGTGGAGGACGTGTGCTGCCCTGCCAGGAGCAACCCGATGAGCATTCCACCGATTTCCTCATCTGTCAGCGGACGGCCATCCCTGCATTGAAGGGTGTTACGTTAGAGCTTCATTTACAGTAGTATTTACAAATTATTCTAACGTACTTCCTTCTCCTTCTTCTCTTTTGTTGCCTACTCTAAATGGAGCAGCGAAAGATCTAGGGGTAGGGAGAAGAGAGACTGTCTAGGAGCCTTAAAGAAAATCATTACTGAACAGCCAGCAAAGAGAATGGAAGCAACCTCGTGACCACTGATGGAAGTCTCAGAAATCTAAATAACCATTTACAAGTAAAGTTTGTAAGCTGGTTTTAAGAATACAGCTAGGACCAATTGCTGGCAACAAAACCAATTCAGAACATGAGGGAACGTTTCTTATTTTTGGTAGCTAGTTCTAACTGAAGAGCTCAAAGCTAAAGTAAAATATCTATAAATGACAAGTCTTCAAACCCTTTGCTTACTTGTATGAAGCATCAAGTAGAGTTTGGAGCATGTCATCTTCCTTCTCCCCAGACTTTCGACGTTTCTGGATAACCTTGTAGAAAATATTCTTTATTTCTTTGTGTGCTCGATCTCGACGTCTGTGATTCAAAACACTTCTATTAGCAACTTTGTATAAAGTAACACGTAAAATGCTTACGAGGATTTACTGGGACGTCTGGAATAGCTTATGAACAAGAAACGGGGGACGAGGGAATCCAAACAACAAAGACATTTAGATAAAATGCTTAAGTTGCTTCATCTGTTATTTCTGGTACCTGAAGCTCGGCAAAGGTAGCCAACCTGGCAGAAGCCAGGCAGCATGAGTAAAACCCCCATCCAAGTCGGCATACAGCTGAGCCACCTTCTCATTCAGTAAGCTTCTGATTTCTTTCCCATGTAAGCAATGGCTTGCTGTCAAGATGATAAGTTCTGAAAGGGCTTCAAACAGGTCTGTGGGAAGATTTGAAAAATGTTACTGAAGATGCATTTCAGGCGAGATGTTATGTTTTACAGGTTATTCTTTATTTTTATTTTGTAGAAGAGAAAAATAAGTAACTGGACACAGATTAATAATTTTAAATAGGTTTAGATTGTTTTTCTAGGAGAATGAAGCATCAAATTTTAAATTTCTGTGTGTCTCTCTTCAAACAACTTTTTAATTACATTGCTGATTTCAACAACTTTTTTCTAAGGTATTTCTCTCTAGAAATTTTTCTAGGAGAGCTAGTAATCCTCCCAAAGTAAGCGATGCTGCACAAGCTCAATCCTTAATAAATATAAAAGAAGTCACGCAAAAAACCCTTGAAATCCAAATCCATGGGAAACCAGTTAGTTTTGCTGCTCTCTGAATTATTTTTATATAATAATATTTATACATTTAAATATAAAATGACATATTATCATATTATTAACTATATTATATATTATATACTTACAAAATAAATAATATATTAAAATATAGAAGTATATATTTAAATATAAATATAGATGTTTAAATAAATAATATTTCTGACACGGTTATGCCACTGTGGTCTTGCAGCAATGGTGATGGGCTATCTCCAGCAGGCTAGCTAGGAAAGACAGGTGGGAAATAAAAGAAGAATTCCACCTAGCTCACTAACCTAACCATATCAGCTTCAAGGATGTAGTTTTTCAGTGTAGAAGATCCCTGAGCTAAGATCTCTGACATTGGCTCTGGCAAGGCAGAGCAGCATCTTTTCCTACGGACTAAGAAGTGGTTACGCTGAGTTGACTCATATCATGCAAAACGAGCACGATTCAGCCAGGCAACAGGTGCACTCGCTCTGAGCTGACTAAGAAAGCAAAAGTAAGATAGTCCTTCGCTCCTTTCAATGATTTTCTGAGCAGCTTTATTCTCCAATAGCCTTAAATTTGATTAAACAAAATCTGCATTTTGCACATTTCTTCTGCTGGTCAGTACAGTTTTACCTGTGTCATTTTTCATTTCTTTAATATTGCAGTAAATCATTTACAAAAACATACTGCATTGGCCTTAATTCCTTCCCAGAAAATTGGGAGGAAAAATGCATCTGATCTTGCTTACTTTTTTCTCCACTCTCTCCCCATGCTTTGAAATACTCCTTTGTTTCTTCTTCAATGACAGATACATGCTGCTTAAACTGGGCGATATTTAGCCCAGTTTTGAGCATCTTCTTCTGTTCCAAAAATACCTAGAGGAACCAAGACAGAAAAAGCAATCAGTAAAAGGATCATCATATTAATATAATTAATAACTTATTATCATTTGTACTATAAGAACACACAGAAGTAAAAGGAGATTATGATTAGGACTGCAGGGTACAACAGATACTCTAAATAATAGGTAATATCCCATTTTTCACCTTCTTTGTTTTTCAAGTGAAAGTTTAGTAATATGCAAGTAAAATACTAGCTCACGGGAGCTCCAATTCTCTCTTTTGCAGTACCAAAACAAAAAATAATTTTAGTATCTTCATTAAACTTTATCCCTGAAGATACAAGAAGCATTTCAAGACTGAAATATGGAATGCACTTCAGATACATAATCACAGACCTGTCCTTGCAAAGTCTGGATTCAGTCCGTGCTCCTTGTTATGTGGCCTCCTTGCTTTCTCTCCCCCAGAGCGTCTGTCTTCTCTCATGCAGTAATACCTTACCTCTGGTCTAGAGATGCACCTTTCTTTTACAAGGCCCTCTGACCTCACTGCCCAGGAAGTCAGAGAAGCAGGAAGCAAATTGCTTCCTAGGAAAAGTGAGCTTCACATCCTTTTCACCTCTTCCTCTTTTTCTTTGTATAGACTCATAGCTAACAAACCTCTTGGTAAAAAGCCCATTATTAGATGAGAATCGTTTAATGGATTGACAGGACATCTACTCAGAAAATTATTCAATGAATTTTAAGCCCTAATTATGAATTATGGCATCTGCACTATAGAGAGAAGAGAGAAGAGGGGCTCAAAAGAAAGTTCTGGATGATTCATCAATGGTAGAACATCAATGAAAGTCTGAACAGCTCTCTAAACGCCTTCCCAGTAGATGGTATGGATGCTATCTATCTGAATTTCTGTAAGGCCTTTGACACGGTCCCCCACAACATCCTTCTCTCTAAACTGGAGAGGGATGGATTTGATGGGTGGACTGTTGGGTGGATGAGGAATTGGTTGGATGATCACATCCAAAGGGTAGTGGTCAACAACTCAATGTCCAGATGGAGATCAGTGACAAGTGGTGTCCCTCAAGGGTATGTATTGGGACCAGTACTGTTTAACATCTTCATCAGTGACATAGACTGTGGGATCGAGTGCACCCTCAGCAAGTTTGCAGATGACACCAAGGTGAGTGGCACAAGCTGACATGCCTGAGGGACGGGATGTCATCCAGAGGGACCTGGACAAGCTCAGAAAGTGGGCCCATGTGAACCTCATGAGGATCAACAAGGCCAAGTGCAAGGTCCTGCACCTGGATCAGAGCAACCCACAGATGAAGGGATTGAGAGCAGCCCTGCCAAGAAGGACTTGGGGGTACTGGTGGATGAAAAGCTGGACATGAGCCAGCAATGTGCTCTCACAGCCCAGAAAGCCAACTGTATCCTGGGCTGCATCAAAAGAAGCGTGGCCAGCAGGTCGAAGGAAGTGATTCTGCCCCTCTACTCTGCTCTGGTGAGACCCCACCTGGAGCACTGCCTCCAGCTCTGGGGTCCTCAGCACAGGAAGGACATGGTTCTGTTGGAGTGAGTCCAGAGGAGGGCCACAAAAATGGTCAGAGGGCTGGAACACCTCTGCTATGAAGAAAGGCTGAGACAGTTGGGGTTGTTCAGCCTGGAGAAGAGAAGGCTGCAGGGAGACCTTATTGCAGCCTTTCAATACTTACAGAGGGCTTATAAGAAAGATGGGGACGGCCTTTTTAGCAGGGCCTGTTGCAATAGGACAAGGGGTAACAGTTTTAAACTAAAAGAGGGTAGATTTAGACCAGATGTAAGGAAGAAATTTTTTACAGTGAGGGTGGTGAAACACTGGAACAGGTTGCCCTGAGAGGTGGTAGATGCTCCATCCCTGGAAACATTCAAGGCCAGGCTGGATGGGGCTCTGAGCAACCTGATCTAGTTGAAGATGTCCCTGCCCATTGCAGGGGGGTTGGACTAGAGAACCTTTAAAGGTCCCTTCCATCCCAAAGCATTCTGTGATTCAATGTCTGAAATGAAATCACGGTGGCAGCACTATGCAAAAAAACAGCTCACTGTAGCTGAATGCATTATGGCCACAACCGGACATGCTACCTCACTAGCTTCATACAGGGAAACACACAACTGGAGATAATCAGGGTACGCCAATAGCAAAGTCCCTGCATCTCCTAGCTGTGGAAAAAAGTAGCCCAGGTGATTTTCTGAGGAACCTGAACCTGCAGAGATAAAAAGGAAGAAATCCTCCTATTATCAAAGGTATGAATGAAGTAGACTTATCCACAGACACCCAAGGCTTACTGAGTCGTATGAGAAGATTTATCTCTTGACTAAAGAAGAACTCAAACACATTCTAGGGAAAAAACTAGGGTAACTCTAGAAAAATACTTTATTTCAGAAAAAAGCAGTATATGGTAGACCAGTGAGGTAGGCCTTAATCATCCCTATATGCCTGAAGAACATAGTTGTAAGAAATGCTCATTTCCAAGGAGCTTACAGAAAGTTCTATAAAACTCCTGAAGGATGAGATGAAATCCCATTGAAGAACTAACTCTTGAATGAAGACAGACATTCAAATCCATCCATGAACTGTAGAGTGTGAAAGCAGAAGTCAAAACAGCTGTAACAACAAGTGCATGAACTTTCACAGAATTAAGAGACAAACCAGCACCTTTCATTTTCAAGCAGACATGCCACAACAGTCAGAATCCAAAGAACAACCACAACACAGTGAAAATCTGGCCAGCTTAGCAGCCTATGTCTGATTCATGCACACTTTTCTGAAACTAGTATATACCAGCGACTAACATGAAAGATGTATTGGAGTCATGTACCCTCTACACTCTAGCAGCTCCAAAAGGGATCCCCAACTCCATCCCTGATTTTTTGAAGAAGACCTCTGACTGTCGGAACTGGTAGAAACAAGTCTGTTAGAATGGTCCCACTTGTGGAAGAGGTCTCCTAGGACACAAGAAACCATCTCCTACTTGTTATCCAGGCGGCAGTCCTGCTGGTTCATTCACAAAGGGATGGGAGGAACTACCCAAATCTGTCAAGTGCAAAAAAACACAGCACCCGAACGACCAAACAATCCTCCCCCCAAACTTTGTGACACTGTCTATCCACAATTTAACACTTCCTGACAAAGCAGGAGACAACTAAGTTCTCCTTTACTTACTTACAAAGTGGCAAGTCATTGGTAGTCACTTGCATATGAGATTTCCAAAAGAATGGAGTAGGAACAACATACATACTTTGTGGATCGCTGCCAGTGTAGAGGGCAAGAGACTAGTGATTACTGCCCCTAAGCCACAAAATTAAGAGGGCAACAATCACTGCAAGTACCTTTGGCAGGGGAGAATGAAGAGGCATGCTAAGGAAGAAGAGTCCTGATGGCCACAGAAACTACTACCGGTCAAATGATCGGCATCTATACAAACAAAATTAAGCCAAAACTGAAAACCCAGAAATAAAGTATATCACAATGCTGTTTCTGCCACCAGACTGTTCTGTGCAACAGGCTGTCGATGTCAACATACACTGAATAGAGTCCCAGTGGAGCAAGCCTGTCCACAGAAAAGTCGGATTCTGCAGTTTAAGAGTTTGTCATGACAGACAACATCCACAAACAAGAAAGCAGCCAATGCTTAGCTCGGAAACAATGCCACATGACATAGCCACTCTGCTTCCAGACCCATTCAGACTGTATTCTGCAAACATGGACAAAAATCGTTCTGTATTAGCAAGACAAACCTTGTAGTGCAAATTGTCAAAGTAATACCCCTGTATCTAGATTTGGCGTGGCATAAATGAAAAATTATCACTCTTAAAGCTCTCTCAGAGGGAAGACCTAAAGTTGCTTGTAATGGAAGTAAGTAAGTAAAGTAAGTAAGTAAGTAAGTAAACTGCAGTGAGTGGCATGCTGTAAGGGAAGGAAAAAGAGACTCACTTATTAGTTTTTCCTCTATGGTGGGATTAGATGGTTTCTAGAACAAAAAATAGCATCCAGGCTGACAAATGGCCAGGTCATAAATAAAGCAACCAAAACATGTTCAGTCTTGATTATCCAACTGAGACAATTCACCAACTGCATCATGCCTTGCTGCCAGAATTGCGTATGAACAGACAATTCCATCACACAGAGCCAAGAGCTCAGGGCTGCTTACTCAGAATTTAAATTATGCTACTTTTCTACTCGTATGTAAAATACATACCGCATTAGGGACATCATAAGCAACTCCCTTGCCAAAAACTGGTGTAGTTAACTGAGAGTATACATCCTCTGCATTCAGATCCTCATTTTTACTATTGAAGAGTAGAGCAGCAGCATCACTACCCAGTAAGTATGTGAATGTCTTGCCAACCATAGTGAAACTGAATACAGGACCATACTAAGAGAGAAAAAAAAAAACCTAGTTTATTTTAAAGAAGAAGAATACAAATCATTAAATCCATATCTCGTTATGTACAGGCTTCCATAAATGACTTACTCTCCTAAGTGTCTAGAGACTTAATAAAGATATAAATATTTTAAACCACATTTAAATTCTGTTCTCAATATACTTACTAGTGATATCTAGCATTACAATGAACACACATGATCTTGCACATTTTAAAACCATTTAGTTTAAAAAATGTAAATAAAAGATCAATTACACTACAAAAACTAGCAGGGACCTCACAGTACATACGGCCTCCAGTAATTTACAAACACTGACTCAAAAAATTCTGGATTTGGAGTTATGCAAGGTAAGTAAGAGCAAATAAAGTTTAAAGGTCCCCTCCAGTAGATCTTCACATACTAAATTTGGCTTTCTCTAAGCTAACCAAGCTAAGATTTAAGCTTATGTTTTAGACAATGTTAAACACATCAATAAATCTTATTTCATTGGAATGAAGGCTCTACTGCCTTAGTCAATTTCTTTTGGGCTGTTATACTGTAAAACCTACTGAGGTTTTATACACCAGCCCTTTTAACATTGCAGAGGGCCTTACAATTAATCAAATTGCCTACAGAGGTGGTCAGCTACATTCCAGCCTGGTCACAGATTAGTAAAGAGTGACATTAAAAGTTCCAAATTTAGGCAAGAAATAACATCATAGAAATAGCTTTTTAATTAACTTGTGATTCAGCTACAAGCATTACCCAAATACACAGGCATATTTTTTTTTAAATTTGCATCACAAGAGAGATCTCAGAAAACACTATTTCTCTAACAACAATGTACCTAAAGAGATCTGAAGAAAACAGAGCCTACTCTGCACGCTCCATTCCATATTTGAGGTGGTAAATGGAAATGAACTGCTTTTAAACAGGCTCCAGATAGAGAACTTAATAGATGAGACACAAAAATATTTTGCCATATGCTCAGCCAGTCGTGTGGGAAAACATACCTTGTCATAAGCATTTTCCAAAAATTCAATGGGACTTTTTCCAAATGCAATTGCATGTCCAAGGAAAGGGATGCTTGATGAAATATAAGGCGGGTATTTCTGAGGAAGAAAAATAAATACTGAATTTTCTTCAGAGAGTAATAAAATCATGTCCATTTACATAAAACTAAACACAGAAGAGGCTTTAGACATGTTTTGTTTCAACTTTTTTGTGAAAAGGCCAACTTTGGACAACTGATTATTTTTTTAAATACAGTAACAGTGAGCCACATTTAAAAGCAGCAGAAGTTAAAATAAAATTTAGTTTAGTGGTGGACTTGGCAGTGGTAGGTTAACGGTTGGACTTGATGATCTTAAGGGTCTTTTCCAACCTTAACGATTCTATGATAAAATGAATACGATTAAGATTCTTGCTAACCTGCCTCTGAAAGCAAGGCACAAAGATACAGCAATTGGAAAGAAGGCAACCAGAAACAAAACAGGGTTGACGATTTGTTAAACAGTCCCCCAAAAGCATCAACCTCAGCTCAGCAACGAGTCTCCTACATACGTGGGAGCCTTCTTTTAAGCTGCACTGATGAAACAGGACCGGGCACGGCCTTTGCTTCTGGAAAACCTAAGCACCTCTTCTTCATGTGGCATCAACCAGCCGGGCAAAGGGACAAGGCAGTGCAACATTCCCGTCAGAAGCCTTCCCTGGGGAGCTGCTGGGAACGCTCCTCGCTGGCCAGAGCCTGCTCCCGCACGCTCGGGTTTTACCGCCCGTTTCTCTGCGCTCCCCAGGAAGGGCTGCCCAGAGGCGAGCGCACCCCTGCTCCTCCGTCCGTCCGTCCGCACCCTGAAGGGAGGCTGCCCGGCTCCTCCCGGCCCTCTCCCTCTCCCCTGCGGTCGCCCTGCGGTGACCACCCCGTCCGTAGGAGGGCGGCGGAGGCCTCCGCGTTCCCCGCCCCAGCCCATCGCCTCTCCCCGGCCCCGCCGCGGGCGGCCCGAGGCTCCGCGCATCCCCCAGCGCCTACCCTCTGGTCGGACCCGACGTGGCGCCGGTAACCCAGCTGGAACAGGCAGCCCAGGCTCAGCGCGAAGGCAGAGGCGGCCAGCGCCAGGGAGAGGGGGTTGCCGAGGGCCACCCGCTCCAGCAGGGACCCGCCGACCTCCATCAGGCTCAGCATCTCCTCAGCGCCAGCCGCCGGGCTACGGCCGCACGCGCGCCGGCCCCCTCCGCGCGCCGCCCCGCCCCTCCGCGCTAGGCTGATCTCTGCCCATGTGACGATTCCCGCCGCCCCAGCCAACCAGCGGCCGTGCGCCACGGGGTGACGGCGTCTGCCGGGCTGCGAGCGACGCCATTGGGCAGGCGGGGGGCGCGGGGCGGGGCGCCGGGACGTGGTTGGCGGCCGCAGGCCCCGGCCCCCAGCCCCGCCGCCCGGCGCGGCGCCGGAGGGGGAGCGGGAGCGGGAGCGGGAGCGGGAGCGGCGCCGGGGCCGCGCCCGCCTCGCCCGCAGCGGCGCTCCCCCGCGGCCGTCGCCGCTCCCGAGGGCTGCCCGCCGGAGTGGCAGCGCCCGAGGCTGCCCCACAGCGCCTGATCGCCAGGCTCCTCCGCCTGGCCTTGACCGGGCCGAGCGCTGCAGCCGGCGCGGCCCCGTCGCTGACCGGTGCGGCGGCCTCTGCCCGCTGCCGCCTTCCTCTGAGGCACCGCTCAGCCCCGCGAGGCTGCAGCGGCTTCCCGGTGCCGCAGCCCTCGGGTAGCAGCACGCTAGGGAATAAACGCGCGGACAAAACATGCACGGGAATAGAACTGGGATGGGATACACTCGTGTGGATAACTTGGCAAAGGCAGGAGCCACTCCGGTGGATAAAGCATGTGAATGTACACGCGTGGGCCGAATGGGCACGGGTGCGGACTCATGCGTGGGTAAACACATGTGGGTATGGGCTCCCGCGGCAGAAACATGGGTGTGAACTTGTGTGGGGTAAACACGCATGGGGAGAAGCTCGTGGTGTGGACTTGGGTTGGGGTACGTGGATGTGAAACACGCATGTAGAGAAACACATGCAGGGGGACACGTGTGGGGGTGAGCTGCACCAGGGGGCCCACCTGGGATAACCCACACCAGATAACCCATCCCAGGTAATCCATGCCAGGTAACTCACCTGGGATAACCCACACTGGATAACCCACGCCAGGGAGCCCACCTGGGATAACCCACACCAGATCACCCACACCAGGTAATCCACACCAGGTGACTCACCTGGGATAACCCATGCGGGATAACCCACACCAGGTAATCCACCTGGGATGACCCACACCGGGTAACTGACCCGCACCAGACAACCCACCCGGGATAACCCACAGAGGGTAACCCACCTGGGAGAACCTACACCAGAATGACCCACCCATGCCAGGAAACCCACACAGGATGACCCACCCGTGATAATCCACGTGAGCTAACCCATCCTGGATAAACCACACCGGAGAATCCCCCCGGGACAACCCCCCCATGGTAACCCACACCGGGTAACTCCCCTGGACAACAGGCTGTACTGTACCAGCAGCGTTACTCAGACACACGCATTCTGTGCAGCAGAAAGAGGTCAGGCTCGTAACCAACAGGCCCCTGCCCAGCACACGCCGTGGTCATCCCTGCTTTGTGCGTGTCAGGCCTTTATTTGCCCGATGATCGCACTTGCGAAAATCATGCCGCTCAAAAAGATTTCACAGATGGGGCGCCTACAACAGCTGCATTAAAAATATTAAGTTCAAGAGAGGAAGCTTGGTTAGAAGCCATGGCAGATCACAGCAGTATACATTAAAAACTGGAAAGCTGTTGTCTTCTTGGTTGTTTGCTTCACCACCCTCTTATCTTGTGATGTATTTACACGCTTTGGGGGCATACTTCAATGCTTACATTTTACTAATGGATTGAATGCCTGATACTCACTACTCGGGTCAAGTCGCTGTAGATTTCTTAGTGATGTAATGGATTTGGGGAGCTGGCCAATATCATAATAATTTAATTTGCAATTAAACAGACCACATACTGCAGCTCCCCTATGCTGTCTGGCATTTCCTTTAATGCATTGAGATATGTCCAGTTCCCTGAGGCAAACCAGTTTAGATAGCTCCTCTGGAATTTTAGTTAACTGATAAAGAAAGAAAACCATTTATTTAGATACAACTCCTTCTGTGACTGACATTCAGTACTGTCAGTTTATGAAATAAGGATATTTCTGGTGGCGACAGTGCCAGTCTATTTCTTTCAAGTAACAGGATTTCCAGATTAGTTAGATTAGCTATATTTAAATGCAATGTTTTTATGTCATTGTTGTGCAAGAGCAAATGTTTTAAATTTGGGGTTTCAAAAGCAAGCAGGGGCAGGCTCCCTAATCCTTTATCATTTAGTCTAAGTGTGAAATTCTCATCTTCAGGCAACGTATACGTTGATCCATTTTCATCACTTTCAGGATTCATTGCTGATTGTATTATGTCTGGTCTGGCATCTCCACTGACAGCTTCTGAAAGGATTTGGTTTAGTTCTCCACTATCCTTTTCAGCTGTTGTAAGTAGCGTGTGTTTTCTCACACCTGTTTCAGAGACACCTTGAAGCACTGTGGCAGCATTTATCTCAGCTGAGAATTCACATTCATACCTTTTTTTCAGGTAAATCACTTATTGATTTATTTTCTGTCATTTTATGGCTTTCCTTGTTGCCAGCTGCTTTAGGAACTTCACATGAAATATAACTCAAACTTTTCATAGTTAGGTCGGCCACTTTAGGATTCTCTGATGAATGCAATTAGTCTTTCCTGGCACCATTAACTGGCATCTCATGAAAGCTTTTGTTTAGTCCTTTTGTATTTAGACCACTTGGAATTTCACTTTCTTCCTTCTCCAGAGACATTGTTCCTTCTCTTGGGTTGCTAATTGATTCTTATCAGTATTTTTTAAGAAATCAAACTGTAAGTGTGAAATCTATATGGAATAATATGTTTTAACATCAGTGGACTGAGCTAGCAATTTTAAGAGATCTTGATAAAAATCCAGACTTCTTCCACATCTGTGAGCCTTCCCACTGGTCTGCTTACCCTCCAAAAGAGATTACTTTACTGCAGTGCTTGCTACTTTAATACCTTGTTTTTCCAGACAATAGATTACAGATCACAAAACGTACATCACAAATGTGTGATTTGTTGCTTGACATTTCCCAGAATAGCCTGACCCATCTCGAACAAGACACTGCTCAGCTTAGGGGCCATTCCACAGTTCTCTGGAGCCCTGTTTGCATGTTCTTCCAGCTTTAATTTATTATGTTAAACTTTTGTTCTCTTGCGCTAGTGATGTATCATCATAAACAGTATTTTCACAACCTCACTTGACTGCCAGTTGACAAACCAAAGGTATTAGTTGGTCTTTTCCTCTCCCCTTAGACAGATTTATACCGTCTTATGTTGTAAGTCTTCAAACACAAGCCCTCAAACAGATCTACATTTTTTCCTAGTTCTTTTAATCCAGGTCTTTCTGCTGATGGGGTAAAGTTGTACAGAATTATTATAATATCCTTACCACATATTAATAAAAAAGCTTTAAGGTCAAGTGGAACCTTTGCAAAGCACGTACGTTGTTTCTGTTGAGCCTGTACCTGCAATTTTTCAGTAACGGCATATTTTCTGAAGCGTATCTAGCTGCGAGCTAACAACGGTAGGGAACCCCCTGCCTTTACAGACTAAGTTCTCCCTGTCGCCAGAGCAGCAGCAGGAGGCCCTCTGGGCTGCGTGAGGCGTCTCCCTCAGGACCAAGGCCTTCCTCTCGCACAAGCCGCTGCCTTCCCGGTGCCGCCGGCAGAACCAGCCCCTGCACTCGGACAGCTGCCGCCGGGGAGAAGGGAGGCCGGAACCCCACCTCGGCACCCGCCGCCACACCAAGCCCCGCCGCTGGCGACACGGCGCGGCCTCCCCCGCCCCGCCGCTCCCCTCAGGGCGTCCGCCGTTGGGCGGCAACCAAGGGCGCCTCCCCCTCCCCGGGCGCCGCAGGAGGGCGGGGGGGGCGCTGAGGGAGGCTGGGCCGCCGCTCGGCCCCCCGGCCCCGGCGCGGGGCTGGAGCCGGAGCCGTAAGAGAGTCTGTAAATTTAAGGCCGGGGACCGATTTGTGGGCGATTTGGGTTTTGCCGCGGTTGGGCCTGTCGGTCAACCTCAAGTCATGCGGCCGCGCCTCACCACTGCAAAGGGCACCCAGTAGCCGATGGGTGCGCTCCTGGCTCCTAGCGAGGCCTGCACTGAGGTGAACAGTCCTCAGGTCAGCATGCTAGCCTGACGGTTCATTATTCCGCTTGATAAAACTGTGCCTGTTTTTCACAGTTCTAAGTTTTCAGTTATTCTTTTGCCTTACTGTGTCTGGCTGGAGTATGCTACTTGCAAATCCTTGCTTCGTCAGCTATACAGTTACCCACTTTTTTAAAAAGTGCTGGTTAGATAAGCTATAGGAGTCGAGCTGAATATCTCTTGCTTACAAAGGCATAATTTTCAGACTTGCCATTCTTGCAGCTCATTTTAATTTTTTTTTTCCTTTGGTACAGATAGGAGGATTGTTACTAGTGGTCTGTCTCTACAGTGTTGCATTTCTCTCTGTTCCGATTTTACATTTCTCCACTTTCAGATGAAAAGATTGTACTCACCTTCCTCGTCACGGCAACACAGCTGAAAACTCCTACGTACCCAGGTGCCACAAGCCTGGTAGGACTGCGTAACCGGGCATTCACTACTTAACAACTCCACTGACACGCAACATCTGCAACCTTCTGGTTTGCCGTGACCAAGAGTTTCCAGTTTTCCTCATGAATACCCTGAGTGGTTTCCAAGGTGCGCTCCCTTAATTTGTAGTCACAATGGCACTCTCCCTGTGATCCTCTCTGATGATCTCCCTTCGTACCTTGCAAAGATGAGCCTGTTACAAAATACTGGTCTTTGGAAATAACACCTGCTTGGTAAGACACTTGATGGCACTTTGACGCTGGCTGCAGTAATAAAAACAACAAACATGACTTGTTGCAAAGAATTTATTAGGTTGTAATAAATAAGAATTTAGCAGAAAGAACTATACAGCAATAAGGCATATTAATACTATTGTTAAATATGCAGCTGACACACATTTTAACATTTTTCTAGTTTTCTAACAAAGTGCTATGTAGAGAAGTGTATTTCTGATACCAGTGCCAGGTGAGATCAAGGATGCACTATGAAGGACCTGACTGTTGCACTGTTTACCTTAAATAAAATATAACAATCCATGAAGATTAACTGTTATTTATGCCAGTGAAGTAGAAAAGTATAGCTTCCTAAGAAGATTACAAAATATGTCTCCTGTTCACTTTTTTTAACTGCTTACTACTTTAATTTCTTAAACTGCACTTAGTAAGGTATGAGTAAAGTTACTACACAACAGCACAGTTCCTAACATTCATTTTAACTTTTATTTGAAAAGTTAGAGGCAAGTGCTAATTTTTTTTTTAAACTTTTTTACAAAATATTGCACACTGTCTTAGCATGCAGTTTACAAGGAAGAAATAGTCAAGTGCACTTAAAACCCTGAAATACAACCAGAAATTTTAAAGATTTGTGTTATGGATACTATTTTAACATACAAGGATATGTTTCAGACTGCATAGGGTCCCACCTTACACTTCAGACCCAACTCATTGAGACCCAGTCCTGACTCCGTAAAGAGCAGGCGTAATGCTCACAAAATGTATCTGAGTTTCTTGCATTATAAATCTTCATTCCTGCATCCTGCACTGCTTGTAGCCTGAAGAAACTGAAGTAATGAGTAGGAAAATTAGTTTAACAGAAATAACTTAGTACCTCCTATATGAGTTTTTGTTACCGCAGATGTGTTGCAATCCAGGGTAAGATTTATTAAACTTTCTGAAGTCCTCTGAGTAAGATTAATTTGTAAATCTGTATCTCCCCCTTCTCCATATACACATTTTATATTGCACAGCAAAAGTAAAAATCCATTTTTTTTAAAAAAACAAGCATGCTAAACATTTAATATGGCTTCTGAATTTATAGTATTTCCCTTTTGACATCCTCATGCAACATTTTAGAATAAATATGAATACAAAGTATGACAAAGTTAAGAGTAAAAATAAAGCCAGCTATAACGTTTGTCAGAAACCAAATAAAACAAGAGTTTATCAAAAGTAGTTGCTCAAAGGTCCAACTGGTCTTTTAAGCATACTTATCAACAGTATCTTAAAAATAGTGCCTACAAAATACTGTAATATATACAACCTCCTTGATGTTCCACAGAATGACACGAAAGGTAAATAGGTTAACTGAACTTGTTTAGTGGCACTGGTAGTCCCATAGTCCTCTGGGAACAAAAGCCTTACTTGATTCATGCTCCTCTAACTCAGTAAACCATTTACATTTCATCAGCTTTACTGGTTAAACTCAAGCCCTACAATAGCTTATATATAAAACACAAAAATATTTATAAAAAGAATAGACATGTTGTATAGTTTTTTTAAAAAAATAAACCATGCAGCTTCTGTACAAAGTTAAAAAACTGTACAAATGGACTTTTCTATTGGGTAAAATTCGTATACATGGAAGTCTTCTGCTGTGTTGAGAAATAAGTTGGTTTTTGCTTAGCCATAAGATGCTGTTTTGTAACTACTGTTCATTTCCATCATTCATTTCTTTCACTTGGCATTAACTGGCCATTTAATTTCATCAAAAGTTTTACGACGAGACCTGCCTATATAAAGGTATACAATTAAATTTTGTCAGCATTTCAGAATTATGACACAATTAACTTAAGTATATGACAAATGCAAGCAGATAGTAAGTTAGAAGTTGCATCATTTTAGAAATAAGGAAAATAAAACCTACATTCTTCTCAGATATCAGAAAGTGTTTTTCAAAAATATTCAATCACTTCCCTTATAACCACCTTAATATATAAGAATCAAAAGCAACTACTGTCGAAGTATGCAAGATACTCAAAGCTGTAGTTTTGTCACAACACATTTTAACATGGCATATTACCGCTGATGCAGACTATGGGTAAAACATGCATTTTCCATCAGACATCCACAAACACTACCAAAAGTTGCTGGTAGCAATTGCAGTGAAGTTGCTTCATAACACTGCCTTCACAGATCCCCAGTTTTATCCAGTCTCAAACTCTGCTAGTTGTGATAGCAAATATCTCTGTGATTCTCATCACATTTGGAATTATCCTTAGAGTCTGAGGGACTGGGCATATGCAACAATTTCAATTAAAAAAAAAAAAGTTTACCCTAATGATTACAGATGCCTTCTATGTATTTTGAATCCTAAAGGCTTCGCATGCTAAGAAAACAAGCAAATATTCTGAAATATTAAAAAGAAAGTTTTAAGATCATTTTTGTAGGGGCTTGGCTTGGGCTTCTTTTATACTGTACAAGGGTGGCCAATCTCAAGAGAGAAGAGGCATGTATCTAGTTTAGGAAAAAATAATTTAACATAAAGGATGAAAAATAACAATGCTTACCTGTTTGGTATGCACAATAAAGCTCATTTTGTTTTCCAGACTGTGGATTTGAAAACATGTATCTCCATCTCCCAGCTGCCACATAAAGCAACCATACTTTAGGCTGAGGAGTAAAGCCTACAATGAAATGTAGGAAACTGTCACTCAGAAAATACTCTCCATACTTATAAACTGAACTTTCCTTAGTTCACTTAGACAGGATTCTGACTTAGAACAGTACATTCCACAATCTAGTTGTAGCTTATAAAGCAGTCCAGTGGAAAAATACAAGGCTTTCTATTAGTAGCACCTTATAAAGATCTTAAAATCTTGGAAGTCGTCACAGTCAAGTTTAACCAAACAGTCAGATGTGAAATGACTACTAGCACAAAGAATTTAAGAGAAAAGAATTAAGCTTAACAGTTATCATTGGCAGTTCACTTAAGCTGACCTTTGTTTCCATGTTGAGGAGGTGCAGCCCTTTTACATTTACTCCTACATACACTTTGATGACTTTATGGCTACTTGAACTTGCTTTGGTGAATATCTGTCCTGTGAAAAAAGCTGCTCCGTAAGTAGGAATTTCCCAGCAATTCTGCAAGAACATGCGCTGAAGGTGATGCATCTCTTTACTTACACCTTCACTGGTGCTAAGATTCTAGAAATAAAGGAACAATGGCAATCAACAAGTATTCCCAAATAGTTGTGGTTATTTGAAGAAAAAACAGTATTTAGTGGAATTCCCACTAAGCTGCTGTTCCCAAAGTGCTTTCCCAGCCACCGTCTGCCTACATCTACATCTAACCACAGAAAGGCTCAAATGCCAAAAGAGTCGGAGGCAGAGAGCAGATGCCTGTACCAGCCTCAGAAATCTGAGCCACAGACAGCTAACCCCTGCAGGGCACCCGAGTTGTGCCCCTCTCAGAAGCATGCACCCATCTGATACTAAATGTATCACCATCCTTAAATCTAAGCATTCTTCCTCCTTTAAGGGGTCCAACCCAGTGAGGCATGGTAAGATGAGCAAGTACCTCCCCCCCAAAATCATGGATTTTTTCTTTTCTGAGCAAAAGAGAGGTGCAGATTTCCTTTCTTTAGTGGAGCCCTCATTCAGAATGAGACAGGCTTCTGCTTCTTCCTCTTCAGTAGAGTGAAACAGTCACAACAAAGGATCATTAGAGTGTTCCCACCTCAAAAGAGACTGATGTAAAGTACCCTAACAAACAAAAAACTTGGCTGGGCCGCACATGAGATGAGAAGGCACAAGAGAACACAAGTCTTCAACAGTGAGGGGGCCATGACTGCGGGTGCGGTGGATGGGACCAACCTCTTTGGATCCACACCCTGCATTACAGCTTATCTGAATTCTACACCACCATTTTAAAAATGTAAAATATATTAATGTTTTTGGAACAAAAGATTGAAACTCCTTTCCCCTTCTCCCATACCCCACACCCCAAAATAATGGCCTAAAAGCAGAACTCCAGAAAGCTATGCTCATTCGTACATATTATCTGCTACAAGAAAGAGTAGAGACTACTCTGCTGTGCCCTCTGCTATACCATCATCTTAGAAATCCCCTCCTTCACCTGTATTACAAAGAACAGGAATGATCTGCTGGTTTCTGACAAAAAAAGGTGTAGGCCAAGAGAAAGTGTATGATTGAGTAACCTTACCTCAAAAGAGGGGCAAGGCCTGGAAACATTCCCTGGGTGCCTCTGCAGTGTTTCCTGCCAGCTACCTTTAGTGATGCATGTTAGCCAGTACAGTTCTGACACACCTCACTTTTTCCACAATTTTTTATGAAGTTCACTAATTTAACCTTCAGGTGCCTCTTACCCCATTTGGAATCCATAGTCCTTCAGTTAGATGTCTTTTACAGAAACAGCCCAGGTCCGCATTTAAAAATTTTGTTCAATTAACTGCTGTAGTCAAAGGGAGTTTGTGTGTGTGCGCACGCGTGCATCAGCAGCACTATCAGATCCCTAACATACAAGTTACACTGGCAAAAAGGACTTTGTGGATCTATCGCTACAAGCAGATGTGAAAATATAAGTCAAAGTCGATTTTTTTACATGTATGCCTGAATTGGCAGTATCCCCAATACACAGTTAACACTGAAGATGAATGAACAGATGTCAATTACATTTACTTCTAACAAACAGATCAACCGTAACTGTACAAGAAAAACAGCATTCCAACAACCCATCCCAAAAATTCAGAACATATACATTTCCAGCTTTATATACCAGTATTTTTGTTCATTAACCGAGAACCAAGCAGTCAAAAAATGTTTAAGACAGGATTTTCTACTATTTGATTATTTATCTCACCTTGTATTCGTGAAGTATCCTGTTTGTCCAGTGAGGAGCTTTACTTTTTAGTTTAGTGATTGGTACTATCGATTTTAGATTTTCTTCACTAAGAGAAAAACAAAGCAGAAAAAAGTTTTTCTTCACTAAACAAAGTAAGGAGAAAAAACAACGTCTGCCAGTTTGTATCTTCGAGTCACATATTGAGCTAGACAGTCAGCTCCTACTCCATCTCGCCTCATCAGGTGAGAAGCATTCCTGAAACATAAGCTAAGGCTTCCTAAGATATAGCGTAATTCTCAGTTAACGGAGATCCAGCTTTGTGTTATACGCTTCGTGTCATGCATCATGGACATGGCACAGAGAGAAAATGCCAGCAGAACACGACTCTTACTTGATTACAGACCAGTTTGGTGAATTCCAGTTCAGAAGCCAAAATGATATACTAACAGTCATTTATACCAGAATATTACATACTCAGAAAAGATGGCAGCTTATAGGTGCTCTTCCCTTCACTCTTGTATTCAGCACCACCAAGGACTTGGCCCATTAATTTCCACATGAAAGTTAGATAGTACATGGTATGAAAGTGAAGCTATGTACATAAAGTGCCTTTAAAAAACCCACAACCAAACAACAAACAGTAAAAGGAAGCCTTTGCTAGTTTGTTTCTACTCACAATTAATCTATGTTGCATTACTAGGTTTTTGACACTATATAGTCATTTTTAAACTATATTGTCAGTAACTGCACATATGATCTACCAATCAAAAACCCTGCACAGGACAATGCATCCAGATCTTTAAGGTGAAGGATACACTCATACAAACAACAGCCTGGATATAATTTTTAAATTACATGTCTTTTGATAAACATTTATGTCTGCTACAAAAAAGTTCAGAATATAAATCTTTTCATCTGTCTGAAGAACAGAGATATTTTCCAATATCTTTGTTTGAGTATGGATGGAAAGCATGCCCAAATGCCTACAAGGCTCTTCTATCTGGCCCAAACTGTCTTTCCAAGTAGTCCTGTCTACAGAGTCAAAACAATTCCATTGAGCATGATGAGGTCATAGCCACATTGCTCATCTGCCCCAGTGTGGAAAGAACACTGCCCTGCAGCTGCTGGGATTCAGCAGGGGCAGTTTCGTATTAAACCCAGTTGCATTTAACTGTACACTCCTGCAGGTGTGGGCAGTCCCACTCAAAACCAATTCTCCTTATGCTCAATCTACCAACTGTGCAACTGCAGGACAAGATGGGTCAACAGCTGAACCTACTGAACAGCGCACCCAAAAGTTTTCCAGTCAGGGAGCTCATTCACTTAGCTTACTCTGTAATGGTACAGTCTCTACACCTAACAGAATGAAGAGATAGGAACAAACAAGCGCAGCCAGTACAGCCAGCCCTTTCAGAGGCAGCCCACATTTACATCAGCGTAACCGTAGCAGAAAATGCACCCTGATTTACTGATGGTGGAGAATACAACAAAAAAAAAAGGCAAGTCAAGACAGCTCAGTTGATGCTGTGAATGAGAGGAGATGAGAAGTATAGCAGCATTCCGGAACAGCACAGCTGCTGTTACATGAATGAATTGAGGTGGAGACGGTAAGGGGTGGAGTGAAGGTGCACACAAGAGAACTGGAATCCTGATGTGCTCAGATACTGCTGTAGAAATGTACGTGGGAGGAAAAAGCCATATCCCGGAACAGCTCAGCTACTGTTGTGCTGGCACGCAGAGAAGGGGAGAGAAAAGCACCATCTGGCAGAGCCCTACTGGTGCTGTGTCTCTGATCAATTTAGTATAGCAGTTCACATACAAATGAGGGAACAGAAATAATGTCTCTGCATGGTCTGTCTTCTTCAAAGAGGGAGGAAAGCCAATCCCAGAAGTTGGTCTAACTGGACACAGTAAGAGGTTTCTTCAGCATTGTCCAAAGTCTCAGTCCTGTCAAAACCCTTCACTCACATGAATACTGTTACTCATTTTGGTATTATTATATGTCAGTATAGACTTACAGAATACAGAACCCCCAGCCCCCTGCCTGGGACTGCAATAATTAAGATTAATATATTTTTCAGACCCCATGTCCAGCTTCTATTAATGCTACGAGGCCTATGTGATTACTCTGAACTAGAGCTCAGTGATGGAGAAAAATAATAAATAAATCATACCTAAAATTTAAGAGTTCCATAATAAGTGCTATCTAAAAATATTTCACCTGAAACCATAATTTTAAGTTTTAAACACACATACTTACTTTAGAAAGCCCTGTTTATGTTTCTTGCTCTCATAATTTCCATAGACTATTTGTAGAAGCAGACTTGCCAGTGTGATCAGCTTGGCATCAGGTGATGTATAGAAACCTTTCAGTAAATTATATCTGGCTTCATCAAAAAGGATAAGAATAGCCAACGGATCCTCAATCTGTTAAAAAGATTTAAATAATATGATTTCTTTGTAAAAAAAAAATGAGCTTAGAAACAATAAATATAATTTCTCACCGATTCAGAGACAGAAGACAAAGGTGTGATCCTGACTGAAGTGTACATTTTAGTAATGCTTTGTAATTGAAAAAAATGACATATTTTTACTGACTTAATTCATTAAGACTTCACTGATCTAACACACTTACAAATTAAAGGTAACTAGCGCATCATGCCCAATCAAAAGGTTCACAGAAGTACTAACATCTGTGGTTTTTTTCCCCCATGAATCCATTTTGAATAATGTTTGAATAATCCCATTAAAATTGACCAATTAAGTATCTGGAAAATCACAGCACAAGGAAGAGAAAGAAAACTGGGCAGGTTGTTTTTAGCTCTATGACAGACAGATAGAGACTGAGGCACATAGACTTATGATAAACCAAACTGTTGGAAAGGTGAGAAATGAGAGAGAGAGAGGGAGGGAGGGAGGGAGGGAAGAACCTGAAGACTCAAACTGTTACAGAAAAGGAGAGGTCCAGTTGAAATAAGTTTGGAAATTACTAGAGTCATTAAACACACTGAATGTTGATGGTCACAGTGTTCTGACTCTGACCATGATTTCATGCTATCACTTCCAGCTGCAGACCTTTTTTTCAATTTCCAGTGGAAGTCTCACATCTCTTCTCAGGAAAAGCTGTGAAGTTTCCCTTTGAGGATCCAAGTTTGTCAGTTCAGTGAATATTTCAGGCCAGTCCCGAATATGCTGCAAAGGCTTGTGGTACGGCTTCA
Source organism: Nipponia nippon (assembly GCF_047370975.1). Taxonomy (NCBI): domain Eukaryota; kingdom Metazoa; phylum Chordata; class Aves; order Pelecaniformes; family Threskiornithidae; genus Nipponia; species Nipponia nippon. Next base: position 141,731,863 of record NW_028262290.1, on the reverse strand, counting down.
GTTGGAGGCCTGAACAATAAAAGGTTTTGTTTATAAATAAACAGAATAACCCAGCATGCGCGTGCGCGCACACACGCACATATATATATATGATTAAATGCTGCACCAAAACCAGAGTATCTGAAACTGAGGACTCTTTAACAAACATTTTCCGCTATGTTTACTAAATTGCTATATATAAAAGGTTTTCAAAATATGGATTTATTGACAAAACTCTCAGCATCAATTCATTAAATGCACTAGCAACGAACCTTTGTTATTTTCAGCCTCTCAAGAGTGAAGTTGTATTTAAAAATTTAATGGAATACCAAGACAGACCTTATAAACACAATAATAAAACATTAGAGACTGTTGTCTCAATTATTATGACAGAAATAAAGTCCAATAATCTTATATCTGACAGAAAAATACAGATATAGCTTATCTTATAAATGTATTTGCCATTTTTGGATATATATAAACCATAAACTTTTCAGAACAGACTTTTTTTTTTAATCTGTAAAATGTCTTGATTCTTAACAGACTACAGTCATTGAATGTTTCATGTTCTCCTGTGTATATGAGAGCTGAGAAATCAATAGAGAGCTTTCGACTACAGTCCTACTATGTACTAGAGTCCATACCTTCAGTTACGCTCCTTCACTTACCCTGCCTGTTCTTGTGATTATTGCTTGGCTGTTTTCTAGTAGTGAGAAACTAGAAGGCTGTATCTGCCTCATCCTCACTCACTGCTCTGGCTTTTACACTGTGACATTTCTCATTATATGAAAAAACTTCAAAGGACATGTTATAGTGCCACATCTTTTCACTGAGAATAATCTATTAATTCAACTTGCCCACCTTACAGTCAAACACAGAAAAACATTATCTGTCCTACAAACAAGAAAACTATGCTCTTTACAGTTGTACACAAACTGCAAGAAATACATTTTATAATGAAACTTGTCCATTAGCTGTTTGCCATAAATCAGAAGCTGACTAATTTTCAAACTTAGGCTAAATATCTAGAGAATTACTTGTTTTTAAAACAATGTATCAGTGAGCTCTTCCCCTCAAATGCAAGGGTAATACTTCAATGATTTGAGTAAAACATGATATACATATCTCGAGAGGGCAGAAGCAGCAAGACTTCAACACTCAAACACTTCCTTTTCTTCTAGACATTAACTTCTATGTTTAACTGAGGGTTACAGTAGTCATGTGGCATACAGCAAAGTAAAAAGGCAAATGGCATGACACTGGGAAAAAATGATTTAAAGTGAATGAACAAAAGATTTCCTACAATATTTATAGATAAAATTTATATATTAAAAAAAAAAGTAACAATGTCACTGAAGTGGAAGATTGACAACAATAAAGTTTAAAATGCAAGGCTTCCCTGTTAATGGTACTGTCACCACAGTATCCTACCAGACCTGAATTGTGCTTTGTAAATCCATTATAATGGGTCCCATAGCTATCTTGTTGCAGCAGTAGTTTACCATGTTTTCTGACAAAACACAATCACAATCATTGACTCTTTCATGATTCTATTTATCTTTTGCTACCTATCTTAAACTACAACTATAATATACCTTTTATTTAGATCAGAAATACCAAAAAATACAGCAAATGTAATAATGACATTTTGCCTCAGAATTCCCTCCCACTAAATACATCTGAAAACTTGTTTATCAGAAGTCATTTTGGTGCAAAGCACATGAAAACTCATATGATTAAAGGACCTAATGAAAAAACATTAATCAGCTTTGCTTTAATTACGAGTTTTAAATACATTAAACATTGGTAAAAACAACTACATGCATCCAATTTCAGATACTCTGGGAAGAAAAATACCACTAAAATCAGGGTAAGTTAGCAGTAAGGACTATGACAGCAAAGGTGCCCCGTAACAGAAAGGCAATCTGGACTAGCCTCATCTTCCTAGATGAAATACATTCTAAATGCCACAGTGATACAGGGTCAGACATATTGGGGGTACCCAAAATGATGGCTAAAATGGAGAAGCTCTCTATAGCTCTGAAAGCAGAGTTTGGAGACATCAGTTTGTAAAGGCTGGGAGTTGATCTACTGGAGGAAAGCTTAAGCAGAGGAAATGGAAAAATTGGTTTCACTCCCTATGCAAAAGATACAAAGAATGAGACCTACAGGGATTACAGAGTCTCTGGCAGGGGCAAAGTGTATTAACAGTCTAGATACAAATTAACTCCTGAAGGATGGCTTTCAAAAGTTGATAGAAAGCAGTTAATACAGAACTGTCAGAGAGCTTGTTTCCTGTTTTCCTAAGAAAGTATTTTTTTTTCTAAAGGCAAGCAGAAATAAAAAAAACTATGATAAAGTCTCAAGTATAACAATCTTCCTTGTTACTTACTGAGGTTCTCAGAACAGATCCAGATAGTGAAGTACTGCTGAGTTTCTTGAGACAAACGCATCCCCTCCATTATCTGCTGTACAGTAGTATTGTTTCCGTGTTTCAACTCGACAGAGCGGTATGACCCATCCATACGATAAATTCGTGCCTTTTCATACTACATAAAAATTTAAACATATTGAACAAAGAACTTGTTAAAATCCTTTCTGTTGGTGCTTCTGAAGAGAAAAGCAATTTTACCATAATTCAGCAACATCCATACTGTTGAGAAAAAGAACATTGCATATTTACAACTCCTGCATATTTACTATTTATCAAAACTGCTTGTTCCATACTGGAACTGGCTGCCCAGGGAAGTGGTTGAGTCTCCATCCCTGGAGGCATTTAAAAGACGGGTAGACGTGGTACTTGAGGACATGGTTTAGTGGTGGACTTGGCAGTGGTAGGTTAACGGTTGGACTCGATGATCTTAAGGGTCTTTGCCAACCTTAACGATTCTATGATTTCTATGTCCTATGCAAGTTCTTATAGTGTGCTTTTTACCACAATAAGTCCAAGAAAGATCTTACTGATATTTTGAGGACTTCACTCCTGTTGAACTCAAAGGCAAATAAGCATTCAGAAGTTCCCCGAGGGATTTGGGTTTAACTGCCTATGCGCATCCCAAAATGTCCACCTCACTATTACTGGCAGGTTATGAATTATTCCCCTCATTAGTCTATACTAAAAAGACTTATTTTTCAGAGGGAAGCACCACCCTTTACACAGACCTCAGTACAATAAGAATACCATCTCAGTAAGACCTTTTAGCACTTCCATAATATTACTACTAATAAATCATTTTCCTCTTCAGAACTCCCATAGCTTTCACTGAATTGAATGTGGGCCGAGAGTATGCCTCTTGAAAGATGTACTTAAATGTAAATCCGGTGCTTAAAGCATATACGCACAAGCATTAATCAATGAAACCTCTTGTTTTCATGTCTCTAACAGGTTAAATGTTTCAGCTGCTTGAATAAAAAAGTTACAGGAATTTGTTATCTCCCCTCTTCAAATCTACTTAGTCGTCAAGAACTGAGTTCCTAAAAACTTCTGGAAAAAAACATTAATGCCTTGGAAAATGACAACTGACTGAAAATGAGGCTGAAATGGAAAATATCAGTCTATTTTTGCTGCAGTAGTCACTATGACTCCTATTGCAGTAATTTCTATTGGTTTTTTTATTTTGCTGTATTAATTCAATAGCAATAAGTGACAACATAATATCACTTCTTATGCTGTGAAATCTACTTAAAATGTGTGCTTTAGTCTTTTAGAGTCATTAGACACACACCTGCCTTTTGATCAACTGCGTAATAAGATCCCTAAAATGAAGGAGGGAATTATTTTGGAAGATTTATTCATATAGAGTGAAATGAAGATAATTTAAAACATCTTGAAAAATTGACAGATTTACTGCCACCTACCTACAGAGATAACAAGTTGCATCTGAAGTCAAAGAAAGGAAACAAGTGACTTTATATCATCTGGCTAGTTTTAAATCTACTTCAGGATGAGAGGAATCTCATAAATATAGACAGAAAGATTTAAAGAGACAAAATGTCAGTTCATCAATATTTACACCTACAATTTCAGTATACTGCACATTTCCAGTAACAGCTATAAGTGAGCCTAGCCTTCTACAAGTTTATGTGTAAATTAAATATAAACTTTATTCAACTATTTAGAAAATAAACTCATACAGGTTTATTTATGGCTTCCTTCAGCAGTTTTGCAGCTTCTTCCCACTCATTTTGTTTGTTCTCTTCACAGACATTCAGTGGAGATCTTCCTTGTTGATCAGTAATGTGCTACAAACATAAACAGAAACACTGATAATACATTGTTTTCACTGGAGATAGGTGAACATTTACACATTTTTTGAGATCATTAAAATCCTTGATCCTAGAGTTCAAACATTTAATTGATATACAATGGGAAAAGTAGAGGTAATGAAAAACATTTAACCATTTTTTGGTAATCTCTCAACAGGATCATTGTGTTTACACATTGTGATCTGGACACAAAATATTTCACATACACAAGCTAGAAACTGTTGCTAAAACTGCTATTCCTATAGAAAAATAGAACTTACTCTGTCAATTTCTGGATGATTTAATAGAATTTGTACTATTTCAGCATGCCCACCTCCAGCAGCAAAATGAAGAGGAGAGCTAAGTTGGCCGTTCAAAAGATTTGGATTGCATTTGCCTTTCTCCAACAGCATACGAGTGGCTTCAACTTTTCCATACCTGCAGACAGGTTTAAAGGAGAACAGACACAGCAAATGTAAAATAAAATCTTTTTTCAGATAGTCCTAAATATGGAAAAGTATATTTCCATGCTCAAAGAGTTTTTAGCTTTGAAATTACATGAAAGACAATGGATCATTGTTTGTAGAAATTAGTATCAGTTCTGCACTTCTTTGATAACCATTGGTCTAGTAACCATTTATTGGATTCATTACAGACAAACCGTACCTTGCTTTAAACTACCTAGGTTTGGGTAGTTGTAGCAATTCAGTCATGGCAAAATAAAGTTCAGCCTTGCCAGGGAAAAAAAAAAAAAGTGTGAGAATCAGAGTAAAGCTTCTGATTGTCATGCAGGTGGATCCTGACGGCTCTTAAGCCTGACACTGATAACTGGTAAATCTTGTGTACAGTGTTTATGCAAACTTTCTAAGAAACACTAAAAATCAAGTAAGTTGTTTTTTTAAAACCAAGTTTGATTTCCATGTTATTCATATTGTCAGACACTACTACAAATACAGAAGACTAACTTGCATAAAGATAAAACAAAAGCATTTTTACAACAATTGAGGAAAGCTCTCAAGCACTTACAGATTAAACCATCACAGAGTTGTAGTCAGAGTTGAACTCCGTAGATCACCTAGTCCAGCTTCCTACTCAAAGCCTGACCATCACCAAAACATGCTCGGCTCAGCTATGGCTGTGCTGTAAACCTGCTCACAGCCTTTAACCAATAAAGACTGTAAAAGTTACCACACTAAATTAGACTCAGTGTCTTCAACCGGAATTAGAACAGATGCTTCAGGACAAATATAAGAGGCAATAGAATAGTGTTTGATGATATGATCTCCGCACCTGGACTCCTCTGAAACCATTCAGATTGAAATTATTTCAAAACCTGAAGCAATCTTTCTCTTCAGAAGGTTAACACTAACATATATTAGAGTCAAAGTGTAAAAAAGTCTAGATTTTTTTTGATTTCTCATTTTTGAGTCTGTATGATAAATTACAGAAATGATTAGCACTGAAGAATCATGATAGCAAGAATGCATTTAATTGGCAAAACTATTTATCTGACTCACCAGCATGCATAATGGATAGGTGCCCAGTGATCACTATCTAACTGATTAACAGAAAACTTTTTATCCAGAAGGTGGCTTAGTAAATCAGAGTCGCCTTCACAAGCACTGCGGTGAAGAGGGAAATCATCTACCCACTGGTGTTCCCTATGAATTAAAAGGAGAAACAGAGGGAAAACACAGTTCAGAAATATTTCAATAGTTGAGAACATTGACTTTTTTTTAAATTACTAACACAGTACTAACTATAGATCTACATGAAGAATAAAAATGAAGCTCATGCAGCTAAAATGTGACAGTATTCATACAACTAGTATTTTCATCATGCAGTAGTCAAGCCACAGCTGTATTCATTATGCTAAGAAAGGCTTCCCTAATGTTTATAATTTAAACCTTTCTTGATCTGTACTTTAATTGTTGTTTCAGTACTTAGAGACTTCAAATATATTTTTTTTAAATATGTATTTATACAGTAAAGCCTTAAAGTAATAAGAATCTCATTCTGACCAAGTCTACCAAGTACTACTGTAATATAACAAAACAAAATTATCTGTTAAAGAAAAGGGTATGAAACGTAATACTTGTCCTCTGTGACACTGCTCATGCTACGTTGCCACTTTTCTCTTTTAGGAATCTGAATCTTTGAATAGTCTGGCGCTCCAAGGCCAAAGTATGGATTTATTACCACTTTGTCAACCTGTGAAGACAGAATTTAACACAACTGAAAAAATATCTCACTGAGATTTGGCTAAATAATCCCCCATCCAGGCCGGGTATTCTCTTGAAACCCAAGTTACGATAGTAACATTTCATAATTAAAGAGAATGGTGTTCAAGTGTGAGGATTTGAAAAACCATTTAGCAGTAAGTGTGCAATAAAGAAATCTGATTATATTAAACATAAAGCACACACTCATATCAAATAAATGAATGAATTGTAAAATGAAAATGTATGTATGCTTCACAAATATAAAATGAAAATACAATTCTTACCCTATTGGTATACTGAAGGTCAGACCCAAACAAGGGATTATAGATACACATATCTGCTTTCTCCAATGCCAGCATTTTACTCTTTATTTCCAGGGCAGTATAACCCATGTGTAACGAGCTCTCTGTCTGACCAGGTTCTATAGCATAAGCAGGGTTGATTACATTTGTTTTAATTCTCTCAAGAGGAGATGGTCTGAATAAAGCTGGGATGGAGTGAGACTGGGTGTGCCGTTCATCCAACCACCTGCAGGAGAAAAAGGGCAAGTTATTCATTTTCAGGTAGAAAAGGACTATTTTGGTCATGCCTGTCCATTATTTTGTTGGATAAAGGGGTGTATGTATGATAATCACACATTTTGATTAAAAAAATAATATTACTTATAACATGCACAGCCAATTATATAGCACTAAATCCCCAAACATGAAATTTTTTAACCAAATATAGTTAAGCAAATGTTTCATTTAATGCTCAAACACATTTCTTGCGGATGCAAACTCTCAAAGAAAAGGAAATTATAAGCTAAGGTAAGAGTAACATTGGTCATAGCCAAAACACTTAACCACACCAATATGTCACCATTTCGTTTACTTTCAGTTTATCAGTATTACTACTCTCAACATACAAATTTTGAAACTTAAAGCAGTTTGTTTAAGGGTGAGCTGAAGTTTCAGTATCTGTGCTGACTTAAGCCTTCTAACTCATGTGTTTCATTAGGAAGAGGTAGGAAAAGGCAAAAAAATCAGAAGGTCCCTCGGTAGTTTCCAAACTGCCAAGTCTCTTTCATATAGGCTACCACCTGCCTTTTCACAAAGCTGTGCTGAAGGTTATTTTCTTCTAAGTGCACTCCTACTAACAGTACAGAAGGGCTTTAGAGCCCTATTACTCTGAGCTAGAGGGGAAAGTCAGCACTGTACACCTGCTGCATTTTTTCCTGCCACATATGCAATATAACACAGGGCTCAGGATTTTTGGATAAATATATTTTCACTGAACTGCTAAATTATTTTCGTGTTATGTTGATTGGGGCACATTGTAACTAAGGGTCTAAAGCCAGGTTTGTATTTAAGGTTTCTGCACATGCTTTCTCACAAGCTTGAGATAAACACGTACTTTGCTGGAACACAATAAATTCCATTTAGTGATTTAGCCGGGAAATATAGAAAAAAGATAAGTACATCCTTTGGAAAGATAGCTCCACTGACAGACTGCTTGGATCTTGTCTGTCCCAGAACCATGTGTAAGGATGGGAGAACATGGCCTGCAGTTCAATGCATATGCTTAGGCCTGGATTTTTAAGTCCCAGATCCAAGCTATCATGTGCTGCAAAAGCCGTGTTCTCTTCACTTACTTATAGCCCTGCTGGGAAGGAGGACTGTAAAATTGTGATCATCGTGCTGTAAACACCCTCTTGCCTCTCTGAGGTATTTTCAGGGATTTTCTCTAAACACTCGGCAGATAAATTAGTTAGGGCAGCTTGAACCTTTGAAAAGTGTCGTTTCAGATTATGTACATAAGGAATAATCAACATAAACTATTTTCTGCTGTACTTACAAGGCTTCTCTCACAACTGTAAGGCTGGTAAAACATCTTAAGCAGAGCTTAGAGTCTGAAGACACTCAATAAGTAGCAAAAAATGTAACAACTGGCACAATGGTATACATGGAAATATTATGACTCTACTAATAAACTGTAAAAACCCTACACAGGGAACCTTTTTAGGTAATAGCCTGTAACTTAGAATTTTTCACGTTAGCCAGGAGTTTCACCTAACTTTATTAAGGGAAATAAGTTCATACGTAAGTAGGTCCGATATTTCTTTGTTAAGGGTACATGAAAAAAGAACAAAAAACTGCTCACATATTCAATTTTCAAACTACTGTAAAGGTGCCTAAACAACCAATCATCTTTCTGAAAGTTAATTCCCTACTGCAAATAAATTTGTATGGCTGAGGAATATACACTCCCTTTGTAAACGGGGGGTTAATTTAAATGCAAATCATAATGGTATACAATTAACAGGATATTTTTACTCCACTCTGGCAAATACTCTTACAAATGGCAATTATGTCACTTATAGAAGATTAATCATTAGTATTTTATATGGTTTTACAAAATCTTCACTGTGAGCAAGAACTTCCAAAAAGCCACTTGATTTATGTAAGCACAACATTCTTCAGTTTGCAAAAAAAATTTAAAAGATTTAGAAATACGTTGTCAAGGTTTCCGTTTCTGATAAACATGAAGAAAATAACATAATATCACAATGATTTCCTTCTTAATCACAAGAATGCTATAAAAACTACGTGCTACATCTACAAATTATCTTGTTTATCTTCTATTTTAATCTATTTTTACTGATGTCATTTCTTACTTATCCAAGGCAATTAACATTCTTGCAGTAAGCGTAGCAAAATGGGTGCTGGATTCACTGCAGACTCTCATGATGTCTTGTAAACAGTAGAACACAGGGCATCCAGGACTGTATGCATATTTCGTATTATCTAAAAAAGAAACATACTCTGAAGACACATCGATGAGAAGAATCATCTTATTTTCCCCTCTACATTTTTTGTAGTTACACACTCCTGAGAGCATATTCTAACTTTAGACTAGAGTAACTTCATTTTTTTTAAATTACATACAATCCTTAAATAACAATTCACAACTCAACAGGGTAGCCTTAAAAAACTTAAAGTGTTCAGTTACTATTCCATCAGTGTGATCGGCTTCATCTGAACAATTAATATTAATTGTATACTGTTGCCAGAAAAAAAAAAAAGAATAGGACTCAGGACTAGAAGAGGTATTTATTGCTATTGGTAACTCCACAATGGTATTCATTTGACAGTTTTTATCCTTAAGGCCTATCAGTAAGGCAAAAATGAAGGAGTTTCCCCAAAAGCACAGAGACATTTACTTCAGGCTTTTTTTAAAAATACTTTCCTGACAAGCAATTTACTTTGCCTTCTAAAGACTTTATTCACCATTCCTTATTCAAACAAAACTGTTAACAGACTTCAGTAAGCATTCTTCTCTGAGCAAATAACACTGAACTGAATAGGATGTCTTACACTTTCATTCAGTAAGTTCTATACAAGTTAATGCACATGTTTTGAAATATAATCAAGTGAACAAATACAGCTTAAAACAGAAGTGTGCTATCATTACAGAAACAAAGGTAATACATTAAAAACAAGGGGGGGGTTTCCTTAATTTTAAGTAACTTTTTCAAGTTTTAAAGTATTCAGAGAGAGGTTGCCACCTGAATGCAACTTTTAATGATCAAATACAGAAAAAGCCATATAACATATTCATAAAAATTCTTAATAAACCCTCAAATGAACTGTTGCTAAAATGGGTGCAACTTCAGAAATTATGCTCAACGTTACCTTTCACAACAGTTGGAACAATGTAAAGCGATGCCTCCTGGCCTGCCTTCTCTCCATCAAGAGGAAACTTCTTCATTAACACTACGCGCTTTCCTAGCACAGTATTAAAAAAACCCCAAATAATTAATTAACCAACAAAAGAAAGAAACAAACAAACAATCTAGAGTTGGCTATCTGAAAGCTTACCAGACTCAATCTTTGTAATTTCTAGGAAGAAAAATTATTATTATTACAAGCTATAATTTAAAGCAAGCTAAGAAAATCTAAATACATATGAAAAAAAGAACATAAGTATGTATATACCCATTAACATGAAAAATTACATGACTGTAGCCCTTTTTTCATAGCAACTTTTCTATATCCCTGATTTTTTGTAGCATTCACCCCCCAAAACCACCTACCTTTAAGTTAAACAAGATTATTTTTGAAATGGGAAACCACAGCTGCATGCTGTATTCCATGTTAAAGTGAATGCCTTATTCATGTAGTGGCAGGACAGTATTTTCCATCTTATCCTCCCTTCCACCCTTACAGAATTCAGCATTTTGTTGCTTTTCTGACCTCAGCTGCGTATTTCAGCAGCGGCCACACTAAACTGTGCATATTAATGTTTGGGCCCTCTGTTTGAGTCAATTTAAAACTCCGTAAACTGTGTAAGACGCAGACAGTTTTTGCTTTTACTAGGCATTCCTCAATGTGTATTAATGCTATTATGTTATTTCATATTTGCTGCTCAACTAGCTTTATTAAGTCCATCCAACTCCAGTTATTGCCACCTGCAACACTTTACCACGCCACCAGCTATTCCTTTTCTAAATTGTTAGTGCTGCATTGTCTTGTCCGCACTGACAACCTTCCCAGTATTACCAGTATACTTAAAAAGCACAGATGAGGTACACGGAAAAAAAAGTGCTTTAGTCAGTATAGTTTATACTAATCTGGAAATGAAATATGCTGGCTAAAACAATTTTTGTCAGCACAAGAGTGAGGTGGTTTGCTAGACCAGCTATGCAACAACAATGAAAAAGAAAATATACTAATGAAATTGTATCTGTAAGTGATACAGTTGTGCCAGAAATATTTTCATGTAGATACTGTCTACTGAACAATGCTGGCTTTAGAACAGACTTTAGAAGCGATCACTTCACTAGTTCAAGTCAAGTTTTAGCTGAAATTAAGGATGAAAAAGCCACTTCAATCTGATTTACCAGAAGTTTAGCTATAAATCTCAATTTGAGGTGAAGTAGTAGTACAGACAGGCAACGTTTCACTTAATAAACATCTTTTAGTAAGCATTTTATAGAGTTGGAACGTAAAGGGAAACAAAGGTAAATTAAAGGTTTTAGCTGTATAGTTGGCTTGGGTTTTTTTGATGAACGTCAAAACATGCCTTCTTTTTTTAAACTAATTTCACGCTCACGCTTTTGCACAGCCTTTCCATGCCCATTAAATTTTTAAAATATTTTTATAGAGCTATCAACAATAAAGCAGATTAAAATGTTTTTACCTTTAATACCTTGATTGGCTGGTGAAATTGGTTTGGTGGCTTCTAATACATAATCCAAGATGCTCTGGGTTATCTCGGTGCCTCCCTGCAGTTTAGTTTCCAATAAAACTTTCTTTCTTTTTTTCTTTTGGCCTTCAATGGGAACTTCAAGCAACAAAATCTTTCAAACAATAATGAAACCAAAAGAGTTTAAGCACAACTGAAACAAGTACAGAACACTTTTTTTTTCCTTTTGTATTTATTGTACCACTGTAAAAGTAGTAACAAAATTCAGGAAGTATTCTATGTGGAGGAGCAGGACGGTGAAGTCAGAATGACCTCCATAACAGTAAGGTTAAAGAGAATAATACAAGGCTGCACCCTTGGACTGAGCAGCCCGCGGGCAAAAGGCCTTGAAATGACATGAAACACACAGATATTACAAAAGCATAAAGTGTTCCAATACCGTAAGGACGGGGCAATGCATAGTAAGTATATGACATACAAAGACATTATTTAAGCAGTATTATTGTCATATTTTCTCTTCTGCTATATTATATATTTACTATAACTTATTATTTTAAAAAATTTTAATAAATAAAAAAATTAAATAGTTTTACTTCATAGGATTTAGCTCGATATTCCCGAGAATTCAGGCTAGCAGTATTTTTTGGACGAATCACAGCAACATATGCATCTCCAATGTTTTCTGGGTTTCCCATCTCTCCTGCTTATGTTGTCACTGGAAACAATGAATAAACAGGAAGTAAAGGTTCCGTTGAAAAAAGAAAAAAAAATCCAACAGCACGTTAAGCTTCAGGATGCAGTAATTATATCCACTGATTCTTTGCATTATTCATTTATTGTTCTTCAACTGGAGAAATACCAATGGCTGATATAATTCTGCTTCCTTTCATGAAAGGGGAGAATCCTACATTGCACAGATTTAATACAAATAATCTCATTCTCTAACCCACTTTTAAAATAAAAATAATGTATATTTTTTCCACTTTGTAACTACCTTCCCCATTTTGCAAGCCAGGCAAAAGGCCGAAGAATTTTAGGACTCTGAAAAATATACGAAATTGAAAAAGAAAACCATTCTCGAGCGACAAGCACTGTAATTTATAAAATGTGCTACGATAAAGTACTGCATTTCTATGAGTTCCACAGGGATTTCAAGAAAATACCTGATTTTCATTCCCCCTGTCCCCCATAGGAAGTAGAACACAGTCTTGCCTACAGCCCAAGTAACAAAACTGATAAAAATGAACTATAATACAGATTAATTTACTTAGTTTTACTTCAGTGGGGCTGCAAACTGGTGTACAATTCATTCAAACACAGAGCTTCTGAAAGGAATACATCTTCAGTTTTTGCAAAAAGTGGACAGAAGTTTTTAGATTTAAGATAAAACTTTGCTCACCCTTCTGTTTAACCCAAAGGGACAATTCCTATAATCATAAAATTTTCTTAAAACGATAGGGAAAACCTCCTAAGGCTAAATCACTTCACGTATCAGACTTGAGAAAGGAGGTCATGTCTGGCCATTAGCACCTTCCAGGTGATCACTTTCTTCATCTGCAAACAAACCCCCTTTCATTCCATATCATCAGTAAGCACATGCTTTTTGCAGATTAATCCCACCACAAAGATTTTTAACTTTACTGTTTCTAGCCTCTTCACCTCTTCTAGGAGAAACGGAGGTCTTCAGATTCCCATGCCCTTAGTCCAGTATTTTTGCTGGGATCAGACTACCTGAAAACATATTAAAAAAAAAACCCAACATAAATAACAGCATGCACATTTTCACTTTCAGTTAGACAAATACATTAGTTAGATGATTTAATGGTGGTACTTGAACAGTAATATCTGAATAGAAACATCTATTGATTTACATTACAGCAGCATCTAGAAACATTAAATAAGGAATGCGCTGACTTGTGAGAGCTCATGCTTTGGGATATTAAATAGTTTTGAAAGGAACAAGAAACAACCATCCCTTATGGGCAGCTGGGAAAGGCATGCTCCCTGGGCTTCCTTACAAGTACTGGGATATACTGGGTTTGGGCCACAGGCTTGTGTGGAGGGAGCCCACACAGGCAGGGCCGGGCCACCTGGGTGGCAGGCAATGGCAGGTGAATAAGCCGTGGGTGACCTCCCTCAGCCAGCACTCCGCACGAAATCCAGAGTGGGGCGCGGATGCCTGGGAAGCAGCCCCGAGAGCTGTGACAGGACTCCAGAAAACAAAACCAGAGGACGAAGCAGAGTGGGGCTGCGAGGATGTGACAACAACGATGACCAGCTGCGACGGCACCGCCAGTGAACTGCCCCTAACCAAATCCAGCTGCCCACAACGCGTCCCCGTCCCGAGGGACGCAGGTCTAGAGCACACGCCACGGCCGGCCTCCTCCCGGCGCCGCCGGCCCTCCCCGCCTCCCACGCCACCGCCCGACGGCACCTTCGGCAGCGGGACCCGCCGCGACGAGGCAGGGGGCGGCGGGCGGGGACACACGGCCCCGCCGCCCCCGCGAGGGAGGCCGCCGCGCCCGCCCCGCCGAGCGCAGGCCCCGCACAGGGAGCGGCAGCGCTGCCTCGTCTCGGCACGGCGCGACCGCTGCCAGGGAGGGAGCTGGCCGCCGACAGAGGCGCACGACGGGCGGGAAGCAGCCCCGCGCCGCCGGTACCTCCCGCTCAGGCGGCAGCCGCCCTGCGCCTCACGGCCGGGAAACGCCCCCCGAACTTTCCCGGTCGCGCCCAGGAGCCGGCCGGGCACCGGCCCCCCCCGGGGGGTGCTCACGCCGCAGCCCCGCGGAGCGGGAAAGGCTCTCGCGTCCCCGGGTCCGCCCCACCGGGGCGAGGGGCAGCGCCCCGGCCCCGCTCGCCCCCCCCTTCCCTTGCCTTCCTCGGTGGTGCCGGCGGTCGCCTCCCCCGCCGCATCCTCTCGCCGCGCTCGGCGCCCAGGCCCCGCGCCCGAGACGCGTCCCGCTCCGCCCCGTCCCCGCCCCGCTCCCTCCCACGGCTCGGCGGATCCGCTTCCCGTCGGAGCCCCGCGGGCCTCGGCTGCCGATGAGTTTCCGGGTCGGCGGCCTGAACTTCTGCTGCTGCCGCCGCCGGTTGTTGACCGCGGGCGGAAAAAGAGGGAGAGAGACCGGGCTGCGGGCCGGGAGCATGAGGCGCTGCCGGCAGGCGGGGAGGCGCTGAGGTGAAGCGGCCGCCCGGGCCCAGGAGCGCCGCCGGCAGCTGTCAGCGCCGCCACGCCGCCGGGAGCCGCCGCCGAACAAAGGGGCAGCGAGACGGCGGCAGCCGCAACGCCCTGCGCGGGAGGGAGCCTCGCCGCCGGGCGGGCACTCCCCACCGCTTCGGCCACCGAGTGACGGCCCCGGCTGCCCGCGGGCCGGCGGGGGCACTCCAGAGGGCGCCGTATCCGGAGCGGAGCGGGGGAGAGGCAGAGAGGAGCGGCCGCCGAGCAAATGGAGGCGCTGGGTGGCGGGCGCGGAGGCGCCGGGGAGGGCCGGGGAGAGCCGTTGTGAGGAGCCGGTGAGTGCCCCGCGGCGCTGGCGGCGATCTCGGCGCCGCCTGGGGAGGCTCGGGCGGGGTCCGCGGGGCTGCGGGAGGGCGAGGTGAGGCGAGTGCGGGCGCAGCCGGGAGACTTGCACATCTGGGCGTCGGCAGCCCGTCGCATCGCGGGTGGGGCGGGCCGGGAGGCCGCTCCAGGGGCGCCTCAGCTCCTCGGCGCCGCCGGCAGGCGAGGGGAGCGGGGCCGAGGAGGCGAGAGCAGAGGGCAGCGCCGGCCCGCGGAGGTAAACAAGCCGTAGGTTACCGAGACTGGCCGTCGCCGGGCGCGGCGGCGCTGCCGGTGTGGGGACGGCCCCCGGCAGCGCGGGCCCCGGCGGGCAGGGGGCTGTGGGGAAGCGTAATGGCGGGAGGCGGCGGGCCGCCGGGCTGGGCTGTTTATGGAGGGGAGAGGGGCCGCCTCCGGCCCGGGGTCTCGCCGGCGCCGCGCCCCGCGGTGGCGGAGGGCGGGGGGCCTCGCCCGAAACCGGGCGGGCGGGCGGGGGGCTCGGCGGCGGCAGCGCCGCGGCGCCCTCGGCCGGGACCGTCGGAAAGTTTGGAGCTGCCCGATGGCCTGGCTTCAGCCGGCTGCCGCCGTTGAGCACATGCCCGCCTTGCTCGCAGGCTAGAAATCCTGCCTTGAAGGCGAGGGGGGAAGCGTGTGCGCGGCCAGAGCGGGAGCATGTGCTGCGGGGTGCGCTGTGACAGTGTAACCTTGCTTCCAGGCTGGGTAACGCCGTCCTGACCCGTCTTGAATGAAATGGAACGCTCGCAATCTCGGGTTTTAATTCTTTATTTTTTTCTCAGCGAAAAATTTGAGTCTTGATACTGTAACAGTTTTATCTAAGTAGCAGTTTCACTCTCCCAGGCATGTCTAAACACATACTGGAAGTTGGGCAGCCTTTAAAAATGAAGAACCGTGATAATTCATGACTGCTCAGTCTGTCTTTTATTGACAGTTCAGATGGTATGCGCAGGAAATGTGGAGTCACAAACACATGGTCTGCAGAGTAAGGCACTAATACCACAGCCTAAATTGTTTGCGTGGACCCCTCCATCATTACTAACCATCGTCGATTTTGCTTTTTTCTTTGAGTGAGTTTCTGTGCTCACCAGTTCCAGAAATGGAGTTTTAGTTGTAGACATAACACCAGTAGGTGTACTGTATTTTAAGTACATTGCCTAAAGAGAGAGACCACTTTTGAGAGAATTATTAGCTGTAGAGGTTAGCAATGCAAAGAGACTGTTTCTTCCTTAAGCACATGGGTGTTTTATCCTTACTTTCATCTCTTTGGTTTTCAATATGAAGCGTGGTGGATTAATTTTCTTTAATCTCTCCTGGGTACAGGGGGAAAATACTCTTCTTGCTTGGAAAAAAAAAAAAAAGGCTTTAGTCATATGGAAAGCAACAGCATTTTTCAACTTCTAACAACATGTGGCTTATTTAGTTGAGGTGTCTACAAAGAAGTGAAGAGGTAGAATTTATAGCAATTTTTTTTTTCCTGGATATGCAAAGAGTAAATGACTGTCGTTACACATAAGAGACCAAATTACAGAAGAAGCTTCTGGAAACTTTAATTCCAAGACTTTCTGTGGTCCTGTGCTCAAGCAATTCCTTCTTTAACAAGTTTTAGTTTAGTCCTTAAACAAAAGAATAAAATATTTTAATAATACAAGGTATTATGCCTGAATAAAAATATTACTAGAAATCTACTAAAAAGCTAAACAATGTTGGTGGTGCCCAGTCTTCATATATATGCATCAGCAGAATATTACTAATTAAAATTAATTTTAAAAAAAGAAAACCAAAAAAAGAACCACAGTGGCATAATAATAATAATAATAATAATAATATCAGTAGCCAAAAGACAAAAATTATGCAAATGAGTTTTACGTAGTCCCTCTAATTTTTACTTGTGCTATACATGTCTAGGTAGGACTGGGTATGTACATATGTAAGTACATGATTAAGCTTGTTGAAATAATGTGGTTTCCTAGTCTTATATGGTATGTAAGTTTACACATATCTGTTTGTTATATGTTCGTGTCAGGCATACACACTCCAGAAAACTGAAGGCAACTAAACATGCACATTTAAAAGGGAATGCCTTCTACAGCTGTCAGCTTTTGTTCAATGGAACAGCTATTAAAAAAAATGGGTTTAGAAAATGTCGTTATGTCTTTGTTCACTATAGAAGACCTTGTTAACACTATGGCTGATTTAATCTGTCCTGAGCAGTTTCTCACCCGGTGGTCTGTGACACCTCTGCTGTGATTGATTAGCACTGCATTGCTTTTTGTTTCGGTAATAGAGCTTTGTTTATTAATTGTTAACTGTTTGGCTAGCAGGGTTTGTGGTGATTTTTTGTTTGTTTTTGTTTGATTTTTTTTGTTCATTTTTTAGGGTTTTTTTTTGTTGTTTTGTGTATGTGTGGTTTTAGGGTGGGTTTTGTTCCTTTGGTTTGTTTTGTTCTGTTTTAGCGTTGCTGTTGAGATGTCATGTAGTTACCCTTACCTGACTAGTTAATTAACTTCACCTTGGAATCTGAAAACTTGAAGTTGCTCTCTGCTGTTGTCAGTGTTGAAATTTTGTCGCCTTTGCTAAGGTGACTCACGCCAGTAAGAAAGAAAATTGAGAAGCTGGAGGTTACAAATGTGTGTGCTGAACCAGTTATGTTTCTAATCACATTACTGTATTTGCATAATTGATAATGATACATAGCAAAGAGACATCTGTTTTGCTTGAAAAGCAGCACTGTGGGAATTCCAAAATGTTCAAAATGACAAGGAAAGTTGTGTTTTCAACACCATCGTCATCAGACAAGACTGTTACTGCTTTACCTCCCCCCTCCCGAAATACATGCCACATACTTTTCCATGGAGCGTTTTTGAGGTTGCCCATATGTGTAAATTTCAGGAGAAAAGGACGTTTCATGCGAGATTACATTACATTACAAGTTCAAGATGGAGAAGTCTACCTAATGTTTAAAAACTACTATTTTTTTCAGAACCTCTAAATGTCTTCCAGATTTGAAGTGGAACCAGTAAAGATAGGCTTTGTTTGCTATTGTGGAAGGTCAAGAGCAAGGTCCTCCATCTGGTCCAGGGCAATCCCCAGTATCAGGACAGAGTGGAGGATGAATGGATTGCGAGCAGCCCTGCAGAGAAGGACTTCGGGATACTGGTGGGTGACAAATTGGGCATGAGCCAGCAATGTGCACTTGCAGCCCAGAAAGCCAACCGTATCCTGGGATGCATAAAAAGCGTGGCCAGCAGGTAAACAGGTGATTCTCCCCTTCTACTCTGCTCTCATGAGCCCCCCCCCAGAGCACCGCGTCCAGCTCTGGGGTCCCCAGTACGGGAAAGACATGGACCTGTTGGAGTGGGTCCAGAGGAGGGCGATGAAAATGGTCAGAGGGCTGGAGCACCTCTGCTGTGAAAAAAGGCTGAGAGAGTTGGGATTGCTCAGCCTGGAGAAGAGAAGGCTCCAGGGAGAGCTTGGTGCGGCTTTTCACCATATAAAGGGGGCTTATAAGAAAGACAGAGGGAGACTTTTTACCAAGGCCTGTAGTGACAGGACATGGGGCAATGGCTTTAAGCTAAAAGAGGGTAGATTTAGATTGGATATAAGGAAGACATTTTTTATGATGAGGGTGGTGAGACACTGGAACAGGTTGCCCAGAGAAGCTGTGAATGCCCCAACATTGGACGTGTTCAAGGTCAGGTAGGAAAGGGCTTTGAGCAACCTGATCTAGTGAAAGATGTCCGTGCCCATGGTAGGAGGGTTGGACATGATGATCTTTAAAGCTTCCTTTCAACCCAAACCATTCTGCGATTCTGTGATTTATTTCTGAGGAATATTAAATTGTCTTCTCTAGTGTCAGTGAAATAGTATGTTTTGCATTCCAGGCTGTCTTAATTTATGTTTTTATATGTATGTGTGTATCTGTTTTATCTGTCTCATCTCAAAAAATACTCAAAGTGGAGTGCTATACAAATAGGTGTAGCAATGGTGGAATATGTTCAGTTTATTAGTCCAAAAATCACTTTGGAGAAAAATAGATACTAGTTACTTGCTTTGTTGTCTTTTTTTAAAGCATTTTCTGAATTTCCTTTACCCTCCATGCTTTGTTAACAGTACAGTCCTTACTTTCTGCTTCTTATAGTCTCACATACCTTAAATTGTACTATGAAAAGAAAAAGAAATAAAATAGGTGTCTGTGTAAAATCAGCCAGGGTTTTCTCTTACTGCTGTGCAGAGGTGGTCTGAGAGAGTCCTTGTTATTTCTCCAGTCCTTTTCCCATGTTCTTGTTTTTAGTAATGGAAAGTAATTTTCAGAAATTGCAAACATCTTGTGTTATATAGGTTAACGTCTCATATATTATACAGATTAACATTTCAGATTCACATTTATGTGCATCCTTAACTCTCTTGCTTTCCAAACAAGAGAATCACCATGTTTTTGGATAAGGCAAACGCTTCTTTTGACCTAATGCTAATTTGTAGTGCTGCTAGTATTCTCGAATTTTCTTTAACGGGTTTTGTTGGAGTTGCTTAAGAGATATTTTCATTTAGTGGTTTTGCTTTGATTTATATTTAAAGCACATAAATTCTGATGACTGTTGAAGGATAATTGCCATAAAAATACGGTAACAGGTTGTAAATGGATTACTGCAGGAAAAGGGCCTCTCTGCTGAATGCCTGGGCTCCTTCCTGGCTGGGGTGGCTTTACGGAGCAGCTGCGTGACAGTGTTGTCTGTAGAGTTCCTCTTGTAACTTTTCTTGTTGAGTTCTGTGCTGACAAGGAAGGTGAGGGGCCAAAATGAATTCTCTAAAAGTAAGTTTTATGTAGGTGTGTAAACTTGCACCTAGGAATCAATGTTTGCACACAGCCTGCATTATAGTAATGTTATTCTTTGACAGTAAGTTAGTGTGGTCTAAATATTACATCATGACAACTGAGGCAGTGTATTATTAATTACATATAAAATAGTTCTTATGTGCAGGCTTCTGTGTTGAAGAAAATGTTATTAAATCTCCTGGGGATTTTCCCTACTTAAGGGAATTTCCCAGTGGCTTGTGTCACATTTTGATGTACCTGAAGAACTTCTGCCATGCTATATAGTGTTCTGGGAAGTAGAAACTTAGTTATTGGCTGCTACTTCTCTGTATCTCTTTGCTGCATTTAGGTTTTCCTTTTCTCTCTAACAAAACTAACAACAAAAAGTAGGTACTCAAGTTTGACATATGCTTTTATTGTGAAAATAGCACCCCAGAAGCATATGAGTAAATAAACCAAAAAGACTTTTGGAAATACTGCAGTCGCCAAGTTCCATGGAATAAGGACTGTCATGTGGTAGCCAAATGGTGTATATTCATTTTAAAGCAGTATTTTTAAACTGCTGTGAACCACTCAGTCCTTGCTCTATAATAAAGACTGTCGTCAAAAATACAGTCTAGGCATTTCCAAGTCACTGTGGTATTTTGAGTGAATCCTTAAGTTTGCTGGAATGATCTGAACTGTTCCATTTATATTTACAGTTGACAGTCAAGTGCAAAGGCATAACCGTCTCTCACTTTAGCGTTATGAAATAAAGCACAGTTTAGGGGAAAAGATCAAGAATGATCGATTTCTGGACCGTCTGCAAGACTGTATACAATACAACTTTGTTTCAGAACCTTGACTTCTAGTAACTGGACAATAGGCTTTGAGAACCAAAAGAACCTAAAGAGAGTTGTATTGCTATTGAAGAGACCAGTTGGTTGTAGGTTATTCTCTCTATGAAGCAAGAAAGTAAATCACCACTTGTGATTTACATAAATCACCACTTGTGATTTACACCTCCTACATATAACTTTAAGAAATGTTTGTAATTTTGGGCCATTTTTCTGTAATGTGGAGTAAGTTCTTAAATGTAAGTGTGGAGGTTTTTTTTCAGGAGTCATTATTGGAGGTAGGAAGATAATAAGTGCTTATTAAAGAAAAGGTCCGTTGCTTGTTTTCAAATTCTGGATTAACTTAAGGTACTAAAATACATTTCGTGGAGGCAGATTTTTTCTTCTTCATGTAGTATCTTTAGATCTGATGCATTTAAATTCTTTTCCATTTATGCAAGTTAACAAAAGTATAACTTATCAATAAGAGGTTTGTTTATATCCTTGAACCATGATGGCTACTACTACTGAAGTTTTGTGTTACTTCTCTTGTATACAGTGTCTCTGCCATATCTTGTAGTAGCTGTTTTATCTTAGTGTTGTGTTGGTGTTTCCCCTGTATGTATTTATACAGTGTTCTAGCTTCTGAATATTTGTTCTTACTTTTCTTGCTTTTCTTCTTTCTAGCCTTTCACTCTTATTTTTCTGATTATTGTTTTGTGTTTCATTGTTGTGTTGTACCTCTTGAAGCAAAGGTTTGTTTCTTCTGTTGACAACATGAATGGCTTGTAGCTTTGATCTGCTCTTGCAGAACATTTTTATGGAGTCAGGATTGTTTTCAGCATCATCTGCTCTGATAACGGTACGCTGTGTTATACTTCCCTGATGCCTCTGTCTCATGAAGTTAATTGGATGGGTGACACCTTTTTAGACACGCTGTGGTGTTGGTGGGTTTTTTTTGTTTGTTTGTTTGTTTTGACCACCATCAGTGATTTGGCACTTCTGTGCAAGAAGAAATTCTAAATGGTTCTTGGCAGATGAAAACGTAAAAAAGGACATATAGTCTTGCATAGGCTCTGAAGCAAAGCACTAGCAAGAAGTAAGATAAACTAAGGGAAAATTAAGTCAAGTGGGCAAGTTTTTATGTGAATAAAAGCCTGAATTAAGATTTAGCTGTAATTCACATAAAATTAAAGGTTATAGAGAGGAAAACATAATTTTGTTTTGACTGGGTTTGACTTAGACTCTGATAGATTATGTCAGCTGTGAGATAACTTATTTGAAAAGCGGTAAAAGGATGACTGTGGCTAATTGTGAAAATTCTTACGCAGTTTAATTCTGCGGTAATTGTCTTTAAACAATTAAACAAACAGTTAAAATACTGACTTTTGAAAAATATGCTATAGGAGCGTTGGTGATCTCCCCCCCATCTTTTTTTTTTTTTTTTTTTTTTTTTAATAAAAGATGACTTGAGGAAAGATACAGCTTTGGAGGTTTCAAAGCTATTTCTGGGAAAATACACTTAAAGTTAACATATATAATGCTAATTATGTATATACTAATGGCGTATTTCTTGACTGTTTTATATACCCCGTGTTCAGTTGCCTTTAAATGTAAACGTAAGTTGGAAACTGATTCTCTGCCCCAAGTACTTCACCTGATGATCACTATTCTTGGAATTTAGCATAGAAAAGAATTAGATTTTTCTAGTTTATAAATATAATTGTTTTAAAAACAGACCCTGCTCATTCTTATAGCAGGTACTTTAAGTGACATCGTGTCCTGTTTGCGTGCAGCTGGTTTTGGTCCTGATTGTAAATTACTACAAATTAAATAACTTAGTGGAGAAAATTGTATTTGTTATATTTATTAGTTTGAGCTGTGTTTACAGTCCACTTAAGGTCTCCTCTTCAAGGAGCTTTCACAGATGTTAATTGGGGTAGCAATCCCCCCCTTCCCCTTCTATTTCAAATGGATTTCTAGTAGGAATTTTGAAGGCAAAGTTACAAATCGTATATTTCTATCAAAGCTGTTATGTAGAAACTCAAAATCTTACTGTATTAAAAAGCGAGTGTGTATTTTTTTAGGATGCACAGATGAAGCACTGATAATAATTATAATTGCAGTATTTCCTGTTATGAACCAGCCTTTGGAGAAATAGCTGAAAAATTATGAGAAAAGATCATGATATATACTTGTCTATGTTTTCGCACTACCATTATATTAAATACTGGTTCTATTAAAATTTATTATAGAATTAAGAATAGGAATTTTAGGGCTGTTGTAATTTACTAATGAACTCTTCTCTTTAAGGGTTTGATTGTCACTGTATGCTGTGGTATGCAGTTGTGTATTTTTCTTTGTATTTTTATTAGGTACTGTGTGTGTAAAATATAAAAATGAAAGATAATATATGGAAGACTGGATGCACATCAGGACTAATTTTCAGCAGTGGCAACCTGTAAATGCCGTTGCAACAGAATTTTCCTCTGAAATGTTCTTTTTCTTATAGCCTTGCCTGTGTAAATTACTTGCAGACTTGCTACATTTTTAGGATTTCTTTTAAATCCATGTGGCTCTGCTGTGTTCTAGATCTCTAAGCAGCTGGGGAACAAGCAAATGTATTAATCTCCAGTTAATTCTCTATTATGTTGAAAGACTACAGATAGGCATGTGGAAATGTCCTGGCAGAGTAGAGCCCAGAAAATTTCTTGTTTAGTCTATCAAAATGGTGAATTTCATCAGTGTCTTGAAGAAACTGCAAAAGTGTGTAGCTACTAAACTATGAAGACCAAAGTTCCAGCTGTGCTAATAATGCAGGTTATGTGTTTTAACCGTTTAAAGAACTTATTGACTGATGCAGTTTCATTCACATTTGCAAAATAGTTGAAGTTATCTCTGTACCCATAAGGTGAAGATTTCGGTGTTTTAAAGCTCAGATCTTGAGACATAGCTATATATTAGACTTCATGATGGCAGAACATGTGGTTCTTCAGCAATGATCTGACACATTTATTCTCTGGAAATAGTTCTGCTACAAAACTGTAATACCAAGTAATCTAGGCCTGTGCAGCATTGTGAGTTATATACAATTCTAAGATAAAGCGTTTGTTCTTTGTGAAAGAGCTCCAGTTACCTGTGTTGTCTGGAAGCTTGTATATGGAGGTACACAGCCTGCAGTACTGAGACATTACTAACAGCTCAGTAGCTTATTGCAGTACAAATATACAATGGCTGCTAATTTAGGCCCTTGTCCCTGACTTGTTGAGAGTCACTGACACGGATACTTTATGGATTTAGTTCTCCATATTTAGAAGGATGTGTTGGAGAGAAATCTTTCATTGGAGCTATTACGATGAGTCACCAAGCGCAAACTGGCCATTAAAAAATACTGAAGAGGCTTGATTTGGTGGCTTGTGTATTGAAATACAAGTTCTTTCTAATGTCCCATTTACCAGCCTGTTAATTAGTTAAAATTAAAGTACTTGGAAGTCCTTTATCCTTTTCAGGACATGATAATTAGTGTTCACTAAGATTAAATAGTGCAGTTTTGCATTTATAATCTTCATTAACTACTTGGATGAGGCGATGGAACGCACCATCAGCAAGCTTGTGGATGACACCAAGTTGTGTGTGATGGAGGGCAGGGCTGCTTTGCTGAGGGACCTCAACAGGCTGGAGAAATGGGGTGACAAGAATGAAGTTGGTAGCTGAGAGAGGTGATTATTTCTGTCTGCTTAGCATTTGTGTGACTGCAGCTGAAACAGTGTCTAATTTTGTGCTCCCCAGTATAGGAGGGATGCTAACATACAGGAGCAGGTCTAGAGGAAGACTGCCAAGATGATTAGGGGGCAGGAGCCCATAATGCTTTCTCTTTTTAAGGGAAGCTGGAAGAACTGGGTGTCCTCAGTGTTCAGAGAAGACTGGGGGGGGGGGGGGGGGAAGGTCTTGTTTTCTATTAATGGGAGGGTACAGAGAAGACAGAACCAGACTCTTCTTGGAGGAGCCAGGTGACAGGGCTAGAGGCAAAAGAAAATGATCCAGCAAAGGATGTTTCAATTAGACATTAGGAAGAGATTTACACACCATGAGGGTGGTCAAATGCTGGGACAAGCTGCCCAGAGAGGCTGTGAGATCTCCATCCTTGGAGATACTCAGAACTTAATTGGGAATGGCCTTGAGCAGCCTTTGAAGCTTTGAAGATTGCCTTGGGTAGAGGATTGAAGCAGTTGACCTCCAGAGGTTCTTTCCAATGTAAATAACTGCTTGCTCCATATCAGATGATATGATTGCACAACCAACCATTTTCTCCCTCCTCTGCACGTAACTGGTCCTGGCCCAGCAGAAGCACATGGCCCAGAGGGCTGTGCAGCTTCATAGAAGAGAACAATAGGATTATCTTATGTAAGTTCTACTATATGGCTCAAACCTGGTTTTTAACCTGACTTCTGCATAGTCAAAGATTTGAGGTGATTAGTTTAGTGATTAATTTAGTGCTTTGAATATCACATGTGTCTGTAATTAAATAGACTAATTCTGAATGAGATATCTTTTTCCAGTTTTTTATTTTTAAATAATGTTGGGGGTTTTTTTCCGTACTATGACTTTAAAAATTTTTCCTGCTATGCAGAAGTAGCCTGATTCCCTGTGCATCCTTTCAGGCAATGAAATAAATGTATAATTGTAATTGGAATACAGGCTTATTCTGGTTTTATTTGTTTCTTGATGTTGGGTTTTTTGTTGGTTTGGGGTTTTTTTTCAAATTCATAAATCCAGACTTTCTCATAAGCAAGCTGCCTGAGGTTTATATTTATTTACTTAATAAAGGAATAGAAAGTTAAATTTATTTGTCTGGAATGGGAGTTAGACAGGCAGCATGTTCCAGTATAAAATATTTTGTTGTAATGTTTAACTAAAAAGAGATTATTTGGGGGTTTTGGTCTCTTTGTTACCCTGGATGTTATTACAATGTAAAATAAGCAAACCTGACTAAAACAGTCACATAATTTTACTGCAAAGTCAATGTAAAGTGCCTTTGATTTGGTCTTTATTCCATAGAAATGCCTTTTAAGTTCAGTCTCGCTGAGCTCAATTCAGAAATCCTGTTGATTTTTTTTTTTCTGCATGTATTCCTGTTATATGTACAAAGAGTGAGGAATCAGTATGAAGAACCAGAATTTTAAAATCAATCTTTAAGAAGGTGATCGGTTAACTTTTTTTATCTGTGCCCCCCCCCCGCACCCCCCTTTCTGGTTTAGCTAGTCATACGGTTTTCTAAGAAGAGAATGAGTCAAGTTTCTGCTAAATTAGTCACAAGTCTTAAAAGTATACTGAATTAACTTCAGTTTTGTAGGTTGTGGTACCACAGTAGCCATAAGGAGTTACTAACAACTATGTCCTTCATTACTTTGCAAATGTACAAAGGTTCTCAGTTTTAGCATCTACTCATGAGTGAGAGGGAAGAAATCCAAAACCCCCAAATCATGTGTTTCCTGGGAATAACTTCTGTATGTATTATACAATTTGTAGCAAAACCAGACAGTGTTTTCTGGGTGTCTTTGGCATGTTTTAGCTCCTTCAAAGTAATGATGACATGCAGATCAAAGCAGACTGGGTTAGTGCTAAATGGAGTTGTTTAAAAAAGTTTCTTTTTGAAACTTAAAACCTCAATGTGAACTTAGAACAAAAACGTATTTCCAAACCAGTCTACCCGCAGCTTACTGTGAAAATAAATCCTTTCACATTCCTAAAGCCGGTCAGTGTACCCTAATCACGCCTTGCTTTAGCTATTGTATACTTTATTTTCCCCAGTACTGCCTGGGTCTGCTTACTCTAATTCTGTTTGATGATTCCTGTTGTCCTTTCCAAACTGCCCACCCAGCTGCTGTATCCAAACAGCTGTACCCGAAGAAATGTTCTCATGCAGTAATTGTACGTTGTGGCCCTGATTCCCTACAATTGAGGATGCTTCTGATAAGGAATCATTTCTCTTTGTATTTATATGTGTTGCATTCTTAAAAATTGAAGTGATTTTAAAATTTGTCCGTGTAGAATTGAAGACCTGAGAGCAGTATTCTGTTTTCAAAATGGATTCAATGGGACATGAGGCTGTAAAATGCAAAGTTTTGGATTTTGTTTTGTTTTTTAATACAGTTCGCTGTTCTAATTGATTAAGGAAATGAGATTTCCATGTTACACTGACACTTGATTACATCCTGAGAATAGGCAAGCTATTGCATAGGTGGATTATGTGCGTGTTAGAGTAGGTGGTTCCAGCATCCCTGATTTCTGGAACATTCCAGCCTCATGCCCTTCTGCTGCAATTCGATATGTTTTCATACAAACCACCATTTGAAAAGGTAGTCTTTTATATTTATTTCATTTCTTTAGAGAGGTATATTTTTTGATATTGTATCTTGTTAGCCATGGCTGTTCTTTAAGCTGTTAGGTGCTTGCTTCCTACTTTCACTGTAATACAAATATTGTTCCATTTCTCTCACTTCTTGTCCATTGCTCTTTTTCCCCTTCTGAATGTTCTAAAGAGTAGTTTAACGCAATTAGAACATGCTGCTTGCTATTCTAATGAATACCTCGACTCTGTTGATAAACTATTGTTGTTTCTACGTATCCACCAGCGATTGAAAATCTGGTCCATGGATTGTTCCCCAGTAAGTTTTAAGTCTATTACAAAATATGATGCAACAGGATATGCAATGCAGGAGGGAAGGAAGGGATGAGTGACTGTTGGTTAACATCACTTGTTCCCAAAGAGCAAGTGGATAGGGATGACATTAGACATATTTATGCCCCCCCCCCTTCAACACTGTGTTCAAAAAGCTTTGTACCAAGTTAGTGTAGTTTTTTCTCACCAGAGTCCTGCTGAGCCTCCTGCAGCTAAACCAAACACCATACACCAGTACCTTCTTGCCACACTCCTGCTTTTTGACTGCCAGGGTAGCAGAGCTTGGATGTCTTTGCCCTCTAGTAAATGCAAGCTCAGCTGTGTGCTTTCACTGCCTGTTGGACAGTGATTTTAGTTGTCTTTCCACCTAGGTCTTACTGCCTAGCATCAGGCATTGGAACAGCACCTGCTGCTGCTGCTATTAATGATCATCTGTTTTTTTGCATAATGAGATGAAAACTGGACCCAGACACAAGTACCAGTTCTGCTGACATTTTTGGGAATGGCTAGGGTGAAGTTGCTGTATCAGTTGTTCATTGGAAGTTTGCATCCTGATGTATTTTGATACTCCTTTGTACACAGCTCACCACAGGTACTTGCAAGCCTGGGTGCAGTCTACAGCAGCCAGTGCTGCCTCTGGTGCTGCAATGCCTGCTCTGCATCGGCAGTCCGAGAGGGAACTCCACCCAGCTGCTTTCTCCAGTCCGTGCTCCATCCGCCATCTCCTTCTGAATGCACTGCCACTGTCAAGAGTCGTAGCTTACAAAATAATGCTGGGCTACAAGAGAAATTTCCTGAAAACTGTTCTGACTTCAACTAACACAGTAGTGCTGGTGTACTCCTGCCTGGCCTCCAGCACCCAAACAACTGTGGGCTTTGCACAGTTTGCACATTGCTGGTGTTTCTGCTTCTGTCTGCACTTCAGTTTGAACAAACACTGTTTTGAAAGTATTTTCACTCTTTACAGTATGCACTGGTACAAATAATCCTGCCTCCCTATCACTGCTTCCATGCTCTGGCTGTTTGGACCATCAGCATCCAGGAAGAAAACCCAAAAGAGGGAACTGATCTGAGTTACAGCTATTCTGCTTCTCTGTGCACTCATGAAGGCATGTGCCAGTACAAAACAAGGGAAAGTGCAGGAATATGGACAAACAGGAGGGATGGATAAGAAACAGAATGGGCAGGATCAGCTCTGGTGTCAATTAAAACCACTTTGGAAACTACAGTCTAAGTTTCTCAAACAGCATTAGTGTTATAAAATATAATGGAGGCAGATTTCCAGCTTGCTGAGTGCATGCATCATAATAATTATAAAAATGACTTTATAATTTCTGAAGCTTTCCGAGAAGTCTGGTAGAGGTCACACACTGATCTGGGCAGTGATAACAGGGAACTGGACCTGGGGGAGGAGAACAACCCAAGACAGGAACAAGAAGTGTGGGGGGAAAAAGAAATGTGCTTGTGGTTTTGGTTTGGTTTTTGGTTTTTTTTTTTAGGGAGTATGTGTGGCAGGGTGTCTCGTGGTGCCTTTTACTTTACAAGCAGGAAGAACTATCTTAAATAAATGCCTGTGCGTTACATTGGCACCGGAGCAGGTTTTTCATAAAGCAGTCACCGAGGGATTCCTGAGCATCACAACTCTGCGAGCTGCTGAAACTAATACAGCTGGTTCCCCCAGCTTATGTCTCATCTACCACTGCTTGCTTTTGCTCCCGAAGATGTGTGCAATGAAACTGGCAGTGGGATTCTTCTAACAAACTCTATTTTCTTGGACCTTACCCCGGTGGATTTCTGTCTCGCTTTCAGGCAGCCAAATGCAAATTCTACCAGTACCAAGCAAATGCTGGATTGATAATTGAACTTTTCCTAGATAGGTCAGGCTGCTTAAGAACAGCTTTACCAGTCATGGTAGGGGAAGGTGAATGGGCTTGTCAAGCTGAAGGAGAGACATGCTGACTTGACCGATGGCGGTAAGCCTGCTCTTTTATGTAAGCAGGCTGGATTGCATAGTCTCAGGTGGCCACGCGCCATCTTCGGCTGGGTGTCTGCTGTCGCTGCTTTGCAGCCAGGTTTGATAGACGTTGAAGTAAGCGTCCTCCCTTACGTGTGGAGGCATGCAGGAAGGGAATGCGTGTCCTAGTCACAGCAGCACCACCGCGGCGGGGAAAGCCCATGTGTGGATGTCCTCTGTGACTTTGTGAGCGGCATTCAGAAATAGCACTGGCTAAGAACCTCCTGTGCGGTGTCACTGACACCTCCTGAGTCAGGAGGATGACCTGGATCTTTCTGTTCTGCAGGACCTCTCTGTCTAATGTAGCAGCAAATAAGGGACACAGAGGTCCTAAAAGTCACCTTACCTAACCAGAACTACTGGATCCACTGGTGAGCTAGCTACGTTTGCAGCACGGTCAGTCACTCTTTTTCTTATCTGCCTGGGAACTGTCTGGAGCAGATGTGGAAGGAACAGAGTCAGCGATGAACAGAGCCCAGGCTGTGTTAACTCCGCGTTATATATTTTGATACTAGGTGGGCTCATGGGCAAGCAGTATTAGAAACAAAGGATATGTTAAGTCTAGTAAATGCTGCTTTTCAGAATGCATGCTTGCTGGCTCAGTAGCTGGCTGTAAAAAGAGGTAAGGCAGCAGCTTTCTGTCAAAAAAAAAAAAAAAATCCTGCAAAAACTTCGGCAGTACACAAAGGTGAATTAGTGGACAAGGCATGAGATGATCTTGGCTATTGGATACCAAGCCAAAGGCTTTTGCTGGGGCAGGGGGGAAGCATTACTGTATGACCATTGGCAACCTGAGATTGGTCAGGCTTAAACCTGGTGCCTCAGATGATCTGGTTATATGGAGATCCAACATAACTGTCAAATTCAAATCTAAATCTTTTTATAATGATTCCCTTTCTTAGACTGCAGTGTTCTGATTTAAAACATAAAAAGTAAAGTATTTCCTGACTGGTCTATTAGACTATATAATTAGTGTTGAATGCTTGAATCTGTTTCTGCACAGAGGAATCATCATCTTCGTATCGGGAAGACTCCAGTGAAATTTTTCAGGTATGCTTTGGCCATTCGAGTGTTTTCAGTGCGGAGGTGTCTCCTTGTTCTTCCCCAGCAAATGTAAAGCGGAGAAGAATGGTAATAAAGAGTGACAAAGTTTACTGACTACAGGAGAGCATGGGAACAGGGAAATCGTGAGGAGAGGGGCAATTTTTTTGCAAGTTCCCTTTTATTTAGTGTTGCTATGATGTAGAGGAGTAAGGAGAAGCAAGGTCTGTGTATGTGATACTATGAACATTATCAGAGTAGGAGAAAAAACGCACAAGACTGCTTATGCTTTCCTCTTTCTTCTGTAGCATCTGACTACAATCTTCTCTTGAGAATTCAGCATCTCTCAGTGAGAGCGGTCTTTCATGAGAAAATGGGGAGGGAAATCTAAAATAATTCAACATTCTTAAAAGACAGAATATCACTCCTCCATCTTAATGTGAAAAATAGGTCTCAAGAATATTCTAGATGTTCTTTACAGATTTCCTGCATTCTGGCTGAATCAAGCAAGGTAAAAGGAGATCAGCACAGACACCATCCCTCAAGCATTGTTTGCCAAAGTGAGATGTACTTACTTGGTGATGAGAGACAGGGTCTGATTTTGTAGGTCTGATCTCAGAACTGTCAATCTATGTTAAATCTTGTGGGAAAGCTGCGGAGACTCTGTTTCGGGTTATTTTTCTCAGTGTGAATATGCTTTTCTTTAAAACTGTGCAAAAACCCTGTGTTTTGTCATGTGTAACCTCTCTCTCAAGAATTAACTTCATGCCGGATTACTGGAGGTGAGTTAACATGATGCAATTTTTAAAAGATTCCAAGACAGGCTTGTGGAACAACAGATGCGTAAGCCTGATGCCTATTCCTGGAGTATTAGTAGAAATGATGTCATAACAGACTGAATTAGCAGACACATGGATAAATGTGATGTTTCTGGGAACAGTCAACATAGCATAGCATTGTGAGGGAAAGTCTGATCTCACCAACTTACTGAAGTTCTTTGAAGAAGTTAGCAGGGAAAGTGCATTTGATGTAATCTGCTTGGATTTTCAAAGGGCATTTCACATGATCCCTTGCTTAGAAGTCTTGAAGAATCCATACAGCTTTGGGAAAGAGGGAGGGTCCTTTGCATGCAGAAATTGCTGGTTAAAAGATAGGAAACAGGTAGGAATAAAGAGACAGTTTTCGCAGTGGTTGAAGGTTACTAATAGAGTCCCAGATAGATCAGTGCTAGGATCTCTGCTGTTTAATGTGAGGATAAATGATCCGGAAAAGATGGTAAGTAGTGAGATGATAGTCTCTAGACAATACTACAAACACAGTGTCAGCTGCAAAAGAATTTTATGAGACTGAATGGTAAATAGCATATGAAACTCAATATGGCTAAAGGTGAAAGATTCACATGGTTGGTGGGGGGGAAGGTCCTAAATTTATATAGAAAATATTCTCTTAATTATTACTGCTCAGGAACAAGATCTTGAGGTTATAATAAAAACTCTGAAGAAAATCAGCTTCGTCCTTAGTACCAGTCCAAAAAGTAAATCAAATGTTGAAAGAGTAGAGACCATGCCACCACCATGTGAATCCATGCATTTTGCATGTTGTACACAGTTCCTCATCTCCTAACTCAAAAAAGTTTTAGTGGCATTGCAAATAGATCAGAAAAAGCAGAAAGGATCCTAAAAGTTGCACAGAATCCATTCCTTTAAGATTTAGGATTAATCAATCTGCAAAAGAGCGACCTATAAACAGATTGGTATGACAGAAAGGTGATCACCTGTAAAAGGTGATATGATAGAATCTCTAAAATCACAAGTGGAATGGAGAGAGTAAATAGGAAAAGTTTTTTGCTGTCTACCTCTCAGTTCTTGTAGACAGTGAAAATGAAATTTAACAAGTGGCAGGTTAAAAACAGATGTTTCTTCACAATGAATAGTTAAGCTGCGAAATTTCAGGATGCTGTGGCT
This sequence comes from Nipponia nippon, assembly GCF_047370975.1. Taxonomy (NCBI): domain Eukaryota; kingdom Metazoa; phylum Chordata; class Aves; order Pelecaniformes; family Threskiornithidae; genus Nipponia; species Nipponia nippon. The sequence continues at coordinate 141,699,345 of NW_028262290.1, read as the reverse complement.
GTTAAAATTTTCCATAGATTCAGGGAGGTTTTGGACAAATTAATGGAAGAAAAATGCATTACAGATTATTAATATAAACCCAGCACATCTGGCTCAAGAATTCATCAAGCAGTAAATTGCCGAAGAGTGGGAGAGTGTTGTGGAAAAGTATCAGTTCATGCTTGCCCAGTTTTTGTACTTTTCATTGGTATACTCTGCTGGCAACTCTCTGGACAAGGTATTAGATGAGAAGTATCTGATCCAGTTATGGCCATTATGGTAACTATGTTTGTAATCTTTGGAAACAAAATGGCAAGAAAAATGCATACATTGGTAACAGCAACCTTTTAAAAGAACTAAAGTTATATATCATCTGTTTGATTTCATATTTCTGAAGTCTAAAAGTAATGGAAATTTTGCTGCAAGCCAGATACAATGCTGTTTCATGAAAGTGCACAATAAAATGTGTTAATCAATGAAACATTTATATATAAACAGTAGGAGTGGTAAATGAGATTGTTCGAATTGGAGTAATATAGTCATTAATTACATTTGACTATATATAATGAAAATCATCTTAAGCTTGCTTTAAGCTAATGTCTTGAAATAGAATTGCTGTTAAGGATAGGATTCTTTCAAGGTAGGAATAAACTAGTTTTTCTACCATTTAGGAGTTTGAATATTTATTCCTAAGCAAAGTTTGCCTTTATCTTTGAGGATTGACAATTTTTTTTCCAGTCAGTCTGAAATAACTTCCAAAACAGCAAAGGACTCTTACCAGTCTTTGTCAGACCTACAGTAATTTTTAATTTATACTATAACCCTTCCAAATCTACAGAGCTGACAAACCCCCCGTAGGTTTTGCTTTCATATTTTTTTTAAAGGCTTGTCTAATACTTTTATAATTCCTCTTTTTTGTTTAATTTAGTGATGTAGCTACAGATAGCTCATTAAAGGTTTTACTTTCTTAGTCTGCTGTAGAAGCCAGATAATTTTTCAAGTTTCCAAACTGAATATCAATTGAACCCATTATCTGAAGAACAGATTGGCTCCAAGAATCTATTATAATTTTTGGAGTACACTGTGGATGCAAACAATAAGAATGCTCATGAGTATATATGAGTGATTAAGGATTCTGATTTCGGGACAAGGTCAGTCACTTCGTTGTTAGTCTAAAGAAATTTCTTCCCTTAGCAGATTGTTCATTGCCTAATTAAGCTTTTTAAAACTCTTTCTGTAATATACAGGACTGACTGCTAGCAGGAAAGATAATGGCTTATATAAACTTATGAGGTTGTGATCCAGGAAAACAGTTTCTCTGTAGCATGCGGAAGAAGGTGAATAGAACTGAGGAATGCAACTCCTGCAGGTCTTCAATATCTGTTAAACGCATTCTGGTGTTACATCCACAGACTTCCCCTGGAGAAGATAGCCAAGATTCTGCCAGAAGTTCAGCACCATCCTGATTCTTTCTGATTACTTAAATCGTGATCTTGGCAAGCACAGGGGTAGGAGCCCTTACTGTCATCAACGATCCTTCATTTCTCAGTATGCAAAAGCTTGCTCTCCTTCTTCTGTGGGGAATCATGGATTCTTTCACGAATTGGGGCGGTAGTTTTAACTGTTGCTCTACAACTTTATCTTTTGCTCTATCGGGTATCCATTTACCTAGGTCAAACATTTCTTTGATAGAATAGTTTCAGGTCATCGAATTTGGCCGAGATTGTGTCTTCACATTGGCCCAGATACCTTTGAACAGCCTTCTTGTCTGCCTTCTCTTAGCTTTTAGCACCGCTGTGGGATGGTGTCCAAAAGTTGCTGTTAATTTACTGTATTGGGGACAAAGAAAATTTTTAGAAGACTTCGTCTGAAGGAAGAATAATTTGATTATATAGGTGGTGTGGTTTAACCCCAGCTGGCAACTAAGGACCACACAGCTGCTCACTCACTCCCCTGCCGGTGGAATGGAGGAGAGCATCAGAAGAGTAAAAGTGAGAAAACTCACGGGTTGAGATAAAGGCAGTTTAATGGGTAAAGCAAAAGCCATGCACACAAGCAAAGCAAAACAAGGAATTCATTCACTACTTCCCATCGGCAGGCAGGTGTTCAGCCATCCCCAGGAAAGCTGGGCTCCATCACACGTAACCGTTACTTGGGAAGACAAACGCCATCACTTTGAACGTCCCCCCCCTTCCTTCCTTCTTCCCCCAGATTTATATGCTGAGCATGACGTCATACGGTATGGGGTAGCCCTTTGGCCAGTTGGGGTCAGCTGTCCCAGCTGTGTCCCCTCCTGACTTCTTGTGCACCCCCAGCCTCCTCGCTGGTGGGGTGGGGTGAGAAGCAGAAAAGGCCTTGACTCTGTGTAAGCACTGCTCAGCAGTAATGAAAATATCCCTGTGTTATCAACACTGTTTTCATCACAAATCCAAACCATAGCCCCATACTAGCTACTATGAAGAAAATTAACTCTATCCTAGCCAAAACCAGCACAACAGGCTGCTTAATGAAGCACGGTATGATGTAGCCTGTGTGCTAAACCAATAAAACAAAACCATTCCTGGCTTTCTACAACAGTATTGCAATCATTTAAAATGAAAACCTACTGCAAACTGGTTAGCCTTAATCAGTACAAATGCCGTTAGATTTGTTGGAGCACAGATGCTTTTTTATTGTTACGACACATTTCTGCATGAACAGAGAGTTTTTTGTTTTCAGGTGTCATAAGAAATTGAAACAGTGGATGCAATAGTGAAATGTTCCAGCAGACACAAGATATAAGAATCTGGTGACCTGAATGTTGTGGTTTAGAATATAAAGAATGGGTTTTATATCAAAGTTTTGCTGTTTAAGAAAGACCGTAACAGACAAATGTAACAGGACAATTAGAAAATAGTGGGTCTCTGTTCACTAATATTCTTTCAGCACGCGAGCTGAAGTGTATGCCCGGCAGGAGTGAGCAGAAAACTCCTGGTTGATGCTCCCAAACTTCTCAGCAATCTTGGCTGTGGAAATAACATAGAAAAAGTGAAATTAAAAACTATTTTCTTTCTATGGTAGAACATCTGCTTTCTTTACTTAAGGCTCAGATTTTTAATATAAATACTAATTTTGAAGTGCATTGTAACATACGTTTTTCTTAAGCTTGGATGTCTGGAAGGGTAGTAATATTAATGTTTTGTTTATGCTTCAGGGAGACTAGTTTGAACAACTACTTTGCTCATTTGAAGGGAAAAGCTCACTTTTCTGTGTCACTGTTTTAGGGATGTATATTCTGGCAATGAAATTATGAAAAATAATGCACTGTAAGGAACTCAGTGTCTCTGAGTAAGTGATGGCACTTCAGTATTGGGGACGTGAGAAATGTCATAACTTACGGAAAGAGGCAATTACATTCTGTTTAGAGATTTTGCAGTTTTGATGGCTTTAAGTCATTTTCAAAGTTGTAAAAACAACAGTGTGCTTCAGAAAAACTGAGCATGGCTACGTGTAGGAGCATGTTCTGTTTGAGCTTGGGTGACTTAGAGAAGAATTTGAAGTGTGTGTAGTTGCTTTGTACACTCACATAACAGATACAGATATGCCAGTGCGTGTTCACCGTTAGATGACACTGGTTTGATCTCTTGTGTTCAAAGCAGTGACTGAGAGTCATGCTCTGGCTGAATTATTTAAAATAAATAAAAACCCTCGTTACAATACTGAGTAAGAGGTGGTGTGGCAGGGATTTCTGTCAGCTTGAGTTCCTTCCTTGCTCTCTCTTTGTTTCTGAAGGAAGCTTCATTGTCCTGACTGGAGTATTGTATTGACAAGTAGCATAGGTACATACTACTTGAGAAAGTTTCAACAAAAGAAAAATCATTGTAAAAGACTTATACAGCCTGGGTCATTTCCTAGAAATAAAAAATGCCAGAATAAGGAAGTTCATTCAGGACAACCACAATTTACCTGCTTGTGTAGGCCCTTTATTAATATGTCCTTTAGTTTAAATGAACACCTACTAGTTTTGCCTTATTTAGCTTGCATGACAATGGCCTGTGGATGATGAAGGTTTTGTAGTGTCCCTTCTCCTTTCTGTTTTCGCTTTCCACCCACTGACTGCTGCAAACTGTTTTCCCATGTTTCCTGCTTTTTTCCTGCTCCTGGCAATCCAGACAGGCTTGTTACTACTGCTGCTCTTTTTCCACTACCTTATCTTGTTGCCAGCAGGAATAGTGAGAACATAGGAGAAATGGCATAACTGCTGTTACTGTCTTCTCTGTCTAGCTTCAGCATGACCCCTGGAAGTGATCCCAGAGAAAGTTCTACTAACCATGAAGCACCGTTAGCTATTTTATGATCCCAGTGTCTATACAGTTACTTCTGGTGGAAGCTTCAAGTAAATAGCTGAAGATCTTCTCAAATAAAGTCATAAAGATTTTATTACTTAGGTAAAACAGAATACTGTTTTTAGACCAGTTTTTGAAAATCTTTGTAACATTAAGCCTGTATACTCTGTACCATTTCATGCAATTTTGATGCCAAATGGGTCAGATTTTGCAAAATAAGGGACTCTAGTAACTTGCATTTCTCTTTACTCCATTCCTTACGTTACGTAGGAAAGGTCAGTAATAGTATTTACAAAGAATGGCAGTCATTCATATTGTATTAGTGTCTATATCAGTCACTAGATATGTTGGTTATGTTAACAGGAGAACTGATAGAAGAACTAATAGGAGGACTGTGTGGCCAGCAGGTCGAGGGAGGTGATTCTCCTCTCCTCCCCTCTCCCCTCTCCTCTCCCATGGAGCACCATGTCCAGCTCTGGGCTCCCCAATACAAGACAGACATGGACCTATTAGTGCAGGTCCAGAGGAGGGCCACGAAAATGATCAGAGGGCTGGAACACCTCTCCTGTGAAAACAGGCTGAGAAAGTTGGGGTTATTCAGCCTGGAGAAGAGAAGGCTCCAGGGAGAGCTTGTTGCGGCATTTCAATATTTAAAGGGGACTTTACAAGAAAGACAGAGACTTTTTACCAAGGCCTGTAGTGACAAGACAAGGGGCAATGGCTTTAAGCTAAAAGAGGGTAGATTTGGATTGGACATAAGAAAGAAAGTTTTTTATGATGAGGGTGGTGAGACACTGGAACAGGTTGCCCAGAGAAGTTGTGGATGCCCCAACATTGGACGTTTCAAGGTCAGGTAGGAAAGGGCTTTGAGCAGCCTCTGATCTAGTGAAAGATGTCCGTGCCCATGGTAGGAGGGTTGGACATGATGATCTTTAAAGGTTCCTTTCAACCCAGACCATTCTGTGATTCTATGATTCAAGCTCAGGTTGTTTTGGATTTTTTTAATAAGCTTTATTCTCTCTCTCTCTCTTTTCTTTGGCTTGATATTTATCTTGAAGCCAAGAATCATTATCATGCAACAGGGTTTTGTTTCATTGTAATTATACTAGAGTCAAGAATAATCTTCATAAATATAAACTGTAAGTGACATACTATAATTAAATTTTGTTATCCACAGCCTTTATGTAAATGATTAAACAGTTTGTACGCAGTGGGAAAAACAGCCCGATATTTCAGCAGAGTTGTTCTGGCAAAACTTAAAAACATTTCTTCAAGTTATGTGTTTGTGTAAATTAATGTTATATTAGATCCAATATATCTATTGCCATTTCCCTGCCAGAGTCAGAATTTTGCCAGTGGGTATATTAAACATTTTATCAGAAGTGCAGCAATTGCAGTTCTGCTAATTTTCTGGTGCACATAAGGTGCAAGTGATGATCCTTGTCACTGCGGTTACCTGAATGGCTCGTTCTTAGCAGTGATGACTCTTGAGATTCTGGGAACTGTTGTGGTTTAACCCCAGCCAGCAACTAAGCACCACACCGCCACTCACTCATTCCACCCCTGGTGGGATGGGGAGAGAATTGGAAGGGTGAAAGTGAGAAAACTCATGGGTTGAGATAAGAACAGTTTAATAACTGAAGTAAAATAAAATAGTAGTAATAGTAATAATATAATACTATAATAATAATGTACAAAGCAAGTGATACACTATACAATTGCTCACCACTCGCCGGCTGATGCCCAGCACGTCCCTGAGCAGCGATCACTGCCCCCTGGCCAACTCCCCCAGTTTATATACTGACCATGATGTCACACGGTATGGAACAGCCCTTTGGCCAGTCTGGGTCAGCTGTCCTGGCTGTGCCCCTCCCAGCTTCTTGTGCACCTGGCAGAGCATGGGAAGCTGAAAAGTCCTTGACCAGTGTAAGCACTACTTAGCAACAACTAAAACATCAGTGTGTTAGCATTATTCTCCTACTAAATCCAAAACACAGCACTATACCAGCTACTAGGAAGAAAATTAACTCTATCCCAGCCGAAACCAGGACAGAACTTAGCACAGTGACAAGCAGGATGCATACTTCTTGGACTAGAAAGAGTTAAATAGTTCCTAAAGTTGTATCTCAGAAATCTTATAAAACACTTGTGAAATATTGTGTAGAAAACATATTTTGCTGTGGGAATCTGTCTCATTTTAGACACGGAATGATCTCCTGGATTCTGTGTTTAGACCTTAAATGAATGTGTTGCTTTGAAGGAGTGCTGACCAGTTAAATTGCCTCTTTGTTAAAAGGAAATGGATTTGTTCATTCATCTGAAAAAAATCAAGATCTCTTTGAAAGATCAGTGAGGTCACATTGTCTTTTAGCTTTCCGGAGAACAAAACCAGCATGTAAGAATGCTTCCAGGAAACAATAAAAGTATGTGCGTGTTTGTTTCTAGTCCAGTACGTTTGTGAACTTTGTTCATCATCTTTCTTCAACAGTTGAATGTGCTTTCCTCATCTCCCACTTGAATAGCATAGAAATGGATACTTCTTTAATGTAAGTAGAGTATATTTTACAAAGTTTCATCCTGTAGATATTTATGAAATAATTATAATGCATCAAGTAGAGATGTGCTCTCACTCTTCAGAGCATAGCTTGCTTAAGTGAAAATAGGGAACTCTGCACAGATTGCATATTCCTTGAAATGGTGTGTAATATCCTTTTCAGTGCTTTCAGTTATTTGGATAATAATAGAGAAATTACAGCAAGTGTTGCTTAGTTTATTCAGAATGTGCAACCTGCGGACTGTCAGCAGACTACAGGTAGAGCACTGGTCCGCTCAATAGTGTAGTTATGAGTCAGGAGTCAGTGGTAGGATACTGATCGTTGCTTTCCTCTGACGATTTGAAATACAGCATGATATTTTGGGAGATTCTACACTGAAAAATCTGGGTTTATTTGTTTGCTCACCTTTTTATTTTTACTTCATTAAAAATATATTGCTGTTTATAAACCCAGTAGTTTTTGTGTTGAAATACACTGACTTCAGATATTCATTATTTCTAAATGCAGCCGTATGTTATTAGAAAGTGGTGGAACGATGCTTACTATGTAAAGTCTGATGCCAGTTGGCTGACCTTGTGTACTAGCTATCCTTACTTTTTAAGATTCACCATGTAGGCCTCTTGCATATTTACAAGATCCAGTGACAGCGTGACCCTGCCAACTGATACTCTTTCCTATGATAAAGCTTCCTCAAACTGAGAGACTTCTGCTTCAGAACAGGCTAAAGTTTCTAAGCGTATAAGGGATTTTCAGATCTTACCGTGGAGTAGTGTGCTCATGAGCAGCCCTGTGTTGTCATCCTCTTTATTTTTGCTTTCTGTGGATGTGCCTTAGCAGCCAAAAAGTTTTGTTTCCAATTGTATCGGTTTAACGCCACTGAAAATGAGGTTAACGTTATAGCTTTTGTCTAGCCAGGTTCTACCAGAGGCTCTCCAGAGGGTTGGCTTTAGGCTGCAGTGCAGTTTCAAACTTGTTTATGTGAATCTTAACATGGCTTTCAAATTGTGTTAAGCTGGGCAAACATATTTGGAAAATACATCCTGGACTCAGTCAAGGCCAGGGTCAAGGCGCATTGCACCCTATTTAGATCAGTCCATCAAGCTCCCCATAGGGTTTTCTATAGCTGTTTGTGTTGCCGTCTTTATTCCTGCTTCGTGTCCTAGTAGTGCTCTCCAGTACTGGTTGACTTTACCCTCGTTTTTTCTAAGCAGATCGGTGTGACAGGAACACACGAATTTCTTCAGACGTTTTGCTCCATGCAGTCCCTCTATTTATCCCATCTGTCCATTACTCTGTAAACTGTTGCCTTGTAACTCTTGGTGGTGGTTTCACTGTGTACTTTTTGTGTATTGAAACTGATTTGGGAGGGAACACGTATTTGTCTTTACCTGAACTGAACTGGGTTGTTGCTTATCTTACGGTTACACAAAGTGTGTCTGAGTCTTTTTTGCAAAGAGGCTCCCATCCGAGCCGACATGTTGGGCATGATGTATGCGTGAGGGTAAGGAGAAACCAATCAGAGAAGCCCTCCACTGCCTGGAGGGCTTCTCTTGCTGCCAGCATAAGACACATTGCACTGGTGAAGAACATTACCAGTCTCTGGTTCATATTCTTTAGCTTGTCACTGATGCTAACTGTCCTGTGAGTCATCAGCTGCTGGTACTTCTTTATATAGGGGCTGGGTGATATTTGTTCACTTTTGCTTGATGAAAAAGCGATGCTATCAGCATTGACCTGTGGTAGAGAAGTCACTTCTATAGACATTTATTGAACTAACAGTGTTTTGTGCACTGTATCAAAAGTGTATTGAGTTACTTTAGTCAGTGGAATGGTCTGTAGTGGGCTTTTTATACTAAAACAAACAGTGCTTGAGATTAAAATGCCAGAACTATCAAGCATGTCTGTCTGTAGCTTGACTTAATCTAATAAAATGTCAAACATTTCTTTTTGTGCTTCTTCACCTTCTGACCTAGATAGACGAGGTCATAGGGTGGTAGTGTCGGTATTACACTAGGCACAGATATTTTATATTATTTAAGATTCAGTTAGTCTACTTAACCTGAGAAGCGAAGAGCTAGCCCTAGAAGAGTTCTGCTGTATTTTATGACTGGAGCCTAAAAAGACCATTAAGAAGAGTATCTCTTTTGTATCAGTAACTAAGCTACAGCAAATTAAATCAGATTATTAAGGCCTTGACAGACGGTTGCATTGGGAACAACTCCAGAGTGTTATCTGGACTTCAGAGAACTTTGAGGATTTGTTGTTCCTTTTAAAATAGTTTTCTAAAGCTATTTTCCATAGCTTTAGATGATGTGCTGCCCTGGAATGAATATGAAATAATCTGCAATTACAGGTGAGGCTATTGGTTATTCCAGTGTATAGAATGATAACTCTTTTGTTCCATCTTACTGAATTGCTGCTCCCTAAGGAAAAAAAAAAAAAAGGATGCACCAAAACAGATGCTCCTTTTAACTTGTGCCACTGGATTTTTTTTCCCCTATCTGCAGGGATGCTGTCTTCATCTAACTATTGCAGTATACCTTTGATTTGGCTGCGCAGAATCTTCTCTTCTGCTATGCGTGTATGTACCTACCCCAGAGTGGATTTACCATATTTCATTTAGATGATGAATGCAAGTACTGTAGACAACACCATCAAAATTAACGTAGCTATTGCTTTAGCTACATCTATGCAGAATTTTTTCCTTAAAGTGATAACTGCTTCTAGTCTCTGCTGCAGCTGCCCCTGTTGCATCCCTGTAAGTGTATCAATTTGGCAAAGAAAACCAAAACCATGCTTAAAATCCTTTTTTTCTCCACAAACAGGAGTTGTGAAAGAAGTGTGCCTGAATGAACATATTCCACCTGGATGAAAGTCTTTGTGTCTGAGTCAGTAAGCCAAAGTCTCAAATTACTGAGTTGAGCAATAACTTTAAGCCTTTTACTTGTGGGTACATATGCCAGCATAAAAAGGTTGTAACATAAGTTGCTAGACTCTCTATCCCACAAACATATAAATGAGGAAATAATTAATTCTCTCACTACCCTACACTATGTTTTATTCAAGTCAACTCTCAACATTATTGCCACTTTTCAACCTTGGTATTTAAAACTCAGAGAACATGTTATACTGGTGATAGTTCTACAAAGGGTGAGATGTTGGCATATCAATTATTTTTTTGGTCTGTACTTCGACGTGTAAAATCTAACAGTGAATTTGATAATGTTGAGCTCCATTCACAGAGGTTTAAAGTGGTAGGGATGCTTTCATCATTTCCTGCTGATGACTTCAGAACTTTTGGCACAAAACTTAGAATATTTCAGTGTGTTAAAAAAACCCAAACCACCAAAAGCAAACAAACCAAAAACAAACTAACCCTACCACCACCACTTTTCCACAACTCGATTCTCAAGCTTTGCTACTGCATTTGTTACTTAAAACTTTGCAGAAATGTTCCTCCAAATGCAGTTATCCAGCAAGAGCAATTTTTAATTAAAGTTTGGCAAATCTAAACCTTTATTGTAAACATGTAAAAATTAGCTTTAGCCTAACTTTTTCTGCTACATCTTAATTATAGACATCTCTACCAGCCATACATAAAGTAGGTATGCACGTCTGAATGTTTTATATTTAATTTTGTCGCCTTGGTAAAGTGAGCAATTTTTTGGCACTGTGGTGCTCTTTACTTTGCAGAGAGGGAAGGGAGGAAGAGGAGCACTAACCAGGGCTTTTTCTGCTGTGCTTGGGAGAGGGCTTGTTATCCTGGGAGTTCTTGAACATAGCTTTTGACTTGCTTCGTTTGTGTTAGTCCAGCCCAGGAGCGAGGATTAAAATTACCAACATTACTCCTCCTAAGTACACCAGGTTACTAGGCTTTCTCCTAAAACACAAAGCTGTTCATGATTCCCTTCTGCAATATGATTTATAATGAAGGACACGCTCTGCAGTAAATATTTTAGAAACTCAGCTTTCAAAAATGAGCTGTTCAACTGCAGTATCCAAAGCAAATAAAATAGTTACCTTTTGAGCTAACTGTGCTTGAAACAGAAGATGCTTTTAGAATGCAATGTGGTATTTTATACTTTCAGCAAAAGTGCTTTTGGAAAACAGGTTGCTTTGATATCTTTTTTCTTTATTCTTTTTGTGTAGGTAATTCATTATCACTTGTCTTTCCAAGGGTGTAGAAACCATGTAATGTACAAGCATTTTAGTCAATAATGTATTTTTTTAAATAAGATTTAATTATGAGGGGCTATGTAAAGTCTTACTTCTTTGAGCTTGGCTCGCTCTGCTATTCCACAATAATGTTCTTATAGTTTACATGAAAAACTACTTTTGTGGAATGCAAAATACACTTTTTTAAAGCTGCAAATTGCATTCAAACTTTTTAGCGTTAAACTGTTGAATTACACAGTGTTACTTTGTAAAATAATGGTTGCAAATGATGATTAGATCTATTGCTGATCTTTGCTCATTATATAGATTTATTGATTTTTTTGGTGCAAGAAATATTTAGCATTATCTTTGCATGGTTAAACCTGACTATTTTTTTACTGATTTTGATAGATTTCTTAAGCAGTATTATATAGCGCAGTATGTCTCCCTTTCTTTTTTTCATCCTCCAATATATAGAACAGCTCCTGTATGATCACGTGCTAGTGCTACATTCAGTGAGAAATTCTGCTTCAGTATTAAAGCAATTCAAATGTAAATTGAGAGGTACGTCATCTCATGAAAGACTTGTGTGTTCAATACATGGTTCCTAAATGAGCGTTAGAAGTAGGATGTTCCTAAATGAGTGTTAGAAGTAGGATGTTGCACGTGATCCCACTTGTACAATATTTTATCATTCATCATAAATTTCTAGCAAGCACCGTGGCAGTATTTCAAAGGAGGAACTCCTTCTAAAATCCTATTAAGCCATTGCAATTGTCCATCTTCAAACTCACTTCTGTGATGATGCCTATGGAAAAATCAGTAGTAATTGGGCAGCTGGTGCAACTGCTCTCAAAATGTCATTGTTACCTTGCTCTACCCGTGTCGTTCTGTATCCACACTTTTTTCGTCTTGTACTCAGTCTTCAAGCTCCTATGAGAGTGGCCATCTCTTTGTTAAATATTTATAGAGCTATGATATCAAAGTGTTGCTTTTAGCAGTGTTGATAATAAGCCCACAGAAGTTTTACTGTTCATTGCCAAAGCAGAGAAGCGTGATTCTGCTGACTGAGTTTATAAGAAACTTTCCTTAGACTTTAAGGTGGGTTGCGTGTAACCAGTATTTTGGTTTTTTTGTTTAAGCTGGAAGTTTTATTTGGGAATAGTAGAGTAGTAAATACAGTTTCTAATTTTGAATGAGATGGGTGACGTTTGCAATTCTGAAATATATGGGATATAATTAGCAAACATTGCATTTAGTTTTTCCTGTACTCTTTGGTGTAAAAGGCTATGATATTTGTGGTTATGATGAATGTTATGAGGTTATGGTAAAGGCTATGATATAGCCCTTCTGTTATCACAGAACTTGAAAATTTAGTGAATAGGTCTGCCTACCAAACACATATCTGGTCTTTGTCCTGTAAAATTCTGTTCAAGTCTCATTTTGTTAAGATAAAATACTTGAAAATTGTCATTTTTATGTTGTTATTTTTGTTCCACTGTGATGTTTTTGTAATACAGCACATTAAAAAATAGCCTAAGGATTTTAAATGCTGGGCTTATACAAACAGCAAAGCAAGACCAGTGGCATTGACACTGCACACTAGCCATGCGAGCCTGGGAGCTGCTGAAACCGCTCTAGCAACCCCTGTATTCAGCCCATAAGAGCTCTCCAGGTCCCTGAGGTTGTAGACTGGTTGGACCTTCCAGGCCCCTTCCCTCCCCTTTTCAGGAAGAAATATAGGTATTACATGCCCTTCACCTTCAAAAACATGAAACAGGGGGTTGAAAGAGGGAACCAGGTTTCCTTTCTGTGAATCACTGCCCGGTTCCAGCATTTGCCTTGTTAGCTTACTGTCCCCTGGGAGCACATAATGGGTTGGAAGCTCTTAACGGAAAAAACCAACACAAAAAGAAGGCAGACTGGGCCCCTTTCAGCCATTTTCAGATCCAGAACTTAGTTGTATCAGCTTGTATTTTGTCCTTTTTCTCCTTCAGTTGAAGTAAAGGCTGCTTTGGTGGTGGATGTAGTTGGTCTGTTGGCTGAAAGATGAACTGAAGACTGCAAATGGGCAGATCTTTAATATTTTACAGCAGGGCACTCATGAGCCATGGCAGCTTGAGAGAGGCAGCAGCTGTCACATCTTGGTTTCTTCTGGACTTCCAAACACACTGGAAGCCAACTGTTACTGCCAGGGTACAGAGGCAGCTTCTCCCCTGTCTTTCTGTATTTCTGCTGGCATGTTTAATGGCTAATTCAGAAAAGAAAAATACAGTGTGGCCCACCAGATTTCCAAAGCATAAAAGGCTAATGCCTGTCATAGTGTTAAAGATGAAAGACCTTGTGGATACTGTATGAAAGGCATCAGTACAGTTTCTCATACAACGTATTTTAAGTAGGGAATTGTTTTCTGGGTTGGTTTTGACCCTGTCACTTCTCTCCTTCCATTCTTCTAGAGGCTGGTTTCTTGCTATCACACCAAATATAAGCTGTTTGCCTTCACCTGAAGGGCTTTCATGGGCTGTCCCCATTCTATCATCTTTCATTTTATTTTGATAATGTGATGATTATAGTTACTTTAGCCATTTGCTAAATTTTCAATACTTCTATGCTGATTCTTGGTTTTGCGGGGAGTTTTGCTTGTGTCTGTTTGAAGCCACATCATTGCTCTGTTTCATAATCCTTCTTCAAATTCTCTCTTTCCTTTGACTGAGAATCTTTTCATTTGGAGAGTGGTCCTGTTATGCAGACAAGTATTTTACTCTTTTTATTTCGTTCACCTTTCTATATCATGTCTGTATCATATATAACTCTTTATTGTGCACATAGGCTGTAAGCTTCTTTTTTTACGGAAGCAGATGTCACTGTTTTTTTCAGTGACTTATGCAGTACGTGCTGCATATTCCTAAAATTCCCAGATGTTGTGATAATGCACGTAATAGTTCAAGCAATGTGCCTAAGTCTTTTATACTATTAGTTGTTGAAGACTGTGCTGCAATCTAGTATATCCATACTCCATCAAAAATAAATAAAGTTTGTTCGGTGTGCAATAGAATTAATGAAATTTACAATGTTTGCTTTTTCTGCACTGCAATAACTTGAGCTCTTTAGTTCTGTAGAGCCACCCTACACAGACCCTCAGTTTTCCCGTGCATTTCCAGACCCCTTCCTAAACCCATTCAGATCTCCTCTTCAACATCTCAACAGTACCACCCTGCCCCAGCTTCCTCTGAGACTGCCTGAGGGCATCATCTTACCTCCTTATACTCTCAACACCCTCTCTCAGTCCTACCAGGTTTGTTTAATGTACCAGTTTTGGGCAAGAGGCAGCATGTTCTGCAGCTGACGCAAGCTATCCATGTGCTAATTTCCAGAAATAAGTGCATGGCAATTGGTGCTGTTACCTTCTAATTTCGAATGATGGAAGAAGGGTTTGTGCTTTTCTTCTCGTTATGGGCACTAGTGGGATCTTCATTATTGATTTTCATGAAGATTCTAGGAACGTGATATCTTTCAGGCACTTGTTCTTGTCTAATTTGGCTTATAGTCTCGGGAGCTATTGGTGGTGGATAGGGATTGACAGATAATATAATACCATAAACTCATAATATAATACCATGAACTAATCTTGTTAACAAACTACTGAAAATCATTCTTTCAAGTTATTTTTGAGATCCTAGCTGTTGAAGGCAATATGAACTGCTGGTTGACTGAAAAGAGTGTAGACTTTTTCTTGGTTTTGTACAGTCTTTTGTTAAAGCCTGAAACTATGCAATATTTAGAGTAATGCAGCTGTTTCTGTATCTGAAAACGCATTAATCTACAGCACTGAGAGCTGTGACATGGTAATGTGAACATGCAGTGGCTTTCTTGAAGAATATAAATATTATATCTGCATAGTATCTGCATGTTTATATTTTAAAATACAGAGGTGACAGAAAGATACAAAATGCTGCAGAATCCTTAGTGTGATTGAAGAATCTGGGCTTTGGTTTGTATATATAACTAAACATATGAAGGATGTGCATTTGCTTTTAGACGAGTGCCTGCTTTATTATTATTATGAGAAACTTTCAGCTGCTTAATGCAGTTGCTTGTTAGGTAACTCTGGTCACAGAGAAGAACATGGGCAACACGTTTAGCATGTTGAGTCAGCTGATTCAGCAGGGTCATTGTTATCTCACACAATGACATCAAAAGGGAGGACACAAGAACTCCAAAATAAGGTTGCCTCACCAAGGTTTTGTAGGAAAAGGGGATGAAAATGGAGGCCACCAAGGCCTCCGCTCTCCTTCTTGAACAGCCCTGACGGCACTGGTGAGATTATGATGGAAGTGGTCTTTTCCCTCCCCTTCACGAAATGACCTCACAGAGGAGCTGTAGAGAGGAGGCAGTGCAAGACTCCCACTGGTAGGATCTGAGCAAATGGGATCTGAGCAAAGCTATAGCAAGACTGGGATGCAATGTGCCAAATAAGTTCACAACAGTAGCTGAAAGCAGCTCATGAGAGGAGTACTCTGGGGAAGGAAAAATATTTCATTGCAGCTCTTCCCCAGGTTTCCCCAAATCCTTTTCACATGAATTGCATCTGCATCCTGATTCCCTTGGATCTTCTGCAGCTCTAGACCCCTTGCATTCCTGTGTTTCTTCTGCATATAAGGCTGTGTGGGCACCAGTAAGTGTGCTGGAAAGCCAATGTAGAAATAAAAGTTTTGAGATAGTCCCAACAAGTTGAATATAAGTTACTGGGCGTGAAGCAGCTCCTACCCTTCCTGATTGTATGTGTCCAACGTAATCAATCTCGATTTCCGAACCTGCTGTGCCTGGCATATTTGGATCCCAGTGTGTGCTTTGTGGGGTGAAAGGTCTGGCATGGAGCAATCTGGATGGGATGACTCATGCACAGCAGAGACCTCCTAGAAGGTTCACTGTGCTACCAGCTGCAGCCTGGTGCTGAGTCCCCTGTCTGTCCCTCTGACAAACCAGCTCGTGCTCTTTCCGACTGCATGATCTGATAAGCTTCTCTTGTCCCGTCTCACAATCGGAGATGCTCTGTCTGCCCTGTCTTTATGCAACTCAATCTGCTGGTCCCCTCCATCCGATAAAGGTGAGAGGCTGTGGAGCATAGCAGTTGGCAAGTACTTTGAAGTACTTGTAAGGTGAAGTTGGTTTGTGCCAGTATAATGCCTGACATTGTATGGACCCATTCATTGTTGATCTCTAAGCATCATTTTAAAAATGGGGTTAGGTGTTTTAAAGAGTCTGCTTAGCAGAACTGTTAAGATGGGGCCATGGTAACTCCTGTGTTTGTGTGCATTTGTCTTGCTGGCACAGAAGGGTGCTGTTTACACCCTCCTACACAAGCACAGGTGCTTCAAGCACAGTTTTACATTATCTTCTTTAGGTAGAAGTTAAACTGATGTCTGCTTTCTTGCATGTTTTTGAAGAATTTTACCTCCTTGTTTAAGAATTTTGCTTTGGTTCTGCTGTGTTTTGAAATCACTTCTAATTTCTAATTCACTTCTCATTCATGGAAATTCAGTATTTATCCCTGACTTCTAATACAGGTGGATATTGACCTTTTTTTTTTTTTTCTTTTCTGTATGTTCAAAGAATATGGGTAGTGAAAATATTTGCACAGAGAGACAGCACAATTTGTCATGGAAATAATCTGTGAAGAATTGGGAATTTGTGTGTATTTACCTAGAAGGACTTCAGCAATTCATGAGTAGAGTTTACAGGCCCTATATACTTCTTCACATGCCTGCTTACGGTGCTGTAGCTCTGGGTGAATTCTGGGAAAGAGTGTTTTACAAAATAACTGAAATACTGTTTGTCTTTTTAGGCTGTGAAGCATGTTACAGAACTGTACAAGAAGTGGATGAAGGGGAAAGGAAAAAGTGCCATTAATAGCTAGGATAGCAACATGGGAAATACAACCACCAAATTCCGCAAAGCTCTTATAAATGGAGATGAAAACCTGGCCTGCCAAATCTATGAGAGTAACCCTCAACTAAAAGAAACTCTTGACCCAAATACTTCTTATGGAGAAACGTACCAGCACAATACTCCGCTCCATTATGCTGCTAGGCATGGAATGAACCGTATACTGGGGTAAGTAGGATTTGAAGTTTTGCTTGGGTGTGAATAACTGACCTAAGAAATGCAAGAGCATCATCTAGGTTATAAATACCTTATGTGTGTGCACATATATGTACACGTATATGTGCATATGTATGTGTGTGTTGCAGATGCAGAATTTGTAACATGTTTGAGTTGTAATAGAAAACACGCAAATTAGTCTATAATCACAGACTGGTACAACAGGTTTTAATTTTATTTTTAGTATCTTTGTTCCTTCCTTGTAACACTAGTCTTGGACAGTTTTAGCTTACTTCCTGAAGACTCCTATACCACGGTTCTCTGAAAATAGTGACTGTTCCACTGTTCTTGATGTGTTTTTCTGTCTTAAAATAATTTGTTTGTAAAGCTGTACCTAATGGATACCATACTGATTGTATCTACTTCCAGATGGCACAATATATGTTTATTCTTGTGTTATTCAGGCAGCTTTTATTTTTCATTTTGGATGATAACAGTGAACATTAATACCTTGATAATGAGTAAGTTTATTATTGCCGCAGTCAACATGTACAGCAATCCCTAATGTTAGCTACTTCTATTCTTCTATATTTTTGTCGGTGCTCTAAGATGAGTTAAAGATTAACATCTTATCCATGTCCAGACATTGCAGGTACAAGCTGTTCTGTCTAGTATTTCATGAAGCTAGTACTGAGTAGACGTTGCTAAACCTCTTCTTCAGTAGGTAGTAAGTTAGAGAGAATTTCATATATATCCTCTTCATTATATTAGGAAACAGAACAGAAATATATACTGAACTGTATTATTGTTAATATTCTTTTCATCTCTGTTTATATCTACTGATGGACCTGTGGTATTCATAAGGTTTGTTTTGTCCCTCATATGCTGTAACTTTGCTGGCTATCTGGCCTCCCACCGTAAACTTTTTCTCAGTATTTTAGATTCACCTAACAGTTTTTTATACTTCTCATTTATCTTGATTTGTGCTAAATATTTTTCTCTTCTTTCCATGTATTCTGTATTTCTATTTTTAATTGATGTTTTCTTTTCATCACTGAATCTGTTTGTTTGTTTGTTTCTTAACATCCCCAAACTTCCCCCCAGTCCTGATTCTTGAATTATAGCAAAAATTTAACTAAACTTAATTTAAAATAGCATCCAGTTTTTATTTACATTTTCTGTGTGACTTTCTTTTTCTCCCTGAGATTTTCAGGTTATTTTTCTCAAGAAAATATCTGTTAATAAAATACAGCATCATTGAAACAACAAGGATGCATGAAATTATTTGCACATATGGAAAGAAATGGAGTCATAATTACTGACTTCTGAGCAGTCCGTTAGTTAGTACATATTGCACCATTATGATGAGATCTCGAATAATTACTTTGTGGTTAAAAAAAAAGATAATTTAGAAATGACATTTTACTACTAGCTGCACAGGACCTTTAGCATCTAAGTCTCACAGGACAGCTCAGTTTTATTTTGCACACGTTGCAAACAAATGATCAAAAGAATCATTCTTTTTTCTAGTTTGAGTCAAGATCTGCAATACTTTTTTTGCCAGTAAACACAGTGAAGGTGCTATTTCCTAGAGTCTCCTGAAAACCTGGACTGTTAGAATTGTCGTTGTTGCTAGGAGTAATTTGCTGAGGTTTTTTTATCATTTACTTTTCTGCTGTCTTTCTAAGGGCTTCATTCAGAACTCCTAAGACATGCTGGACAAAAATGTAGCCTTTTTATCTAAACAAAGTAGTAATAGTGAATAAATATCAGACTTTCAGTGCGCCTGTTTGCAAAGTTGATAATAGAAAGGGCACAAGTGATTTCCAGTTAAGCCTCTTCCTTTTGATACAGAAAGTCCTGGATATGACAGAGATTAAATAAATTGAATATTAAAATGAATGCTTCAATTTACTGATGAAGTACAATAGCTAAAAATAAATTAATTTTAATCTATTTGTATTTTGAGAGAGATTTACAGTTGTGAGATATCCATAATGCTGTAATATTTTATATTATTTCTTATTAAACATTTTAAATATTTGGGAATCTGTAGCTACACTAACTTGTAGATCAAACTCTAGATGTTACTTATATGTATACCATATAATTCAATTTTTCTTTATAGGCTGATATTTGTATTATTGTAGGTGGATATGAACTGACGTGTTTTACGATTCACTGCGTTAAATCTTCTCAAAATAGAGTAGTGCAATGTAGCTGTCAGTACACCTTTTGCATAACAGAATACATTGAGAGAGAGATTCTGGGATGTTCAGAAATAACCTATCTGGCAATGCTGTTACCGAATACTGAGGCAAAGGGACAAACTCCCTGTTACCAGATGTATGGCTGGTGGGGACTGTCCCAAGACATGGTGAAAGCACAGGCGCTGAGTTTGCAATGAAAGGGAGTTGGGGACATCCTGGTATAGTGATCTCGGAAGTGAAGAAATAAGAAACTGGAGAAGAGGTGAAAGGGTCATGAAGCAAAACTCCTCACCTGGACTAACTTTGTATAATCCAGCATGAAGTCTACTGGCAGAAACTTAAGCCAACAAAACTTTCTCAACAATTTTGAACTGCACAGTTGTTTTACAGCAGGTGTCCAAGTCATCTGGCTGCTGCACCTTTCATCCAGTATTTACAGTCCAGAAACTGGATTTAGTATATAATCAAGCTGTAAAAATTTTAAAATTTGCTGTTAATTTATTTTCTCTTCACAAGATTCAGCAAGAGTATGTTAAAATAATAGGATTGTTTCTATGATAATTTTTCATGACTGTCGTAGAAAACTTTGGTATATTAGAAATGTTGAAATAAAAAATGGAAAATAGTT
The DNA here is from genome assembly GCF_047370975.1 of Nipponia nippon. Taxonomy (NCBI): domain Eukaryota; kingdom Metazoa; phylum Chordata; class Aves; order Pelecaniformes; family Threskiornithidae; genus Nipponia; species Nipponia nippon. The sequence continues at coordinate 141,679,391 of NW_028262290.1, read as the reverse complement.
AGGCATTCAGTTAATATATAACTTTCATTTGGTCTGCAATCCTAAATAATGTTTATCTGACAGATCAGTTTGTTTTAATAGAGCATTTAATGTTTAAAAACCAAAAATTGCTGGTCACAGCTAGAATCATAGAATCATTAAGGTTGGCAAAGACCTTTAAGATCATCGAGTCCAACCATTAACCTAGCACTGCCAAGTCCACCACTAAACCATGTCCCTAAGCGCCACATCTGCCCTTCTTTTAAATACCTCCAGGGGTGGAGACTCAACCACTTCCCTGGGCAGCCTGTTCCAATGCCTGACTACCTTTTCGGTGAAGAAGTTTTTCCTAATATCCAACCTAAACTTCCCCTGGTGCAGCTTGAGGCCGTTTCCTCTCGTCCTGTCGCTTGTTACTAGGGAGAAGAGACCGACCCCCACCTCGCTACAACCTCCTTTCAGGTAGTTGTAGAGAGAATTAGCTAATTAGCACAAACAAGAATTTTCAAAGCACTGCTTGAAGTTGCCAGAAGTTATTGCATAGCACTCAGCAGTTCCCCGTAACTGACAGCTATCTCATTTTCTCTGTCCAGTTAGCAGGGTTATATAGTTAGAGTTTGGGTGAGGTTGTGTGATGGAGGGCTCATCCCCAGGAGCACGGGGGAGCCCAGAGGCAGAGTGGCAGGGGATCCCTGTAAGCTCATCAGAGAGAGGACCCTCTGCTCCAGGGCTGTTACAGGAGAGCCGTCCGCCCCATGTCCCGGCTGTGACACATGTCAGGAGGAGTCTGCAGAAGGGGATTGTACTGGGTTGATGCGGCAAGGTTTTGGTAGCAGGGGGCAGCAGGGGTGGCTTCTGTGAGATGATGTCAGGAGCTGCCCCATGCCATTCACAGCCAGCTCCAGCCAGCTCCAAAACAGCCCTACTGCTGGCCAAAGCTGAGCCTATCAGTGATGCTGGTTATCCACGATAACGTATTTAAGAAAGGGTAAAAAACGGTGCGTAGCAGCTGTGAAAGAGGAGTGAAAAAAATGTAAAAGAGACAGCCCTGAAGATGCCAAGGCCAGAGAAGAAGGAGGGGAGGAGGTGCTCCAGGTGCTGGAGTAGAGATTCCTGTGCAGCCCATGGTGAAGACCATGGTGAGGCAGGCTGTCCCCCTGCAGCCCATGGAGGTTAACACTGAAGCAGATAGCCACCTGCAGCCTGTGGAGGACCCCGTGCCAGAGCAGGTGGATGTGCCCTGAAGGAGGCTGCAGCCTGTGGAGAGCACACACCGGATCAGGCTCCTGGCAGGAGCTGTGGCCTGTGGAGAGGAGCCCACACAGGAGCAGGATTTCTGGCAGGACCTGTGACCCTGTGGGTGACCCACACTGAAGCAGTCCATTCCTGAAGGACTGCACCCTGTGGAAAGGGCCCACACTGGAGCAGTTCTTGAAGAACTGCAGCCCTTGGGAAAGACCCACATTGGAGCAGTTCTGGAAGGACTGCCTCCTGTGGGAGGGACCCCGTGCTGGAGCAGGGGAACAGCAGCAGGAGCAGCAGAGATGGGGGGAAAGTGTTTTCAGTTTTTTCTCACTATCCTACTCTGTTATTAATTGGCAATAAATTAAATTAATTTCCCCAAGTTGAGTCTGTTTTGCCCATGATGGTAATTGGTGAGCGCCATCTCCTTGTACTTATCTCAACCCACAAGCTTTTTTGTCCTGTTTTCTCCCCCTGTCCTGTTGAGGAGGGGGAGTGAGAGAGTGGCTGGGTGGGCACCTGGCAGCCAGCCAAGGTCAACCCACCACAGAGATCAAGGTGGTTTGGGGAGGAACACGCTTGGGACAATAGAGAAGGGGCTAAAAGGGGCCGGTTACGTGGAAATGGGCGGCTTGTCAGACCGTGATGTTTGTCTGACCATGCCTGATCACTGCAGTCTGTCCTGTCTTCTCATTTAAACTCTATTACGAATTATTTTCCTGGGTGATGGGACTCTGCTGTGTGCATGTTTGCATATGGAGGTCTAAGTACCAGCAACTGAAGTGGGGACCTCATGACAGAGGGGTCCCTGAGCCTGAGGTGCCAGCAGCTGGAGAGACCAGAGTGCATGTGTATGTCAGTACATGTATCACTGTGTAATGGCCAGTGAATGTCAGGCTGGACTGGCCAGTGGATAGAGTAAGTGGCCTGGGAGCCATGTTTCAAAGCAGCTGTAAGTCCACAGGTCAACCAGGAGGCCTGTTTGAGTCAACTGGAGGTGAGAGGATCCAGGGGCCAGGTATTGGTAGAGGCTAAGGCCAGTTACTGGGGTCCTGCAGTACATGCGTATGTGAGGTAACTGGAAGGTCCAGGTCATCCAGTGCCAGTTACGGGATAAACAGCATCCAAGGCCAGTTACTGAAGGGATCAACATTGTTTATATTTTTCCCAGTAGTGAACTTTCACCCTGCTTGCCTAGAGAGGGCAACAGAATGAGGCCGCCAGTGTTGCTTGTGGTCATGTGAATGCTGAGTGTTTCTGTCCACGTACATCTGTGTGGATCAACCTGTATATATGTATTGCATATGTATGTTTGCCTGTGTGTCTCTTGGGAACGCAGCCCAGCCTTTCTACTGACTGGACCTGGGGACATGGAGCCGCAGCAGCCTTGCCTTGCCCTGGGCTACTGTCTTTGCCAGCCCCTAACAGTCTGGGGCCTTTTGCTAAAAACAGAAAGGTACAAAGTGAGAATATCTGGCTTGAAATATCTCCAGAAAACATGAGAAGGTTACTTTCCATTTTGGAAGCAAAGAACTAAACATTTCAGGTTTTCTTTATTGGAATATAGTGTAAATACCACAGGAACAATTTGAGTGTGATGTACTCAGTGATTCTCTGCTACGGTCTCTAGACATCTGCTGGTGGTGCTTAGATTCAGCACTAACGCTGAGAGAAGTTTGCCTTGGCTGTTAACAGCTCTAGTTCAGAAATGTCATCTCTGTGGTACAAAACTGTATTGATGTCACTATTCAGACTGTGTTCACAACAAGCTAATAAATAGGTAGTCTCTAGTGGGTGATAGGTACAACTTCTGGAAGTAAGAGAAAAAAATTACATTGCACTCAGAAACATCAAAAAAATAATAAAAGATATGTAGCGCTCAGATTTTGAGAGCTTTGTACAACATACAAATTGGTCTTATTTCACTGTAAATGTTTATCACAATTCCCTTTGAATGAAGGTCTTGACAGAAGATTCTTATTGAAGAGGATAGTTTAAATTTCATTCACTACACGAGTTTAAAAATATTACAGAGAAAGAGCACACAGGAAATTTGTTTTCTTTAGAAAATGTAGTCTCCGGGTGATCAAGCACCTCCGATGCCCTCAGGCTTTTTTCACCTAATCGTAAAATACATTTGAGACCATCTGACTGCTCAGTTCAAAAGAACTGGTATCGGCTTGGAAAGTTTTTCACCAGGGTCTGGCTGTTGGTGAACCATGCCTGAAATACAACAAGAGAATAGGCTTTTCCAGAGGGTGACTGAGATGGAGTGGCTGGAAATCACGAGGACACTACTTCTCGTTGAAAGGAAAAAAAGCATCTTGGATAACCTGTCATTTCGCAATATATGTTGTGGTGTGACTTTCAGTGTTGTAGATTTGCTGGGAAGCTTTTTGGATCAGTGACAGATTCTCCTCATTGTGTGCTTCGTACTGCTACGTCTGAGCACTTTGTGAGTATTCAAGCCAAAAATGGATTGTTCGTAGCAGTTACTGCTGGTCCTGGGCTGAAGAGGGGGGAGGAGGAGGAGGTGATAGAAACATGGGGCTGTGGGGAGACAAGATGGGTTTGTGAAGCTGATTTTTTTTTTCTAGAACAGGAAAAACAAAGGTTTCCAGTTACAGAAGATTCCGGAAACTGAGGTGAATGCTGAAACTGAAAAAAAAAATACCACTTTTTTTAACGTTCTTGATGCCTGCCTGTCAGTAATAATAGTAAAGGAACTCTGGCATTGAAGGCATAGCTAAACTAGCTGGAGAGAAACATTAGTAAATGTGCCCAGGATCTGGCTATAGGAAGCATTTCTTGTTTCATTGCTATAATTTGGGAAGTATTTTTCACTGCAGTAGAATGACAGAAGGTCAAAATAGTGGTGGTTTGAATTTCAGGTCAATGTAGGCTACAGTCTTGTCTTATCTATCTAGTTTTTATGGCTGTTAGAGAGGTTTCAGTAGGGGCTGGTCTAAGCAATTGTAATGCAATCAAAGAAAGTGTATTGAGATTACCAACGTGATATATAGGATGAATTTGACAGAAAATTTGTTGACGTCAGAGGGAACGTCGCGTTGGTCATAACCCATTTGAGACTCTCTCTTCCCATGTCAGGTTTTGTTGGGTTTTATTCCTTTTGCAGTCATGTTGAAAATTAGTTTTGGATGTATTGGAGGGAGATGTGCGCAGACTGTTTTTCAGAACGTGACTTCTCTCAAATTGAGAGGATATTAGGGAATTTTTGTGCTGCAAAAATATATGTTAAGGCGAAGTATTAGAGAAAACCCTGTTAACCTCTTTGCGGATCTTCTGGCTTTAGAGAGGTGCTGTAGTTGATTATTTTCTGATAAGGTTGAAGCTGTTCTGAATTTCAGATTTATTTTTTTTTCTGGAGATGCAAATAAAAAAGAGGCTACTTCAGGCTACTTTACTCTCCACTGTTTTGACTGAGACAGAAGTTCTGTAAGTGTTTAAACTCTGACCTAAATCATTCATGCTGAAATATTTAGAAAGGTGCTACAAAATAAACAATAGGGTCCCAGTGTAAGGAAATTTGTATTGAATGTATGGGCATTTTCATAGGTTGTTCAAAAATCCTGGAGGACTCTTTTTTTTTTTTTCTTCTCTCCCCCTTTTTTTTGTTCTTCATGGTAACTCTTTGAATGATTAAATTTGTTTGGTGTTTTCCAGGAAATTTTACAGCTCATTTGAGAAAAGAAATTATGAAGGTATAATAGTTGCATATGCTTCTTTCCTAAAAGTAGTTTTTAAAAGTTTTGACTTCTGATTTTAGTATAAAAGATATCCACCTATTTTCCCATTCTCCCACACAACAGAAGAATTTAAAATATTACAATATATTATAATATTTCATCTGAATAATTTATTAGAATGTCATTGTCTAGATTATTCACTTTTGAACAACAACAAGCAAGCTTCTTTTTAATTATCAATGATTACACAGATAAATTGAATATTTAGAATATCATTTTATTTAAGATTAATTTTATTCATAAAAGTATGTCTGCATTGGAATTATTCATGCTAGACTCCCTTTATAGTCAGTGTAGACCTAGGTAATAGATCTAGTCAGAATAATTAGCGAAGGCAACAGCACAATTCATTTTATTGTGAAGTTGACCCTAAAATATTTTAAATTAATTGTGTGCCAGAAGTGCCTGTTTCTTCCCGTTGATTATAAAGGGAATCTGAAAGGACTGGATCAGCTGTAATTGTCTGCATTGTAGATCTTCAGAGCTGAGAAGATGAATCTCATACTAGAATATGCTAAATTGTGTAAAATTGAATAGTAAGCACCTGCAAAGCTGTAAATTGAACACTTTCACAGTTTTACAATATCAGACATGAATGCTACCTGTGGGAGATACTGCTTGTGATATAGTGTTAAATGTCTCACTGTCGTGGTCTGCGGTGAATGATCAGTGCAGTGTTTGGATTCATCCAAGCCCCAGCACTGGTGTTTATCTGAATGTTTTGCTGCCGGTCTGCTCAGCTGCCGAAAAATACCTGGGCTTTGGTTCTGTAAGATGCTTTTCAGATTAGTTATTTTACATGGTTATGAGGCTTGGTGACCTACTAAATGCTTTGGAATATGAAATATAAAAGGGAGTTTTTGATCTGATGTAGGAGAATAATATATGAAGAACATGATCTGACCAGGCTTTGTGGGAGTGTTTCTAAAGAAGCAAGAGGACCAAGTGAATTGAAATGCCCATGACTTCAGTAGCAGAGCATGTGACTGGATGGTAGAAAATAGTCGTTTATAAGATCATTTTCATGATACCCAGTCTCAAGAGCAGTCAAGAGAAGGGAGGAATGATAAAATTAGGAAGCCTTTAAAATTGAGCAAGTTCATACAGTGACTGAATCCTCTCTGGAGAAAACTGCCAAGGACAGAAAACAGCGGGGACACTTCGAGGAGCAGCTACAGACATGGAGTAGCAGCAGTAGTGTTTGCTAGGTTTCTCAAAGGCTGTCACCCAGTTGGGCACTGTCTTCTAAAGTACAGCTAAGACAGGCTGAAAAACTCAAACCCTTATCTGACTTACTGCTTTGGGGTTTTTTCCCTAAAGCTCAAAATCTTATTTAAAAGCAATTCTCACTAACGAGATGTGTGGCTTCCCTGGTGCTCCTTGTGATTTCCTCACAAAATACAAAACAGTGGGTAGGCTTTATCTTAATAGTAGTCTGACCTACAAGCAAAGCTCAAGTGCCAGTCAGCTGCTAACGTTTTCAGCTCTTAAAACTGACATTTTTCTAGCTGATTCCTGATTATTTTAACCGTAATAAGTTGAATATACATGATGCCTGGAGAGTTCATTGGTCACAACACAGCCTTGTTCTCCAGTAACTGGTGCCACTGTTGAGTGTGTTGAGTTATGTTGCTTCTTGCTACTAGGTTTCTCTGCACCCTTTAGACAAGCGGGAACCTTAGGTTGCAGTGCTCTTCCTTGCATGTTTAAACATGGCTTAAATGCTCTTACTAAAACAATCACCTACTCCCCGCATTGTTCTTATTTTTCTTTCCTTGGAAATCAGGTACTGCAGAATAAGATCACTTCGTTAGTGACTGGTGAGATGAGATATATTAATGTAGTACACTATTAAAGATTTCTTATTCTGTGTGGTCTATCTCCTTGGTAGAACCCTTGTGAACATTTTGCCACAGGAAAGTAAAATTATATTTGGGTTGTAGAGAAGTACAGCTTTGATCCTTGCCAGCCAGGATGACTGAACCTTTATTTCAACTAATTTTGTTACTAGGTAGAGTTTGTGACTGTCGAGTTGATTGGTAACTGCTGAATCATTGTGTCAAATGGCTTAACTTCACCCGGGGGTTAGAGGCACACGTGGCTTCCTTACCAGAGAGATCTGTTGGCTCAGTAGTTGCCAGAATAATAACTGAGACACTTGCAGTTTCTGGTAAACAGAAGGAAATTTATCAGAAATAATTAATTTGTATAGCTAAATGCAATATTCAGCTAAAATATTCAGTGACATTGTATATAAACCCAGTTTTCCTTTTGGCCCAAATATAGACTGTGGATGATTTGTTTTTTTAAAATTTGTAAATTTTTTCAATTTAAATATAATAAAATTACTTCATTGAGACATTTAAGGAAAATAAAAATCAGTGTCATTAAAGATCAAGCAATATATGGATTGAAAGGATTTTTCTGGAGGGAGGGATAGAGGAAGATGAGACAATGCCTGTAATACATTCATAGTTTTTATGGACTAGAAAGAAGAGAAATGATGCAAAGCCTGTTGGTATTTGCTGTGTAATTTCATCAATAGATAATATCAACACTAGATGTCATACCCTGCTAGGTGATTTACAAGCTGATATGTAGATAATGGTCCCTGCGCAGAAATACAAAGCTATGTGTTTAAATGGTGAAGATGAACCCACTCATTGGTAGTTTCATGCTTATTATTTCATCTGACTTGTTTGAAACCAATCTAAATATAATAGTCTTACAGTTATCTGAAAACAGAATTCAGCGTGGATAGTCTTTTCGGAAAAAACTGTGTTCAAAGGAGGGATTCGGAGAGAAGGCTGGAAGGATGACACCTAAGTTGGAGAATTGGTTCTAGCTGTAAAGAAATGTATAGAAGAAAGGGCCAGAGACAGAGATGAATTTCATACAGATTTTGCATTACAGAAGACATCTAGTCACAAAAGCTACTGGCAAGCAGCCAGCTTCAATGGAAGCCACTTCTAATTTGGCACTCAGCTTTTTCTTTTGAAATCTCACTCAGAATATTGAAATGAAAGCCAGAAGTGGCATGGGATTGTGAAAACAGTATTCCTGACTGTCCAAAGGAAGGCCAAGCTCATGTTGCTCGTAAATAAATACAATAGTTTTCTGGTTAAGGATAACTGAAGGACGTTGTTGATACCTTTGCATCAGGAATGGTGTAATTCTGTGTTTTGATGCTGCTGTTCCTGGTAAGAGGCATAGGAACCAAATATAAAGCATGATTTTTTTGGCCCACAGGATAAAAAATTTAAGGATTAACCAAGTTTTGTGTTCTTCACTTTTAGCATACACTATCTTTGGATCTGTGCTCCACAATTCAATTGTATTCCTTTGCCAATCCTGAACATTGTCCCTCTTGTTTTTCTGTGTTGTACCGAGCCAAAGATTACTGTATATCTACAGAAGGTCATACTTAATCATATTAGCTGGCACAAAACCACTAAACCAAAGAAGCTTTTCAACTTATTTGCATCTTTTTAGTAAAGAGAATAGCAAGTTCTTTATTGATGCATATTTGTGTAAGACCTTTCTTAGGTGTCTCTAGGTGATGGGCTACTGCGTTAACACAAGTCAGTCCAGAACTGGAACTCAGACCCAGGTGCTGACCTACCTTTAATCACTTTAATAGTCTTTTGGAAATAAGCTATTTGGGGAAGCCGTAGGTGAAATGACAGCAATACAGTGGAAAAGATTGTGAGTCTTTTTAGAGCCAGTTTAGGAGAGAGCGAAGACAGTGCTTGCATTCTAGGCAGCATTTTGTACTGAGCGTTGCATTAAGTCCATAAGTGAAACAGGCCCAGAAGAAGAGCATATGTTGGCAGAGTCAAAGATTTCCATTTGAACTTTAGATTGCTCTGAGTAAAAGACATGATTCATATGCACCATAGTATGGACTTGGTTCTCGAATTGGTGGTTTTCTCTGAAAATTTGCAGAAATTGTTTGAGTACTTAGGAAATGGATTTAACCCATTTTGCCAGATGTACCGTACTTGATAGGAGTCATATGAATGGGAACAAATGGGAGGCATTTCTGTTTATGAAAAATACAGAATTGGAGGCCAGAGTGGAATACTTGACATAAGGGATCTTGAAATGTCTGTTAAGACTTCAAATTTTAGAAGGAAGAATTAGCTCATCACAGACTTTCATCAGCAGTGGAGACGGTATCATTGACAGCATCTCAGATGCTTCCTTTGCTGTTAGCCCAAATTGCCACTGGTATAACCTTGCTCCTTACTTTGGCAGGATATTGCTAGTGTTTATTGGAATTCTGGTGGTGTTAGTAACAGTTCTTAGGCAAGGGGCCAATTGAATTTAAGGCTTATAAAAAGTCAGGATAATAGTCTGTGTTTTTTCTTTGATAAATGGTTAATGATCTGTCAGCAGATTCTTTATCTTAGAATAGAAATAGTCACTGTCTCCTGCCCAGGTTTTTACTGCATGCAGGAGATTCCTGGGCTATAGGAGAAGCTTAAGAATCTTAATGAAACAGAGAAGAAATTGTAAGTACTAATAAAGAATTTTCTAGCACTATATAATGAATAAAAATATCAGTAATTACTTTTACGAGATGTGGCTTTCAACATCAGGTAAATAATACTTTTCACAAAATTATTTAAACCATCTCATACTTCCATACAGATGTCAGTAATGACTAAAAAGATTTCTTCAAGTGCTTGCTAGTACACTCTGGTTGTTTTGTTATAGTACATTTGGGGGAAAAAGTACTTTGAGCTAATGAAATAACCATGATTATTCCAGGTTTTAATGCATCAGTATTGACCTACTGTATTGGAAGCAGAATGATTCAGTAATTGTATGAATTAATTCATTGCATATGAGTTTTAAATTATTGGGTAACAGGGCTTGGCTCTTCTGTATGTTTTTGTAACTCATGACTTACCCATACTTCTCTTAACTCAGAAAACTGTGAGCTTTAGGTTTATGCCTGCGCTGGAGTTTGCAGTGTAACTTTTTTAATAGCAAGCTGGACTTACATGGGCTATCTAACCCAAGGACCAGAGGGGATGTTGTGAAAGGGAACCCCACGCAGATTAGTTTACCTTGTTGCTGCAGCTCACCTTTTTCCTGCACCTTACTTGTCTTGCTTAAAGCAACGGTGCAATTTGCTGTATAGTTTATATAGTATATATAAGTGCTTTGCATTCAAAAAGTAGTAAGTCTTTGAGCAGATTCAGACTTTCTTTAGTCTCCAGCTGTCAGAACTACCTTTATAATTTCATTTTACGCTAGTTTTTGTTTTGGCTTTATTTTTCTATACATAGGTACATTTTCGTATGTTTTTATATGCATACGTATATATATGTGTGTGTGTATACATACGTATAGTTAGAAATATATAGCATTTATTTAGAGGGACAAAGAGACTGTAAATATGGTTTTCGTGCCCCAAACATGAAAGATTTTATTAAAACCTGAAGAAATGGTTGTGTTGATGTTAGTTTCCCCGAGTGAGAGAATGTGCCAGTTGTTTATTATTCAAGTTCACAGCTTTGTGATCTTGAGTCTATTGCTGCTTTTCTGCAAATACAGATAGTAGTAGGTGTGAATGTTACAGCCCTTTCTTTTTTGCCACTTTTTTCAACACTTTTTTCGTGCTTTTGTCACCTCAAGTTTGAATTCTGCAAAGAGCTACAGCTTGAAGCAAAAATCTGGAAACTGCAACTAGAGTAAGGTCTGGTTAAGTGGTATTTCCCGTAGGCAATGCATATTTTTACTGTATCAGTACATTTCCAGGCAAAATTTAGTTTTTTATACCTCTGAAGTTGTGAGCCAAATTGCAGGGGTCTATAGCACTGCTCTGTGAAAGTCTTAGATACCAAATACCACTGGTAAAAACAGGGCCCTGTCGAATAATGAATTTCTGGATGTAAAATGTATTAATTTACCCTTTTTTGGATATTAGTCATCTTCTTTAAGTCATGAGAGAAAAAGGGGGAATACTGTGGCACTTTGAAGCCCCTTTATGTGTCCAGAGTGAGGTGCTGGTTGCCTTGGCAGCTCTGGTGTTTGTCACGTTCATTTATGAGACACAGAAGTTGAGTGACAAGCAAGGAGAACAAGTAATCAAAGGTGATTTTTCCCCAAGCCCAACAGTGTTTTTTACAAATGCCACAAAATTGTTTTTGTAAATATGCATATTGTTTTTCCTGAAGTTTTCCACATATTTAGAGACAGTTGGCCAATTTTTTAGCAGATAACTTTGACAGAAGGGCAAATGTTGAGCTTGGGCAAGGGAATAGCCTTCTAGGGAGGTTATTTGGATTTCTCTCTTGGAAAAAAAAAAATGTGCTGATACTTCTTGTTGCAGGGGTTGAAAATCTACCTTGCTGATAGACTTACTTGAGTAGGGATATTCTTTGTGCTATGAAGCCATGGTAAAACAGTGCAATGACACCTCAGAAGATTTAAATCCATCCTAGAGCTTTCCATCATTTGGTTAATACAGAAAAGTGCCTTTCTATTTTTTTTAAGAACAGAGAATCTGCAAGCAGGCAGGATGTAAGCACTTCTCATTTTAGATTAGGGTATACATAACTTCTTAAAACAAGAGTTTTATTGATTTTTTTCCCCAAGAGCTTAATTTTTTTGGTGGAAAAATTTATACTAATAGTTACTCACTACTAAAACTACCTTTTAAACTATTGTTTAACCCTTTAGAAATTTTGGTTTTAAAAAGGGGTACTGGTTTGACAGCCTTCGAATTCTACTTCTATGCACAGAGTTTCAGCCTAGGGCAGAACCATCTCATCACTGAACTCTTAAGGATAAGGTGAAATATCTGCCTCGAGCTATGGGAGAGCATTTGTATCCATTCAGCATTTGTGTCTTCAACAAAGGTTCTTCTATAAACCTACATAAATCTTAGTACTGGAAAACTAATAGGTTACAGCATATAGTCAGTCAAGTGGGGATGAAATCCCATAGCTTGGGGTTATTAAAGAGAATTTCGGCAGAGTTATTGGGAGAAATATAGTAAGGTTTTTAAAAAAATTAAGGGAGGGAATTGAATATAGGCAGGATGGTCTCTTTAATTGATACGATTCAGTTAACCTTGCTATTATGTTAGCAGAGGTTATGAATATTTTTGTTTGTCTGTAAAATACTATTTTGTAAGAAAAAGTGTCTGATTTATGGCTTTCACGGGTCACCACAAAAACATTGTGCTATTCTGAAATCAGATGCACTGTAACCTGATCCAGGAGTGAATCACGTGCTTTAAAATACTACAACATGGAATTCCACTGATGATAAAGAGCTAAATATTGAAAACAGAAATGTACGTGATAATATTATCAAGCCTAGAAGGTAATGATTAGATAGCTAAAGATACTAGAGAAACTTCATCTGGTTTGGGAGGAGACAATGAAGGTCTCGCAATTAAAAAAACTCAAGCCCTGGTTCAGTGTCATACAGAAACGACAGACGTTTCTTCACTGAATTTTAAAGTAACATTTTACTTTGAGTTAGAGAAGTAGCAGGAATCTGTACATTGAATATAAAGCAACTCGAGGTGGGAGGAAAAGATGTGGTTAACGAATACCCAAAGGACTCTCCTGACATTCAAAATATGCAGGTCTAATTAGTGCAGCCATCCAGCACGTTATACAGGCCAAGTGCAAACTTTGAAATAGAGTTCAGGCACTTGATGTGAAAGACAAAGTCCACCCTCTTTGCAATACTGAATAGTTTCTGTTAGCTTCGTACTGCGAGCTTGGTGCTATGCCTTTGTGCCAGCTGAAGCCTTTAATCTCGATACTTCCTCAGCTGCGTGTCCTCAGGGATTCCTGCTGAATGCTTTTGCATTCAAAAAACTGGTACTTTTGCTACCGTACCACAGTCCACTGTAGTGATTGCAGAAGGGATCTGGCCCCTTCTTTATCACCCTTTCTTCTCTACTCATTCCACAGCAAATTTGACGGTAACAGATGTCTGCTACCTTTACAAACTTTGTGTTACAGACATCAGTTAAAAATAGCTAGGCCTACTGACTTGAACATCACTGTTACCTAGTTTTAAAATCTACTGAAAAAGGAGCCACACATGAGGTCTTTTACAATCTTTAGCTGCTGCCTCTTTCTTCCCAGTGCTGTGATCTCTATTTTTTTTTCTTAAGGAAGATGCAAGAGTTTTGGGATGGAACATTAGGAGGCATATGGATAGTAAATGCCATTGGTAGGGGGAGGAGGGAATAATAAAAAAAAAATTAAAAAAACCTTTATTTATTCTTGACTTAAGGACTCTGAATTGAAAAATGGACAACTTTACATTTTCCTGTTCATACTGCAGTTTACAAATGCATTGAAGGCTAAGTTGGGGGTTATCTTTATTTGAAGTAAAAATATATCAAATGAAATTGTGAAAGGGAGTTAGAAGAAAAGATACTGGTGTACCATAAAAGAGATTTTATTGCAAAAGCAGAGAAACTGAGATTTTAGTGAGTCTCCAAAGTTACATCTCGCAGAGACCAAGATGACTTAGATTTACCCTTGTGTTTTCTATAACCAGGTTTTGCAGTGGGTACCTGCAAAACCTCGTATCTAAGGCATCTAGCGTTCTCATATCTAAGTGCCTCAATAGAATTAATCTCCTCATCCCCCAATGAATTATCATTTTCTCCTTCCTTCCTCCGTCCCTCCCTCCCTCCCTCCTTTTCCTCCCTCTCCTCCCTCTCCTTTCCTTCCTTCCGTCTCTCTGTTCTTTCCCACCTTCCTTCCCCTTCATTCTTTCTGTCTCTAGTTTTATACTATGTAAAGATAATTCAAACAAGCAAATTCATTTTGAGTAGTGTTTGATACTGGTTAGTCTTATCATTTCATGTAATTGGCTGTGAAGCATTTTGCCTGTGTTCCTAAATCCCTTTCCTCTGAAAACAAAAAAAAAACCAAGCAAACAAAATGTGCTATCACTTTTTTGGCAACATCTTTAATCTCAAGTTTGGCATATTCATATTTCCTAACAAATGCATCTATCATGTCAGCTATCATGGAATGACAGAGAGATTTCTCTAAGGAACATTTTTCTTGCCAAAATAGGACAACATAGAGGAGACTGTGTTGTTTTTATCTTTTCCTCTGAATACTTTGTTACTGCTTATTTAAAAGAACAGTATTTCAGTAATAAGTTCCATTTTGAACTCAAACTTTTCAGAGATTTTCAGAGGGAAGAAAGGACAGAAATCTGGCTGACCAAATGGCTATCAACAAGACATCCTTCCATCACAGGACCAGATCAGCTGTGCCTAATTTTTTCTACTGAAATACTTGTAGAGTCTGTTTTCAATAATTTCCGAAAGGGAAATTTCACACCCACCCTGTATAGCCTCTTCCTTTATTAATGAAGTAGTTTGAGGATTTTTCTTTGTCCTGAACAAAGCAGGGGAGAACTCAGAGAGAGAAAGGCACACCTGTAGTGCCTGGTGGGATGTATTCAGGGACAACGGAAAGAGGAGGTGGCATTTAGACTTGTAACGATAGCATAAGGCAATAACTGAGGTAAATAACATTTTCTTTTGTCAATTTGGTTCTTCTGCTCACCGCTGTTCACCAAAAGCAATATGGTCTGATTTTGTGTTTAGGCAGCGCCTACCTTCAGGTGGCTGAGCTGCCTGTTTTAAACTGAAACTTATTGAAACTGCTTTTAATTAGTTTTAGGGGTGAGGGCAGGGAGGGTGGAAGCTGGTCCCCTGTATTGACTTGATGAGGATTCCAGAATAACTGTTTTTTTCATACCTGCAAACTGTTCGAAGACAGGGAACAGCCTGGAGAGGAGATGACAGTGACTTCTGCTGGTTTTATGCATGAGGGGGCTTATGGGAACAGTGCAAGTGTTTCTGCAGTGACTTTTTGAACGTTACATGCCATGATTCTGATTTAGCCTGGTATTACCTCTCTGGGAACTATCCTTCCTACCTGCACAGAGACATTGCTGTCTCTCTGACCCCAGTCCTGCAAAGAGACGGTCTTTCTTCTCTGCCATTTCCTAACATCCACTCTCCCTTGAGAAAAAATTATTATTTTAGTACACCTCAAAAGGCTAAAGCAAGTTTGCATTCACAGGGCTGGTATGATATGTCTCAGTTCTTCCATTTCAGAAACGGATTATAACTTCTATAATTCCCTACTGGCAAGAAGCAGCAGAGAGCTGCGTTGTCTCAGGAGCTGTCAGCAATCAGAACTGTGATTCCAGGAATCAATCTGTTGTTTCCCTTTCATTCCTAAGCTGATACTTTTTGCCGGTGTAGTTTATTGTCCACTTTGAACTGCCTCTAGAGCATTTGAGAGAATGTGTCTTTCATCTGCATAGGTGAGGGTTTGCATTACATTGCAGTTCCATATATTCTAGAGTGAGAAAGCAAATAGACTCTTTCCTCTGCATGTAGTGCTAGCAGG
Source organism: Nipponia nippon (assembly GCF_047370975.1). Lineage (NCBI taxonomy): Eukaryota > Metazoa > Chordata > Aves > Pelecaniformes > Threskiornithidae > Nipponia > Nipponia nippon. The sequence goes on along the minus strand of NW_028262290.1, from coordinate 141,663,979 downwards.
AAAAGTATTTCATATCTTTTCAAGAAGTGGTAAGTACTGCCTTGACATCTGACTAAAGATACAGGAAAAGAGAATGAATTTTTAAGAAATTGCTCTAGCATTATCTATTTGCAAACTACCAAATGCACTACTATACAGGACACAGAGTAGAAAAAAAGAAAGTAGCTATTTCATCAGTCTTGTGACTTAATAACATTTATTGCAATACAACACAGAATTGTAGAATGAACTTCGCAAACTAAAATTTATGTCACACACTAACAAAGTAATTATATATGGTACTTAAGGATATATTGGTAATTCATCCAGATCTTGGCTCTTGACTCCTGAGAGAAATGGAGGAGAGCTGTCCAGTAGTAATTATCTATTAAGAATGTTTATCACTAACATGACTAGTCAAAATCTTGGCAAGAAGAGAGCTGTCATATTAGACCCTTCCCACTTCAAGGAAATGAGTGGAATTGTGTGCTAATAATTTTTTCTTCTATTTTTCCCCCCCTTGCAGAACTTTCCTTTTTGTTAGAGATGGTAACCCAAATAAACGGAATGTGCACAATGAGACATCTATGCACTTACTGTGTATGGGACCTCAGATCATGATCTCAGAAGGAGCTCTTCATCCTCGCCTGACACGACCCTCAGAAGATGACTACAGAAGAGCAGATTGTCTGCAAATGATCCTGAAGTGGAAGGGAGCAAAGCTGGATGAAGGACAATATGAACGAGCAGCCATTGATGCTGTCGATAACAAAAAAAATACACCTTTGCACTATGCTGCTGCCTCAGGGATGAAAACCTGTGTCGAGGTAAAAGTTCATATATAATCACAAGTCTATATACTGCTATTAATAAATGACATGCACAGTGTTTCACAAAGCTGTTTCAGGGGAAAAAAATCTGATATAGTATATTGAATTAACTTTTAAATTCTATTTTTCATTAATTGGGAAAATTAAAAAGATTAACAGCCCAAAACATACACTGTCTGTAGAGAACAATGAAAAAACTTAATTACATATACATTAACTTCATGACATAAACTCCTCAGCACGAAGAAGACTCATGTATGCTTATAAAAATTGGAAATAGCTACAAGACTGTAACACTGGAGAGAAAGCTTTAAAGGTAGGCATAGGCATACTTGTATGTGTAAAGAGAAGTGAAATAGCTGCCTGAGAGGAAATTAGAGCTTTTTATTCTGCTCCATAGCAGAGACTGGGAAATGCTGTCTATGGTTCAAGAACAGGTTTGATGTCTTTAATTTACAGTGCCCAGCGTTATTAGAGGATGCCATACATCTGTGCTAACATACTTAAATATAATTACCTTTTTACAAATTAAAAATTACTTTAATGTTTGTGAAAGTAGTGGATAGTAATGAGTAATCGGGAATCATAATGACTTTGAAGGTCTCCCATCAAATTTATTTTTAAACTATACCAAGTAATGAGGACTAGTATTTATTTCTGCTGGTAATTTAATTTAAAGAACACAAGAACAGACATTTAACATTTTAAAAACAGCTAACATTTTCATAAGCCTGTCTATAATAACGTCAAGATTTGTATTTTGAATGATAATGATTAATGCAGAGTTCAGCATTTATATGTAAAATTTAGGTTATTTTTTCTTCTGTGTATAACTTAAGGTTTATTGAGACTACACTTCAGTCATTAACTTGGTATCATCAGCAAAGTTTATCACCTCATTATTCACCTGCTTTTCTAGATAACTTCTGCATATCTTAAACAGTCAGGTCCCAGCACCTGTGGGACTTCACTGGTGACTTCTTTCTGCAGTAAAAAATTATGCTCTCCTTGTACTTCTTGAGGTTCTCTGGAGCTATTTTTAGTATTGGTGTTACCTTTACCTTCGAATCTTGTACCATGACAGATTTAAGCAATAAGTTGTATATTGTAATATATAGTTCAGAAGTTTCATATTTGAGTTCCATTAGGACTCATTAAAAAGTACCATCTGGTACTAAGTATTTATATTAGTATTTGGTTTATCGGTTGTTTTAGAACGTCTTGTGCTGAGACTTCAATTTGAAACAGACTTTCTTTTGTGTCCTTCATGTGTGGTACATCCACAGAGAATCTGGACTCCAACAATTCATATCACTTTTCTGCTTTATATTATTGGAGATTGCTTTTGCACTTTGTCCAGTGACCAACTTTACAAGCACATTGACAGATTTACTGTGTGATGTTTTAAAATTATTTATTCTGAGTTGTTATGCACTTGGCATACTGCTCAGAAAACATTCAGAGCCTTCCTTATTGTGATTTTACATTTACCTTTTCCAGACTTTGTTCTTCACGTATTGTTCATCTGGAGACAACTTCAGCTTCTTATTTCCCGTACAGTTCTGTCCTGTTGTTCTACCTTCACAGATTCTTCTGATTATTCTAGAATTTTTTTCCACATTTGAAAGTAGGCACTAGATTATTTGTCTTTTTTCTGCTTCTGCAAGAATGGTGACTCCAAGTACATTTTGGGAATTGTTATTGAGTGGTTCTTTGATGGTAACATTTTGAATTAGGTCTTGTAGACTACTCTGAACAAAGTCAGGAGCTGCTTCTCCTCTCATGTGTTTGATAACTATTTTGTCTATCATTCAGTCACTTATGTAGTCTGAAACTCTAATTTAAGCATCACGTATTAACATAGTATTTTCTTAATATACTTGGGAGGCGCAGTGACTGAAGTGCCCTTTATTTTTGTGGTTTCTGCCCTTGCAGCATTTCTGTTCTTGGTCAACGTGACACTTTTATTGTTACAGTTTTAGTCAGGTGGCCACCAAAGCTTTTTTTGTTTAAGTCCAGGATTGTATTTGTTTACAGAGTTAGTTTATTTATCCGAGTTTGTTGTTTTTTTTTTTTAAAAAAGGTACATAGCACCACCCTTCCAATACTGTGAACTTCTCTGTGATTCTCACGTAATATGTTATGTGGTATTACTTTGTTACACTGATTGTATTCTGTCAAGTTTCCAGATACTGTCTGAAAATTCTTATTTAAAATTTGTCATTTCCCCTTAGCTGTGCACCATCTTGAACTGCATGCTCTTCTTTATCTTCTGGCTTTTCATTAGTCCCCTCTTTAAAAGCTCAGGTAGTGTCTTTATTTCCAGTAGCCAACACTTCTTTCATTCTGTTAGTATAAAGATCATCCTTCCTAATTTTCTGAGCTTCTAATGAATAGAAACTCAGCTTGCTTATGCCATTTTCTGTGCTACAACTTAAGCCTCTGTCTCTCTGGTCCCCTACTCAGTACTGAGAGGAGTTAAGAGGATGCTGCTGTTAGATGCTGATACTTAACCTCCAGTATCACAACCTGAATGTTGCCCCTCTACCTTCTCTATTCTCTGCCCTATGTTGTTACAGCTCTGCAAGTTCCACACTAGCAGTTTGTTTTCAACATGTCCCTAGAAATTATTTACACACTGACGGAATCATAGAATTGTTTAGGTGGGAAAAGACCTTTAAGATCAAGTCCAGCCATTAACCTAGCACTGCCAAGTCCACCACTAAACCATGTCCCTAAGCACCACATCTACCCGTCTTTTAAATACCTCCAAGGATAGGAACTCAACCACTTCCCTTGGCAGCCTGTTCCAGTGACTGACTACCCTTTCAGTGAAGGAATTTTTCCTAATACTCAACCTAAACCTCCCCTGGCGCAACTTGAGGCCATTTCCTCTTGTCCTATCACTTGTTACCTGGGAGAAGAGACCGACCCGTGCCTCGCTACAACCTCCTTTCAGGTAGTTGTAGAGAGCAATAAGGTCTCCCCTCAGCCTCCTCTTCTCCAGGCTAAAGAACCCCAGCTCCCTCAGCTGCTCCTCATAAGATTTGTGCTCTAGACCCTTCACCAGCTTCATTGCCATTCTTTGGACGTGCTCCAGCACCTCAACGTCTTTCTTGTAGTGAGGGACCTAAAACTGAACACAGTATTCAAGATGCAGCCTCACCAGTGCCGAGTACAGGGGCACGATCACTTCCTTAATCCTGCTGGCCACACTATTCCTGATAGAAGCCAGGATGCTATGGGCTCTCTTGGCCACCTGGGCACACTGCTGGCTCATGTTCAGGTGGCTGTCAACCAACACCCCCAGGTCCTTTTCCGCCAGGCAGCTCTCCAGCTGCTCCTCCCCAAGCCTGTAGCGTTGCATGGGGTTGTTGTGACCCAGGTGCAGGAACCAGCACTGAGCTTTGTTGAACCTTATACAGGTGGTATAAGGCCCATCGATCCAGCCTATCCAGGTCCCTCTGTAGGGCCTTCCTACTCTCCAGCAGATCGACACTTCCACCCAACTTGGTGTCGTCTGCGAACTTACTGAGGGTGCACTTGATCCCCTCGTCCAGATCACGGATAAAGATATTAAACAGAACTGGCCCCAGTACTGAGCCCTGGGGAACACCACTTGTGACTGGCCGCCAACTGGATTTAACTCCATTCATCACAACTGTTTGGGCCCGACCATCCAGCCAGTTTTTTACCCAGCAAAGAGTATGCTCGTCCAGGCCATGAGCAGCCCATTTCTCCAGGAGAATGCTGTGGGAAACAGTGTCAAAGGCTTTACTAAAGTCCAGGCAGACAACATCCACAGCCTTCCCCTCATCCACTAAGCGGGTCACCTTGTCATGGAAGGAGATCAGGTTAGTCAAGCAGTACCTGCCTTTCATAAACCCATGCTGACTGGGCCCAATTCCCTGGTTGTCCCATACGTGCTGCATGATGGCACTCAGGATGATCTGCTCCGTAACCTTCCCCGACATCTTTGCCAGGGAGGCAAGTCACCGTGCAGTCTTTGCTAGCTGAATTATACTCAGACCCAGCTAATTATGTACATGGTAACTGAATTACATACAGGTACTGCCTTGCTATTCCTGTCAACTAGAATGAATCTTTCTTTATTTGTATGGTTATATGATTGATTTAGTGCCTCTTTCGATGCGAAAGATTTGTAAACAAATATCAGGCTGTCTCCTGGGTCTATGTTAATACTGCTTTTATGTACATTGTCAACTTTTAATTCTTTTCAGATTTGATAAACAAAAATATTAATTGCAAGGGACTGTGTACTTTTCTCTTGTTCTCTTTTTTAATGCCGCTTGTTTGATCCAGCTGCCTGACAAATTCTGGCTACAGGGATTTTCAGTCACAGTTGTTCTATCTGGCCTTCCCCAAGAAGATCCATTTGCTTTTCAACATTATTGTACATTAGAGGACAAATATGCATTTCATATCAGAAGATGGGAGATATCAGGATTTAGCATTTAATGACCTCTTTGAGCAAAGCTGGTGAAAAACACTCACATAAAATGATTTGACATGAGAATGGTTGCTTCTGGTAGAGAAGTGGTAAACAGAAGAAAAATTTAGGAACCAATTTCCAACATATTTCAATGTCTGGTATTTACAAGCTTGCTTACTCACATTTGTGAAATATTATGTCTATTACACTGATTTGTAAAGTGCTTACAGTTGGACCTGTATCAATATATACTGGGGAAAAAAAAAACAACCAACCACATTATCCACAGAAGCTCTTATTTCTTTGTCTTCTGTCTCTCTCACTACACTTGAGATCCCCAGGTAACTTAGAGTTCAGATTTACATGGGATTTGAGCAAGGAGTCTTCTGCCTCAATCATTCTGCCTTCATGCCCCCAAAAAGGGGCTATACAGTGATATCAGAGGTAGACACAGTTTTTCAGAAGTTTGAGTTTCAAGAGCATGAAGCAAATGGGCTCACACAGTAAGATCCAGGCAGACTATAATGTCAGAAGGAATCACAGTCACTGCAGAGTAAATTGTGGTTCTGGAGCTGGGCTGCAGCTTTTATCAGCAAACTGTAAAATCAAGTGGTTTTAAACTCATCATGAAAGTTCACGGTTTGTGTTTCTTTACAAATTATCGTTCTGTTTCTCACTGTGTGATATGATTCATTAGATGAATCCAGCTACTAGACTGCTAGTTCCCCATTTAATTATATAAACTGGGTTATGTTATCATGACAATACGTACTGTTCAATTGACTAAACCATTTCTGACTCTAATTTGCTTTCAGTTTGTCTTTGAAGAAGAATTTACAGTCTGATCCACATGGATTGCTGTTTGCCAGAGTCTGGACACAGTTACGTAGTCTAACTTGTTATGGTTTCTACATTAGAAACAGGGAGCACACCCCCAAGTTCAAACTTTGTTATGTGCCCTACCATAGGGTAGAGGACCTTGGATCTTAAGATTAGTATCTGAGATATCTGAAGTCCTCCAGTGTAGTCTCTAGTCCTTCTAACTCCTTCACCAGGAACAGGGTTATGAACAGGAACACTGCAAAGGAAAAAGCAAACATAGTCCCCTGTGGGTGAACCACCTACTAGTTGATTTGTTCAGAGTTGATAGTCAAATGTGCAGTCTTGATACTGCTCCATTCACCTGTGTTAAATTTCTCCTCTGAGCAGAACAGCTGTGTGGAACCTGGTGCTAAGGAGAGTTTGGGCAAAGGTAATGTGATTACCTCAGAATACTGAATAGAAAAAAGACTTAAGCCTCGTCTTGCGGATTAGATTTTGAGCTGCATAGGTCTATGGAGTGTTATTTCAAGTGTATTTTTCTTCCTCAGAAGGTGTCTTAGTTGCCTCAGTTAAATTTCTGTTAGAGTTTAAAACGGATAGACAGAATGTGAAACTCAAGTTAACAAAGTTTTGGCAACGTTAAAAAGTTTAGATAGAACGAGGTAACTGTAGGCTGGGTATCTTGATAATTATCCTAGTACTATCTTTACTTCTGCCTGATACTCTGCTATGAAGATAAAATATGATGTCGTACTTAATGACACTAATATCTTCTCAACTAAATCTTATTATTGCACTGGTTTGTGCTATTTTTGCATTTGCATTTCTTTTTATTTTGGAGAATGTGGGAAAAGTTTCCAAAGAATGTACAAGACTGATTCCAGGTTTGTAAAATACATTCTGTATTTTACAGTGACAGTGAAGGAAATACAGTCTGCTGAAGAGAAAAGTAAGAAGTGACTGATGATGATCTAAAAAGTTTATGTGGAGAACAGATCATTTTGGGGAAATTTTTTTTTTTTTTTTTTAGAAATATAAAAATTAGAAGCTGAGTTTTGAAATATCCTGGCTAAAAATACAGGATAGTGTTGTTACAGCCATTGTGGTCTGAAAGCAAGATAATGTTTTTAGATTTTAGTTTTATTTAGAAATAAGATGAATCATTTTAGTAGTGAATGATTGTCCTGGATGCTCCATCATTAGACGTTAAGCAGGTGTTATAAAGATGTCATAATAAATCAGCAAAATGGTCGACTGTTGGCCTTTAAAATCTGTGGCATTTGTTGTCCTCGCTTAGATCGGTTTATAGCAGGAGGCAAGGTTGGCAAGGTAATGAAAGCAGCACAATTGGTGTTTAGTAGCTAGAGACAGCATTTCTGGGTGGTTACTGGCAAGAGACAAAGTTGGTGAAATGGCACAATACTAGACTGTATTAGAATTATTAGAATTATTTCATTTTACTGTTTCATGTCCTCAAAAATAGGGTAAAGCTACCAGTAGTATTATGTGCTATCTGTGAATTGGTACCCCATTTTCCCTCCTACCCAAGGATTCTCCCATTTTCTGTCACCACCAGTGTACCGGTGCTGGGAAGAATGTTAGAGTTATATGCATATATAAAGAATATTTAAAGGAGTATCTAGCTCCATCTTGCCAGGTGCTTGATGACCTGAGGCCCCTCATTTTCCACAGAGCACTGACCATATCAGTAGAGCAGAATTTTAGTGTTTAAAACCTAACAGAGACATATTGTACAGTGTTGCCTTGTAACACATTTCTGAGATTTTGTGGTTCCATGGAATTTCGGTGGCTATAGGTATAATTATGTATGAAATCAAGCAGTAATTTATTTAATAACAATAGAGAATCTTTGTTTCCAAAAGACCATTGCTATTACATTTGTCTCTTCTTTCGGTTTTCCTTGTTCATATTTTTTTTATTCTCTTCTTAACTGACACGTCTTTTCTTCAGGGTATTATTAGAGTTGGTCATTAATAACTGTTTACTTTGCCATTTTACTTTTCAGCTTCTAGTAAAACATGGTGGAGATTTGTTTGCAGAAAATGAAAATAAAGATACCCCATGTGACTGTGCAGAGAAACAACACCACAAGGAGCTGGCTCTTAACCTGGAATCTCGAATGGTATTTTCACGTGATCCTGAGGCTGAAAGCATTGAAGCTGAATATGCTGCTTTAGACAAAAAAGAGGTCAGAGGATACTTTAAATTTGGGGTATTTTACACATTTGTATTTGTACGAGTTACATTGTGACAAAATTCTGCAAAGCATTTCAGTAGGTACTGTACTTTGTAATGTGTATTTGTAAACCATTTGATTTTAACACAGCTCTTACAGCTTTCAAGTTAAGCTCAGAAAACATATACAGAATACATTGTCAAAACTAGAGAAGTTTTATTCATATCCTTAATTGTGTGGACTGTTTTGAAAGTATTGTAGGCTGTGAGGCTGGAGGAAATATAGTGAGGCCAGTAAGCTGGGAAACAGTTGCTCTAAACCAAACATTTTTTACATACTTTTATTTCTTAAGATGCCTTTCTGTCTAAAAAAGAGGGCAGGAGAAATTCTGAAAGGGAGAAAATCTGTGGGATAGAATAGGGAAAATGTTCTGGTGGATCTTCATAGGCTGAGACAGGGTTGAACGTCACCAAAAACTAGCCGAGTAGTGCAGGATTTCAAAACAGTGCATTTACTTTCTTGTTTTATAACATAATGCCTGAAACTACTGCATACCAGAACTTGTATGAAAAAGAGGTAATAACAGGTGTTGTTATGTTGAAGTCAATTTTTGAAAGAGAGAGACAATCCACTGACACAAATTTGCTTGAATTCTGGTATGCCTTACAGAAGACTGTGTTTTGATAAGGACAATTTGACCAAAAAGATTCTGAGCAAAAGTTCCCTCCCCCATCCATTATCAGATTTTAATTAACTAAAATTCTAAATAAGAATACATAGGTAAATTATATGATTCAGCAAATGTTATGAAGTAATTCTGTGTAAATTAAAGGACAATAGATTTCTGTATGGCTGCTCCCTTCAAAAGTAGCGTGGCCTTACCTTATACTAGCTTAGCTCACTTATGACCTAATGACACTTAAAAGAAAATTCATTCAGATTTACGTATGAGTAAGCTTAGATCACATCAACTGTTTCCCTAAAAAATGCCATGTGTGGTCACTTTTATTTGAAAGTAAGAAAGTCTTTGTACTGTTCAATTCATTTTCTGACTATTTTTCTTGAATAAGTTCAAATATAAACAGGCTTAATGAGTTTATTCCTAGATGAGAGGTTTTGAGATGAGGTTTAATATACTTGAATTGTACATTGAAATAACAGATGTAATTAACTCATTTTAGTTTCTCTGAATATTCCCATATAGAAACACCCAAATTGTTGTAAGAGTATAGTTTGAAATTGTTTTCTCTGTTGGGAAAACTACTTTAAAAGACTGCTGCGGTTTCCTGCCACGATGGCAGTTTACCACTCCTTTGGTTGTAAAAGTAGAACCATTTGGATGGTTATGCTGTCGACTGGATCATAGCAGTGATTAGACTTAAAAGAAAAAAAAGTTGTAAAGAATGGTAATATGTAATTGTTTTATTTAACCTGAATAATTTTTATCATTATATTTATACCATGGGTTTGCTGGCATATGCACCAGCACAGCTAAGAGAATAGTAAATTTACAAATGTGGGTGGGGCAAATCAAGAACCACTTGAACAAGCTTTTCAGCAGGAGAAAATAATGTCTTGTGACTGTTTAAGGTAGATGCTCAGAGCAAAATCAGCTTAAAGACTTGATAGTTACAAGAGACTTGAGTAAAAGGTAATTATGTTAATTTGGAGTCACTTTATTGAGGCCATTAAAAGATACAGTTCTGTTCCTCATTTGACTTGTTTTTAGCAAAGTTGTTGAGCGTGAGGACTGAAATGCAGACAGGCCTGCAGACCTAGATCCATCTGATATACCGAGGCAGCTTTCCCACATGTTCTATAGATTCACAAGTTGAAAAATGTCGGCCTGGAATTTGGGACACCGATTGGTGGTCTTGGGGCTTCATATAGAGCAATTCTGCCTTAATGTGCTCCCTTTTTTTTTTTTTTTTCCTCTCCTTTCTTTGTGACTTTCCAGTGGGATAAGCTTTAACTTCTTGTATAACTGCAACAGCACAAGTGTTAGCACAAGAGAGATGCCAAGAGCACGTAGCCAGGGGAAGTTCATTTTTCAGTCCTAGGCCTCAGAGTGGCCAAAACCAGTTGAAAAAAGCCAGCCTTAGAAAAACTAGCATGGGACTGCAATCCAAATGACTACATGTCCTCATCCTCCAGGTCTGTGGACAAATGTCTGGGATGGGCAGTGAAAGCTGCACTTACCACTGTTTATGGTGATGCCTCCAGCTGTTATCTTAATGGGGCATGAGAAGTGATCCCAAAGCCTTCCCCAGAACACATATCCTTCAGCAAAATTGCCCCTCAAAGATGGCCCTCTACTTTTTTTCTCTCAATTTCATTTTTAAAAAATATTAAACATCGAGGGAAGCGAGTGTGCAAAATGCTTGTTTAACATAGTGTTTAGATTGTAATTGTTCACTGATGCCCTTTAACATCCTTCCAACACACAGAAAAATATTCATAAAGAATTAAAAAACTTTGAAAATGCATTTCTTGGTGTTCCAAAGTAATTTCATCTCTTGAATGAAGGTTAGAGGCAAAGATAAAACATTTGAAAACCACAAATAGGATTTCTTCCCAGGCAAAACAGCCAAACGGGCTTAACGCTGGTGTTAGGATATGCACAGTAGTGTCTGGAGTGATAGTACCCAGTACTTCCCCTTCCAGGCCTGCCATGTTTACAGCAGAAAATAATCCTCTTTTTCATACAGAGCGAAAGATTTTTGTAGTACTCTGTGTAGTGTCATTGAATTAAGTGTGTGTATTCAGAGTAATAACAAAGCTTTGTTTCTGGTGTTGAGAACTAGTTCGTGTTGTTCTTCACATTGAAATATTACCAAGGAATTATGTGAGTGCTCATGTTTAGAATTGGAACACTTGTAATAGTGGAAAAAATAACTTGCACATACCTTTCTTTGATTACAGAGGCTCTCAAGCTGTTAAGAAATACAGATTGCTGAGCAGACCCACATTTCAAGTTTGAAAGCCTGACAGCAAAGAGCTGTCCACCTTCCAGCAGTTCAGTTTGCTCCTTCCACAAGGGTTTCTGAATAAAATCCATTTCCGTTACCCAACCTTTTAAAATCTCACTACAGTGCTCCCTGAAGCATATTTTTAAAACAACATTTCTGTTTTACTTTGGTTTTAGTACACGTCTAATGTTTTTAGTGATCAAATTAGAGACTGCAGTTAAAGAAGGGTAGCAAACAGGCCCTAATAGTTTTGAAACACAACATGATTGTTAAGTGTGTTTCCACAAAATGCAGTTTGGAAGGAAAACAATGTACCAACACACACATAATCTGTGTTTCCCTATATAAAATGGAAATGCTAAATATTTTAAGAATGGAGTACAAAGTGTGACTCTCAACACTCTAGTTACTTGTAGCAAAAGAAGATCCATCTATGATGTGTGAGCAGTGGAAAGGGTATTAGAAAACAAGCCAGGAGAGTATTTCAGATGATCTTCTTTGTCTTGATTCTTTTCTCTTTCTTTCTTGATGAACAATCTCAAAAAAAATATCTCTGTTATATAAAATCTAAGTTTATATTTATCTTTTAAATCTAATTGAAGTTACACTAAATAATATGACTGTAACTGATTTTTTTTTAAGTGTCTTTTATAGATTTTGGTTGTTCTATTTGCACAGTCTTTTAATTTGCTCTTTATTCTAATATGGGAGCATATTTGTCTTGGTGATGTATCCCTGGAAAATAACAGGCACCTTCATTTCAATCACATCATGCAATGTTTTAAACTTACATAAGAAACACCTGGGAATGAGCAGTACTTCACAGCAGATCATCCAGAACAGTCTTGGCTCTCAGTCAGACTCATAGAAATACTTTGTGCAATAGCAAAGTATGTAATTTCTTAGTTCATTTTACATGTGTGCCACTGAATACTGTAGAAACACACTGCTAGTGAGTGTATCACAGATTTACTGGTTGTGTAGTAATTGTAATGGTTTTCTTCAGTTCCAGAATTGATGTCATATAAATATATATATAATCATAAATATCATAAATACAAAGAGTTATCTAAAATTATTAAAATGTACTTTATCTCTACAGATAGAGAATGATTTATTAAGTGAAAAGAGAGAAGGGGACTACAGGTAGTTAAGATATATACACATTTATATACATATAGTGCATATACTTAAATGAGTTAAATGGAGTATAGATAATTTTTTAAATATATGACTCCATTAACTATAGAACTCCATCCACCCATAAGGGAGAATATTTACATGAAGTATGTTTGACACCATTTAATTACACAGTCGTCACTGTAGCAAAGAGTTACTTTGCCCTTGTCTATTTTAATGGTACTTTAAAAGTGAAGAAAATAATGATACTTTGAAATGCACTGTTAAAATAATCAGCTTACATATTAAAAGTGCTATCAGGAGAAAAACAATTAAATAATTTGTGATATCTAAATATCAGTGGTAAAAAATTGAGAAGAAAGTAGTTAAAAAGAAGGGCTCTTGAGAATACAAAAGTGTTGAAATCTGTAGTGAGAAGCTCACCAGTGGATTAAAGTAGTCACTCAAATAGTATATTCCAAAATCATTATATAGTTAAATGATGCTAATATTGAACAGTGCCTTTTTCACAGCAAACATCAATAAAGAGCTCTTCCATAAATGATTATTAAAGGAGGTCTCTGAGCATCATGAGCTGTAATCAAAATCCTTTACAGTCTATGGCAGTGCAGAGATAAGTCATCAATGTTTGAAGTAGTTAAAAACAAACCTATGATATTACATAAAGGATATACATCCCTATAACTAAAGTCTGTCCTCACAAGTCTCTACAAGACTGTGTCTTGTACACATGAGCATTTTTAAGGGTTCTCATTGTATAAAGCCTTCACTCTGGAATTTCCAGATTAAGCTACTTAATAGTGCCAGCCTAAAATTTTCTTTCTTTCGGCTTCTTCTGTGGGTTCATATATTATTTTATGAAACAAATGTCTAAAGTTTCAAACACATTCTTAAGAAATATTTCCCTCATTACTTAAAAAGATAAAATTAGGATTCTTAAAAGCCACAGGATCCAAAAATCCCTGCTGGGTTGTGTGGAATGCTCCAGCTGAGATAATAAAATAGTCTGTTACTCAAGAGAGATAATTGCCAGTGTTTGACCTAGAACCAGTTAAATATAATTTTGAGCATATCTGCAGTTCAGGATAAAATACTAGGTCCTAAAATAGGTATGTATGTTGCAGGTTTAACAGGAAAGACATTTCTTTTTATGACATATATTGAATACTGTTGTGCTGACAAAGCTACTTGGTTTACAGTTGCAATTCAAAATGCAGTTCAGATTCAGTGAAGACAATTTACACTTTGCTTCCATTTTTTTGCAGCATATTCGTGCAATTATAATCATTCAGGCACCCAGTTGTTTGTATCCCTGTCTCTCTGGCATGCTTTTATAAATGATGTCTTTTGTAAGAAATTAAGTAGGTCAGTCAAATTCCAGCATGCTATGAATCAACTGGCCCAGATTTATTTCAGTGCAAGCCATTAATGTTCAGATTGTCCTTTACTGAGTCATGCATGATCAGCAATGGAAGGACATACAGAAACTCCCTGAACTTGGGCAATCAAGATAAAGGTCAGGACACTCACGATCCATTTCTCTTCTGCTTTTCTTGCTTTCTCAAAAAGGACAGACCCAGTGCAGAGTCGTGGCACCATTACTCTTGCTGATCACAAAGTTTCTAATATTGACAAGTCCCTGTTTATATTACTGACTAGCTTACAGAAGAGGTCCTTGTGGGAGTCAGTTATGTTTTTAGAAGCATTTTATAGAGTTTATTATGATATCTAGAATTTAGGAAGCATGTTATGTTTTTAGAGTAGGTGCCTAAAAAAAAGAAAATTATTTACAAGCCCAGGGTATCCATTTCTCCCCATCTCTTATACCTTCTGCTTGTTATCCTCAAAGGGCTATGCGCACAGTAGATGGACTTAGATTGTAAACTCCCAAGGACAGAACCAGTCTTTTGCTTTGTGTCTACGTATGTATGCATGCATGTGTGTACATATTATCTAGCAGTGGAGGGTCTTGGACTATGCTCTACATAAAATCAAAATATAGATAGTAAATAATAATGATGCATGGTCTTAACTGTGGTTATCTATTATCACTGCTGCTCTGTGTCCTTTTCTTCTCCAAATTGGTGAAGACAATTGCCATTTGGTGGCCAGGTTCCTTATTAGTCCTGAGCACATATCAGTTTTATGTTAAATGCTTTAAATCTTTTGTTAGCTATCCTTTTATATAAATAAAAACAGTGCATGTAAAAATAATTTTTTTACATACCCTTTCTGTATCCATTTCTGTACATATCCTCCCACTTGTTTTTCTACCTTTTGGGCGTTTTCCCTGTGCAACACTAACAAATATATTATTTGCTGTCATGTTCTTCTTTTCTTAGTTTTAAAAAGGACTCTGCAAAACGTGTACGCATCTCCAGTATCTTGGTTGGAGCTAATTCAGAATCCTAAAATTATTGCCTTTTTGTTTTTCTAATTTGACCTTTTTTTGACGCTATAATAAGGGGATGGAGCTCCAGACCAGGAAGGCAGCTGGATGATCTGCTCTGACTGTATAGGGCTATCAGAGTTGGCCACTGTTTCTCAAAGAGAGTTTTGACATCTTCATGTACAATGAATCCCCAACTTTGGAGATATTCAGAAGCTATGTGCACGTGGTCCTGGGCAGCTGGCTCTAGGTGACCCTGCTTGAGCAGGAAGGTTGGACCAAATGACATCCACAGGTCCCTTCCAACCTCAACCATTCTGTGCTTCTGTGAATCTCTTAGCTGTATGTCTCATCTATCCTATTCATGACTGACCTCTCCATTTCTGTGAGGGTTGATATTGCCTCAAAAGACCTGTAGCTGATTCTGTTCACAAATGTATCCCTTCTTGCTATCTAATGTCTCAATGTATCCTCCTCCAGATCAATTCAAAGTTAATAGGTCTCAATTCATGTATAAAGTTAGTGTCAGAGGGTCTATATGCAACATATATTAACCTGTCCTTTCTGTCGCTCTCCCCTGAAATCCTTAGTTCAAATCTAGTCATGCATTCTCATACCCATGCCACTATATTTGAGGTTTAATCACTTCAAAATTCAGCTGGATTCCATGAAAGTCTAGCTTTCTTTTAAGAGAGAGAGTCAATGTTAGGCCTCCAACTATAACAGAGAACTCTAGAGATACTCTTTTACCTTTTGAAATGTGCAAAGATCATACTACAAATATTGTAAAATGACAGTGTTTCCATATAACTTTGCATGGTCTGCACAATGAATAAATTTTTTCACATATTACCTCACAGTTGAAATTATGGTAAGTAAAAGTGCTTCGAATGTTTCATTTTAATATGAAATTAGAGACTAACTGGAAAATACTGCTAGATGTAAACTGTCTTTCTTCTTCTCAAAGCCATATGAGGGCCTAAGGCTTCAGGACCTGCGAAGGCTTAAGGATATGCTGATCGTGGAATCTGCTGACATGCTCCAAGCCCCGCTCTTTACTGCAGAAGCTCTACTTCGGGCACATGGTAATCCAAAACCTTTAAAGACTAAAGAAACTGTTTTCAGCAAAATCAAAATTGCAGTTGTATATTTACTTTTTATTTCCAAGTAAAAGAGATGTAACGGTTAATCAAATACCAGGAAACAGTTCACACAGTACTGCAGAAAGCGGTACAGCTGCAGTATGTCAAAAAGCATTGAGGCAGACAGGGAAGCTGATAAGAAAGTGATTCAAGCTAGGAATTATAATGGGAGACATTTTAACTTAAGCAGTGTGGAGAAACAGAGCTTTCCTATTTTAGTGAGAGAAACACAGAAGTAGAACTTCCATGGTTTTATATGTCAAAGAAGTCGAATTCATTGTACCTATTTTTGTCAGACCATTGGTTTTCTGCCACTATATATTTGTGTATAAAACTGGATCCAAAAAAATTTATTTATTTATTTTTTATTGCAATAAAAGCAGTCTGACTATTGTAATAAATGGTTGGAAATTGCCTTGGGGTTTAAAGTATACGAGTGTATGTCCTTTGATGGATTTTTATAGATACTCTTTTAATACAGGGTATAATTTTCCCTGTGTTTATCTGTAACTAGTTTAATTTTACTGAAATCAGTCTGCAGTCTTGTTGTGTAATTTAAACTGGGGTTGTCAGAATGGGGATATACTGAATTCAGTGTGTTCGCTCCAGACAAAAGTATCTCTCTGAAACTCAGTGGAAGCTTTAGGCTTTAATTCAGTGATTCAAAACTTAGGCTTACTGAAGCATCTGCATTGTTGCTATATGCCAAAGGAACTCCCCGGGCAGTTAATGGTTTGCATGCTCAGCACCGTATTGCTGGATTAAGCTTTCATACCCTATTATTTTTGTGGGCTCCTTGTGAAAATGAAAGGGAGAGGGAAAAGTGAAATAGGAAAATATTATTTTAAACCCACAAGACTTGGCAGACTTTCTTGAGAAGGTATGGTACCTGAAACTCATCTCTTACATTATTTTCAATAGTTGGTATTTGTGTTCCTTTTAACATTGAATTAAGTCAACATGAACTTGTGCCAGTCTGATGATATTTAAGGCACATACTTTGCATATGTTTTTTTTTAAACGATTATTTGTTTAATTCTTATGATGTATTTTGGATTCTCAGAATACTCTCATTAAGGCTAGATATTACTAAATATTTGACTAAGTGGGTAGGCAGATTCTGTAACTTGTGCAGGTATTTTGAAAAAGAAAATGATGGCAATACTGTTCAAACTTGCAGCGCAGTCCATAATAAGTGCAAAAGCGGTGAGGTTGATGTAAACTGTGGAGAAATGTCTGCCAGCATCTAGCAAGCAGGAATTGAAAGTTGAGAAGAAATCCGTCTGTGTTGGAAAGGTCATTCTACTGATGTTGCCTTAGTAATGTAGCGGTAACTTAATGCAATTGGCCAGTGTGGAGAAAGAAGCACAGACAATTTGCAAGTCATGAGAAAGTCAACTATTTTGCCTGTAGCTGTAGTTGTACACTGGAAATTAATCAAACAGAATTTATTTTATTTGAAATGAAAACATAGAATTGGTTCAGCCTAGTAAAGGGAATAACTGAGCTATTTTCAAAGGCTTAGACAATTGGGAAACATCAAATGCCAAATCGTAATGTTTTTGCATTTAATCTTGAAATTCATAAAAGAATAATGTGAAATCTCAACTTAATTCACACTTAATGTATGAAAAGCATGTTTTAAACTTGGAAAGATCATTCTTATGTACTACTTTTAATAGTTTACAGACGTGTAATACTTAATCCAGCAAACTTTGCTTTCTTTTATCGTACAACTGTATCAATTTACTGACACAGTCTGTAAGAGTTAAGAGTGTATTTTTCTTTTTTTTTTTTTTTTTTAAGAGACAGAAGTATGTAGAGTTCAAGCCAAGATAAAAAGATATTATTATGGCAGTCATGAAAATAAATAACTTTACAGATTTTCTACAAGTGTTTTTTCAACACTGTTTCTGTTTCTCTTCTAGTTCATTATACAGCAGTTGATTTCAGGATAAAAGAGAGGCAATTCAGTGAATGTAACTACCCCATATTTTACTAAAACTCATAAATTAATAATGAAAACACAGTGGAATCCATTTAGTAGCATGTCTTAACCCTGGGTAATTTTAAAGATACAGTACAAACAAAGGACCTCAAGAAAACTTTTATCAAATGTTATCTGTATCTTAGCATCAGTCAGCTCTCTGAAAGATTATAAGCTCAGGGTAATTTGAAAAATGCTAATAAAATTTATAATTTTTGAAATGTAAATATGTTCAGGGTCCTTGTCTTTAAAGAAATGAAATTAAACTAACCCATGATCTGTTAGATAAGCAAGCGCTTGATCAGTATATTATCTCCAGCTCAAAGGCTTTTTTTCATATTAGGAGGGAGCAGATTTTAGTATAATAGCAATCATTATTTGACAGGGGCAATATTTTTACTAAGTTCAGTGCTTAGAACACGTATCTTTTTTTCCAGCATTAATACAGTAGCGGAATACTATTTAGCTTTTATAAAACCTAAAATTCAATAAAAATAACACAGATCTTTTGGTTAATAACATTGAGTTTCCAGTGGGAGTACCTAACATTAAAAAAAAAAAAAAATTTATTTAAAGCAATAGGAAAAAATTGGGAAATTTCTCTTTCCTTCTGAAATTCTACTTCATCTGATCTGTGCATAGTGTTGATGGTTTTAGATTCAAGTCCATATAGCATTTTGGTAGATTTATATTTAAATGAGAACTTTCAAGTATTTTTAATAGAAAAACATCACTATTCTTAAGATACCTTTAGTATTACTGTCAGGAATCAGAAACAGAAAACATTTCAAACAATGATTAAGAAAGGTTTGATTTAGTTTTAAGATCCTCATACATCATAAAATTTGTTTCACTAGTTCTTCTTTGTATATAAATGGGAAGGGTTAATTATGGATCAAAGTAAAGAATTCAGTAACAATTATAGAATGTAGTAAGAATATATGAAATATTTTTTGCAATCAGGCGGGTTTTCTTTCTTTTTTTTCCCCAGAAATATATCACTCTTATATACATACATTAAGACTGGTAACTCATTAGGTCGCAAATCTTTTTGTAATCCAGTTGTATCTTAGTGTTCTTCCTTCATTTGTAGCACTTGGGTTCATCTTCTTAAAAAAACACAATAGATGAAAGTGAATCTGTATTGAACAATTACTTTTTCATAGAAAGGGAAAATATTAAATTCTGTGGTGCAAGGTTATATTTTGATCTGTCTTTGCAAGTCACTGCATAAATAATTTTATTTAAGACTGCTATTACAGGGAAAGGAGATGCTTGCAGTGCAATTATTTACATAAATACATTGCATTATATATTATCTTGGAATGTGTTTTTGTAAAATTTAATGTCTTACACTTACACTTTATCGTATTTATTTATTTCTAAATTTTTTAGCTTAGTGTTTATATATGCTTTTGAGGGTGCAGTTACAAAATATATTTTAAATATTGTCAGCTGCATAATTTCCTGTATCTGTATATTTATTGAAGACTGGGACCGGGAGAAGTTACTTGAAGCATGGATGTCTAATCCAGAGAACTGCTGCCAGCGTTCAGGGGTTCAGATGCCAACTCCCCCTCCAAGTGGATACAACGCGTGGGATACGCTCCCTTCTCCACGAACTCCACGCACTACTCGCTCTTCTGTAACTTCCCCTGATGACATCAGCCCCTCACCAGGAGACATTGAGACAGCTGTGGTAAGTTTATAAATAGATCTGAAACTAGCAGGGCAAAAGAGCTTATTTCTAAACATAGTGCACCTAGGCGGACAGGAAAGCTGTGTTGTCATTCATTCTGAAAATCAGTTCATGAAGGTGTAAAGTGTTTCTGTTTCCGAAAGTGGTGAACAGAAAAGTTGACACCTTAAACATTCTGTATAATAACGCAATCGAGCATCTAGCTAGTATAAAGCACTCTGGTTTTCACCTCGGCTGTCACTCACAAAGTAGCATTTTAGCCACAGTCACATCATTTGGCTCTTCTCATCTCATACTTATCAAGATGTTCACTTTCATTATATCCATTTCCGTGAATGTACTCAATGCTGTGAACCCTGGCTTTTGAAAATTTTTTCTTTAGAAAACAAAATTCTCTTTGTCTGCTTTTTGAAATGTCAGCCCACTAGTGTACTGTAAGCTTATAATTACTTTTACTATGTGTGGGCTGCTTGAAGCGGTTTACAAGGCTATTGCAAATTTGAAATATGAAAGCGCCTTTCATTAAAATCAGTGTAGTTCTTTTGGAAGACAGAGTTCTTTCTTTAATAAACCACAGCTGCAGCATTATAAAACTTTTGCTCCATGACCTAAGCATTTTTCTAGAATATTATATCCAGTCTTGCAAATGGATCATCCCTAGATCTTCATATTAAAATTAAGATTCTGTATTCCTGCATAGACATCTTTTATTTCTTTAATTGTAAAATGCTGAAAAAGAAGCTATATAGAAAGAATAATGTTACCATACATTTATTTACATTAGCAGTTAAATATCGTCCAGGAATATTTTCTAATTAAAAAGTGTAATGAAAGATTACGTGTCTTCAGTTTTACACTGTGTGTTTTGTTTTTCATTGATGGTCCGTAAGCCAGAAATGCAGATTTGGATAATGATGAAACAAAATTGAAAACTCATATAAATTTAATAGTGAATATTTTTTATTCATTGTCAACTTCTAAAATATTTAATTTTGTCAAGACAATAAGGTACAATGACTGAAACAACAATAAATGCCTTCATTGAGTTTTGCACTTCAAAGCCTGACTTTTCTGGTTTGGTTTTGTTTTGGCTGTAACACAAGTGCTTCTAAAAAGTGGCATACCATAGGCTAATTTTTTTTAAAATATCCTATGTGCGTATAATATCTAATGGATTGAAAATTGAAGTAAATTTTCATGGAATCTTTGTTCCAATGGAAACAAAAATCCATTTGTACTCCTTGAAGAACATGAATATTTATTTTCACACCTAACCACAAGCAAAGAGTAGTTTCATCCCTATGCTTTAAATGTTTTCAGAGTAAGGGTCTCTATATTCAATGTTATTTTTTTCTGTAGTACCTAGTTGTATAAAATTCAACAGTGGTATCTTCTGTTGGAATATTTGTAGCTTAAGTTACTCTTTATTTTGATCAAAACCCTCGAAGTATTTAAAAAAAAAAAGTATTTATGTAGATTATTACATAAAATAGTTGCTGCTGTTGCACAACCAAATTGCTCCGCCTTGATTTGGACCTGATTGTGTGAAATGCTAAACATTTCCTGTAGCCTCTGTCATCTCCAGACTCCATCTCTGGCTGCCTGTAAAGCTGATGAAAAATTCAGGTCCCTTTTGTCCCTAGAACTCTGCAGAGTGAAGCACTTACTGAGCTGGAGGACATGATGGAAGGCACCCCAAAATGTGCTGTTTGGATAGGGAGGAATACCTAATCTTGCCCATTTCTATTTCTATAGCTTAAATAACTTTTTTCTGGTTACAGTTAGATTTTTTCCCCCTGCTGAGCACTTCTTCAAATTTTTTGCTGAGATTTTCCAACGTAATGTGTCCTGCTAACAATATGAAAGGCTTTAGGGTATTTCTTAATCAGAAGTATTTTTTTCATCTACAGTGTGACATTTGTATGTGTAATATTTCTGTGTTTGAAGACCCAGTGGATATGCCTTGTGGACATGACTTCTGCAGAGCATGCTGGGAGGCGTGAGTATATGTACTTTTCTATATTCTGAGAAACTTTCATACTTGCCATTTTGAAGAAGAAAGGACAGAGACCGTAAATAGTTAATGTTAAAGTACTGTTTGGGTTTTAAAGAGTTGCTGGTTTGACCCTATTTAATATATAAATTGTCACTCGAAGTGGCCATCAACTGGTTTAGGCTTAGATAATGTTTGTTTTGGTCCTGATTCAGCAAAACTCTTAAGCAAATGTTTCAAGCCTGTGTGTAAATAGATGAGCCTACTCTTGATTTGCTCAGTCTGTGTGTGGTGTTGGCAGCGTTGGGGTTTGCACTTTCTAAATTAAGCACATCCTTAATTGCATCTCTTAGTTTAGCACACTAAACTTAGGCATCGTAAATACATTTCCAGTCAGAAAAGCAATTAAAATGCTTTCTTATGTTGAGGGTTAATAACTGAGGAGTAGATTTAGCTTAAAAGTTCTATTAGTGTAATGCTCTTGTTACTACGTATTTTTTTTTAAAGTCAAAATAGTCATGCTAGTAAAAAACTCAGACGTGGGTAATTATGCTGGTATAAATATTGCTCATACTTCCCAGGAATAACTACATCTCTATGCAGTGCCTTTATATTCATCTTTGTCCCCATTCAGGAGATTGTACTACTTGAACTGTACCACTATAGTGTCTTGTTATAGTGTCACATCAGCACAGCTAGTCCTACTGCAGATCAGCCCAATTTATATGAACCCATTCCTCCTATGTTAAGGAAGAGCACTTTCTCTTCCATATGAGCATTTAGAAGGTAATTCTTTTCAGTGGCAGGAAAATAGTCATGCTTCTGTTGTCTTGCAAGTTGTTATGCAGCAATGTAGAAGTTACCAAGAGATCACTGGCTTGACATGGTGCTTCTAATTTGGGTGCTGGCCTGTGTGTACCGCAATCTGTGCATGCACTCAGAGTTGCAGTTCAATGTCAAGCAAGTGCTGGCAGTCGCACATCTAAGGTGGCATTCATCTTTCCAAGCCAGTCATTTCTAAGTTACTCAGAGCATAGCCAGGACCGAGTTATCCATTCTAAGATATGAATCTAAGATGGGATGAATTGGCAAGTCTCTCTACCTTAACTATTAAAAGATCCCAGGTGACTAACTTAGCTGCCTGTCCTTTAGACGATTAAAGTTAGATGAGATGAATATCATCCTTGATGTCATATTAATAAATACGTAACAGCTTTTAAACAAAGCAATCTTGCGCTCTGTGAGTTAAAGTCCAGCTTTCAGCAGATTTCTGAGCTCATTCTGTCTTGCTTTCTACTGCTTAGGGTCTATAAAGGTCTCCATTTAGAAATTTGTTTCCAAGAGCAGACCTGTTTTGACTAGCACAGTTGTAAAAATTAATTGCATATCAAATTAATTATTTCCTAGATTAATTACACTTACATGTTCCATTTCTGATTTAAGTTAGAAGTAATGCTCAGTTTAATTAAACATTGCATAGCTGTTTGATAAATGGCGAGGATGGAAACCACAAACAGGGCTAAGCATAGCCGATGGTGCTCGCTTTTGAACCATGACAGTGTTCTTTTATTTTTTTTTAAATTATGCTGTTCATTAAATCTGTACCCCTTTTGAGCAGAAAGGGATACTTCCTATTCTTTGTTTAAAAATTGATTAATATGAATATCTGCGAACCTAGTATAAACTATTCAGCAGCCTTTTAATTTTTACTTTTTATTCACAAATACTGACTTGACAAAATTCTGGCAGATTTTTGAATCTGAAAATTCAGGAGGGTGAAGCTCACAACATTTTTTGCCCAGCATATGATTGTTTCCAGCTTGTGCCTGTTGACATCATAGAAAGTGTGGTTTCCAAGGAGATGGACAAAAGGTACCTTCAATTTGACATTAAGGTAAATTATCAAACTGTTCCTGTACTCTTGAACTGTATTTTGTTTTATTAAAAAAAACCTTCCAATTTCTGTGTGAAATGCTGCAATATATCTGTAACTTTCCAAGTAGAAATTCATAAATTAATATGTACACTGAATTATTGGCTGTCTTATATGCCATAGTATCAATGTTTGATACACCACTGAGAGACAGAACATTGTATTTATTCCTTAAGCACAAATGCAGTACTTCCGTAATATGTAACCTAATACAGTATTAATAAATTTTTTTTATCAAATTAATGTTCGTAACAGGTGATGTGAAGCTTTTAATCAGCGAGAATTGTTTATGTTGACAATCTAAAATTTTTAAGGGTTTTTGAATTATTTTTATTACCAAGAGACTGTTTACATTCAGAAATAGTGCCTGTTTCCATTTTAAAGATTTATTAGTAAAAGTGAATTACTTAATTTTTTTTCCATCCAATGCTTGGTATGATTGTTATATATAGGAAGAGAATTACAAAAACCTTGATTTGGTTTTCCTGTTTGATTTTTTTAATTTGCTGCATCATTGCAACTTGTTTTTAAAAGCAATCTTTTAATTCACCTTTATTCTTTTATATTAGTGTAGTAATGAACTAGCCTTTGAGATAATGTGCTACTTTATCAGTGCTGGCAGGGAAAAAGAAAGTAGGGAAATATTTTTTTATTTACAATACAATACCTTCTCTGTGCGACAAGTCCCTTCAATACACAATAACAGTCTTACACAGTAAGATGCAAATTAAATTACCAGATCTGATTAATCTTTTACATCTTCATATTTGGTGGTGGTGATTAGTGGTAATCAGCGTACGTTTGAAGCAAAGTAGTGAAAGCTCCTTTTTCTCCTCACTTATTAGATGTAAGTTTTACAAAAGACCTGCTACATTAACCAAAAAAGATTGGAGATAAATTCCTGAGTTAGTCTATTCTGATTTCCAGTTTACTGTGAGTGGGATATGTTGTGGGATTTTTGTTTTAATCAGTAAGGTTTTAATTCTTTTCAACTACAAGAGTCAGTCCTGTTAATGAGTGTATTGCCAGTGTATATATAGTAGAAGTTTACAGTAAGCCGTATCACAAAGGGATTGATTTGCACACATTGAACATTTTGTTTGGGATGTAAGTCATTTGCATCTTAGCATAAGTCTGGAGTACTGTTGTAAAAAAAACCCCAACCATTTTTAAGGTGGAGATTAAATTATTCCTGTTTGAAAAAGCCTATCAAAGTAGCTACAAGATTGTCCATATGCTTTTTGGCTTTGTACCTTCAAAGGAAGATTGTGAATACAACCTGTTTTATATCAGTGATAAAATCTGATCTTATGTGGTAAAATATTTTCCTTTTTCCCTTTTTTTCCTCCAGGCCTTTGTTGAAAATAATCCTGCTATTAAATGGTGTCCTATACCAGGCTGTGAAAGAGCAGTAAGGCTAACAAGACAAGGATCAAATTCAACAGGATCAGATACGCTTAGCTTCCCTATGCTAAAAGCCCCTGCTGTAGATTGTGGAAAAGGACATCTTTTCTGCTGGTTAGTACTAGAAGCTTATCTACATCAACATAAACTCACAGTCACTGCTATTCCAGGGATTAATTAAAAAGTCCCACTTGCCACCAAGTGTGCAACAGAAATTTGTGTGCGATGGTATATGACTGTGGTATCCTGTATCCATGCACTAAATAACCTCGTGCACAAATATTTTAGTATTTTACAACACAGCAAAGGTTTATAATACTGTCTTACTCATTATTGACTCTGTTAGATGCAAAACACCAGAACGGGGTGTTGTGATGTTCTATTCTGAGGGGACACAGGAGAAGCGGGGTATTGGTGGAGGGATTTTTGTGTCTGTTCTGGGTAGTTATAGTATAATAGAAACATGGCACATTCTGAATTGTAGCACAGAAAATCAGCAATTTTTAGCTCTTTCTGAATTTTGGTAGAATCACATCAAAGAAGCTGGAGTTTAAACAGGACTATGAAGGACCTTTTGCTTCATACATTCTGTTTGCAGAATCACTACGATCATTGTTTCACTTTAGGATCAGCACTTTTTCTTTATGTTATCTTCTATTGAGCCTTAAGATGAATACAAGCTGAGAAGAAGTAAAAAGCCATAAGATATTTAAAAAACATGCCTCAGATTGCCTGTCTTCAGAACTTCCAAGAAAAGGACAACAACAGTATCAACAAAAGCAAAAAAGTGGTGGGATATTTATCTGATGTGCAGAGCAAAGCCCTATCTTAATTCCTTGAGGTTATCAGACTGACAATTTATGAGTATTGTAGTGGGACATCCTTTTCACTGTTGGAAAATCAAAAAGGGTCAACCAAAGTACAGACATTCAGACAAGCTGAGTAATCCTTCTTTTCATTTTTCAATTGAAACCATGATGCAAGAAGAAGACATCGCGAATAATCTGCTTGATTCCAGATATCCTAAGACTCTTAATGAAAGATGCTTCTGATTTTAGTTCTTTCCCCATATGAATGGAAAGGAAGGAGGAACAAGAGGAAAGTAGACATAATGAAACAACCACAAAAGCCAGAAAACAGAACTTCTTGGGCAGAGGTTGTTCACAATGGATGGAGAACTCTGAAAGAAACAAATCCTGTGGAAACAAACCAGAAAATATTCTTTACCAGTGAACATATAACAAACCTTAGCACTATTCCACAAGAAGGTACCATCCTCTCATCCTTGCTTCTGATTAGAGACAGAGAATCAATTTTTCTGTTAACCTGAAGGACAGAGCTTGAGACCACTTTAGTGTAATATTGACATAGTCCTTCAGACATTGGCAGCTTCTGCTTCCTTTACATGGGCTGAACACACTTGCTCCCCAGAATGTCCTCTTGGGTGTGAAAATGTCCTCTGAGTGCCTAATTTTTATGAGAAATGTCTTTTTTTTATGTTTCCTGATAATATTTCTGAATGTTCTTTTGATGTTAATGCTTCGAGATACTGCACAAGCAAATATGGTTAAGGTCTTGAAAAAGACCTCATTCTAGCAGCAAAATGTCCGAGAAGGCCTTTCCAAGGCCTTTTTTTCAGCCCCACAAAAGTGAATGAAGAGTTTCAGCAATGGCAAGAAAGTTCTGCTAGCAACCAAAGCATCCTGCAGTACTATAAATCAGAACCATTTGCTGAGGACAGCCACCTTAGTTTTACAGAACAAAAACCCCGTGCATGAATGAGTTCCTCTGGAGGAAAAGAAAGTGTATTCTCAATTCAGAGAGTTTTCATCATTGCCGTATGCTTAAAGGGAGCTTGCTTTATACCTTTAAAGCTCAATCAACACATCCCACAGTTCCATACTTATGTCACTTCTGCAAGTTTTACCCAGGTAATCTACAGCTTAGACATTCTAATAGCAGTTGATACTGCATTTAGTAAGAGATTCTTTAGAATGTATGTATCGGAACACCCTAACTAACCCCTAGATAATCACTTGCTTTTTTTTGATCTATAGCCTTCCCGCTCATAAAAGCAAGAAAATTCTCTGAGTCTATTGAGCAATTTTCTTTTGTTTTTGTGGGGTTTTTTGGTTGGTTGTTTTTGTTTTTTTTTAATGTGGAAATAGGAATGTTCCTCTTAAATAGAGAGTTCCTTAGAATTTACTCATTTTTTATTACCCACCCCTAACAGTGCCTTCAACAAAATGTAATCTGTTGTGACAAACACAAAATTCTATTCCCTTTCAGAAAAATCATTCTGAGGTATTTAAAAGTAGTACAAATGAAAACTGTGCACAAATCCTACATCTGTGTATTATCAGATACATTCAACATATTAGAACCCCTTCATGCTGTTTCAGAAGCACAAGGAACTGTAGCAAGCGGACACTTCTGGAAAATAGTCCAGCAGGCAGTGCACACTTAGTTTTGCACCATAAGTCCTTGCTCCTTTCATCCTAGATGGAGACAAGGGCAGAGTCTCCCGTTGTGGGAGAGAGATCTCTTCAGGTGCACTTGGGAAGCCAATTATAAGTTGCAACAGTGTTTTGGTATTTTGATTCAAAATTCATTATATGATACAAGTACTGTCATGAAGGGAAAGTAAGTCCAAAACTGCATGCTTCTTGGACCATGCTTTTAACTCTTCCCTGAATTTTAATTTGTTGAAAATTGCTACAATTTTATTAAGTATGTACTGCACCTTCAAATAAATGATCCCGCTGAATATTGAGGAAGGCAGTCTGGGGAGGCTAGCACTGTTCATTGTCACAGCCATTTGGCATTAGTTCCTTTCATTCAGTGCTGTCAGGGAGTCTATCCAAAATACAGCTTTGTTTCAGAAAAAGTTTTATGAGCAATAAGCTCAACACCCTTACTCTAGTAAAATGGCATCCCAGTATAAAAATCGTTGGTTTGGGGTGGGCTAAGGAAAGAACGTCTTTTATGAGAAGTTGTTCTTTAACACTCTGTTGTGACTGTCATATAGATAGAGATACAGACACATGATATATATATATGATTGCACTTCATTTAAAATCCACAAATGTACACATTTGAAAACATGAAAGACACAACCTTTCCTCCCCCAGTAATAGATTGACTAATCAGCTTTTAATTTAAAACTGAATTTGTTGAAGTTAATTTTTTGCTAATTTCAGTCGTTTCTGGGAACAAATACTGTGTGAGAGGTCTTGGCTTTCTTGAAGTCAATGATTTAAGTGTCCTACTGTCCCAGAGAAGGGAAAGGTGTCAGTTTTCAACCAGGGCTGAGATTGCCTTATTACAGACTAGTTATTCATTCCAGTACAATCTTTCCCAGCTACAGATCTTAAGTATCTGCAAACCAGAGGTCCTTCTGTAGTGAATTTAAGGTTGTTTGATAGCAGACTAGCTAGTGGGAAAGAAGTTAAAAACTGTTGCCGTAACCTTTTCTTTGTTCCTGCATTCCTGCTTAAGATGTGGACCAGAGTGACCAGAAGAGTATTGATGTAGCTTCTGAATCTGCACTGCAGAAAGCAGTTTGCTGTTGGATATGCAGAAAACTTGCATATGCTCTGATGCAGCTGGTGCCCATCTGAAATATACTCCCTCTGAATTGTTTTGTTTGATGTGGTAGATATCTGAGGCTATTTGCTGCCTTTCCAGTAAAAAAGGGAGTCATTACAAATCCAGAGTGCGTATTGACACATCTACACCCAAGCACCATCTGGAAGCCATATATCTGCCACTGTGTAGTAGTGATTGCCATCCTTAAAGCTAGTAGTAACTTCAAGAGAAGCTCAAGGGACTCATTTCTCCACTATGTCCATGTAACTAAATTAAAGCCCCCATTTAAGAGACTCCGGTGGAAAGAGTAAACATCCATAAATACTTAATGCTGGTGGTGAAGGGCTTGGATCTTGTTCTAGACTGAAAGCTTGAATCTAGTTAAAGATTAATTATTGCAACTGAATAGGTGCACCTAATGCTACATAAAATGCATTTCAGCTATAGCAAACTACCTAGTTTTGGATAATCTCTTTATTCTGGTTTACCTTTATCACAGAAACTATACTAGCACTTCTTGTGGCACTAAAATAGTACCCAGGCATAACTTAAACTGCAAGCCAGCTGATTTATTTCAGATTGTAATTTTAAAAAGCTCTTTTCCTTTCCTGTCTCATTTAAATTCTTTATTAATCTTAATGATGGTCGTCTATGCTTGTGAGCAAGTATTCTGAGAGTATTTTAAAATAATGTTAATTGGATGGCTTTTTATCTTCCTGACTTAATTAAAGTTTGAGCGTGTCTTGATAAGTTTCCCTGTTTTTTAGCTTGAACCAATTTTAACTTTAATTCTAAATCTCTAAATGATAAGTTATTGTGTATACACCTTCATTTTCAGGGAATGTCTTGGTGAAGCACATGAACCTTGTGACTGCCAAACCTGGAAGGACTGGCTACAGAAAATATCTGAAATGAAACCAGAAGAACGTAAGAGTCATGCCTGGGGGGGATTAATTCTTTTTGCTGTAGTTGTTATCTTTTGGTTTTAGAGGGATTTTTTAGTTGCATTAAGTAAAAACTCCACATTGGTTGAAAAATAGGGTAAAAGGGGAAGAAAACTAAACCCTTAAATGAGGGGCTGCTTCACACTATAAGTGCATACTAGACAGCACTGTTCTCCTTAAACCGTTCCTCCCCATAAATTCACATGTGGTTCAGTCAGGACATACAAAACTCTTTTCCCTTTCTCTTACAGCTTTGTTTCATTAATGAATTGATTTATTCCCAAATATAACTTTGTTTGTCCTGAGCAATTTTAAATCTTTTAGCCCAGTCTGCACTTTGTTTGAGTTGTGTTCCATGTGGTTGTTTGTGTGCTTTAAAACTAATTCAAGCCAGCAGGTGATAATAATAGTAAGGTTGAGGGTGAATCGCAAGGGAATTGTGGGGAATGGCTTAATGATAAATAAATTTTACTGAAAAAACTAATAAAGGTTGGGTTTACACAGGACAGACATTTTCTTGGTCAACAGAAACAAAAAAATTAAAGATTAACAGTAATTTGAATAAATACTAACTTGGTTACCACAGTTCAGACCCTTTCCCTAATATGTTATAAATATTCTGGAAAGCACAGAAAATTCTGTAAAGAGGCAAAATACACCATGCTTTGTCAAACTATGCCAATTTTTCTCATAGATGTATTTGTTCATTTATATATTATAAATGTCATATATAATATAGATAAGATTGTATAGAAATATACGTGTGGAAATATATAGAAACAATATGTGTAATGATATTACATATGATCTGTATAAATTAGAAAATGTATATATTTATATATGTGACAAATATATAGTGAAGAATTACGATGTTCTGTCAAGAAACAGATAAACATCTATCTTTCCTAATCTGATTTTCACAAAAAATTACACAAGTACAATTTCAACTTCTCTGTTTTTGCATGTTCCATATCCTCCTGTTACCCTCAAAAAGTTGTGGGAGTGAGTGAGGCATATGAAGATGCTGCCAACTGCCTGTGGTTACTAACGAACTCCAAACCATGCGCCAACTGCAAATCTCCAATTCAGAAGAATGAGGGCTGCAACCACATGCAATGTGCAAAAGTAAGAAAGACCCTTCATATCATTTGTTGTGAAACCATAATTCAGGTGGTGTGTGTCATGTATATGTTGTAAGAGCACAGACTTCCAAAACCTCTGAATGTCATGCCTGAGATCTAATGGAACCTGGTGCAAGAATTAGATACTGACAAACGGAGGTTTACATACATTTAGAAAGTGTTTCATATTTAGTGAAATCTGTTTGACTGGCAGGTGAACACTGTAATGATCGTAATTTCATAAACACCTAAGAGTTACTGGCAATACAATATGAAACTTAAGGAAACAGAAGTAATTGATAGTTTAATAATCATTAATAATGTAGAGAGAAAGAACATTTTTAGTTGGCAGAAGATGAAACATTTTAAGGAATGGTAAGCTCACTGAGGGTTTGGCCATACTGCATTTTTCTTTTGCAATATTTCTCTAAAATAGCAACAAAACCAAGGCATTTTAAATGGAAAACTGTAAACAGGAATTAATCAGTAGGAATGAAAAGACAGCAAAGAGTAATTCCAGAACAAACTTATTGGTGACAGCAGCCAAAAATGTAGTCATGAGTTTGCACTATGCTACCGAAATAGAAAAAATATTTTTTGCCATGAGTTCAGTATCATTTGAGAATGGTTTTTCTCTCAAATTAGTTAAAAGCAGCATATTTAGAATACTGGTCCTTTATGTCAGAAATATCTTATGTAACTACAGCTAATACCTCTTCGAGGAGCATCATTAAAAGTAAGAAAGTAGCACACACTTGACATAGTTGGCCTCCAGTGAAAAGCTAAGAGATTTAGAAAGTAATTGTCTTTATTTTTCTGGAAATGTGTTAGTCTCTTTACATTGCTGTGCAGATCCCATTTTCTTCATATTATCATCACATATTTTCTCTCTTTCTGTGATATGATTTGAAGGTTGGAGCTTTTTTTGTTGTCATTTCTTTGGTTTTGCCTGTGGCAGGAGAGAACAGATTCTCCTCCACTTTATTTTATGCGAAGTTTGCTGTTTTGGGTTTTTTTTAATGATTTTTAAGAGAGCTCATAAATTCCATAGTGCTAAAAACTGTAAAAGGTATGTTTGTTGCAGCTTTTGCCACTGACCTTATCTCAGTTGAACAAAAGTATGGCTTCAGGCTGGAGAAGACTTTGGCCATTAAACACTCTTGAATGTAGATAATTTAATTCAGTACCATTCTGAGGTACTGGCTGACAACCACAGTTCTCTTTTCTCCTTTGATGCTGTACCTTATAAACAGCTTAAAGTGTCCTTAAAACAGTCAGATTCCTTTTGTGGTGGAGAAATCTCTGCAAACAGAAGCTGTCTCTCCTCAGCCTGGTGAGGAAGGAAAGGGTGTCCTCAAGCTCATTGCGGGGCTCAGAAACAAGGTATAGTGGCCACCTCGCTTGTCTCTTCCTCCGCTGAAGTAAGGGTCTGTGATAGAGCTTCTGCCTTTGCTGCCGTAAGGTCTGCTCAAGCCTACTACGTGATGAGCTACGACTGCCTCTTAGCAGCTAGCATGTACCTTGGTGTAGAGGAGGATTCTCTTTACTCGTAAAATCACATTTCTGTACTTAAGTAGGCATCCTACTGTTTTATGAGCCCAGTTTCTAAGGAGACAAGGCTTAGGCAGTCCTGGCTCTCTCACTCCCCTACCTGTAGTAGTTTTTTAATCTTCTGGGTACTTTGAAACAGATATGAAGGAATGGGGGTGGGGTGGGGGTGTCACAGATATTAAATTACTGCAAGTTTCATGAAACTTCATAGCTCTATGGTGCAGAGTGTACTGCCACCAAGAGAGAGGCTGAAATACCTACTCAGCAGTTACCTGCTTAGCGATTACCTCTTCTGCTTGGCTCAGGCAGTGGCCAGGCAGCAGGTGTGATTTGTTACGCCTAGGCGGTGCTGCCACATGGCTAGGTGATCATAAAGGCACACAAAACAGAGCTCAGGGTTTGGGGAGATGTGTAGAAACAGATGATGTGGTTTTGAATGTTTAATGAGACTGAGGTATTGGAGGAGGGCCTGGGAACCCTGGGTGAATCTTTGGTTTTTGAGGAGGCTTTTGGAGATGTGAGAGATTAGAAGATATACATAGTGGAGTGGTCATGGAGGGAGATAATTTGGGAGAGGTGAGATTATTGCAGTAGGAGCATATACACATAAATTAATAGGAAGTCAAGCTTTATTAGTTCTGTTGCTTGTAAAACAACTTGTTTCATACTGTTTTTTTAATATTTTGTAACGATTATTTTCTTATAATGAATATGACTGTTTTGAATGATAGGTAAATGATGCAGTGATACGCACTTGACACTTTTATACATAATTATTCTCATACTTCATTCTCAGCGCTCATCTTACCATTTTGCATAAGCAAGCAGTTTCAAAAAAATGCTTAAGAACAAAGAAGGTGCAGCACAATAATAAGAAAAAATACCCTAGTCTGCATTGCTTCTTAGAAGAAAATCAGCACTACTGGCGAGACAAAATTAGCAAAAGTACAATGCAAGAATTAGATTTAATTTCTTCCTGTAACATATCTAATTGATTGTATAAAACAACTACTGATAAAGACGTCTGGTATGGACTAGGTATTCCTGGAGAGGTTAAACTTATCAAAGAGAGAAAAAATGCAACTTAATTTATCAAATTCCAATAATAATATTAATGGATTCATATTAATTAATGTAAATTTTTGCTTCATTTTTTCAGGATTTTTCTTTGCTCATCTGTAAAACAGATAAACAGGATTCACCAAGTTATAAAGTCTTTTGCCCATTCATCCATAAATAGCTTCCATTTTTTTTGAAATAAACTAGCTGAGAACTCAGTGCTGAGTTGAGAATATTTAATACAGTTTGATCTTCTCTGATGCTGAGAAGCCTGGATAAGTCAGATCTCTTTGTAAGGTGTTACCTATTTTGAAAGCTCTCTACTCAGTCAATGCAGAAAAGGCTCACCTTGAACTAATCGCTCTTCAAAGTTTATGTTCCGCATTCTTCTCTCTTGCTTTAGTAGTTGTTATTAATATTTTGCATCAGGAACACCACATGACAAACGTACCAGTAATCATGGTTTTTTAAGTGATATTAGGAAAAAATTCACTCTCTCTCATGAACAGTTTCTGTGTTGCTTAAAAATGGGACTGTCCTTTTTTAAAACAACAACAAAACAACAGGCCTGATCAGCTGTATTTATCGTTTGGTTAATTTCATCCACTTAAAACTTAACTTGTAGATCCAACACAATCTTGTGATCCAAGGAACAAAAATTATGACTGACATGGTTTGATAACATGGATCTTCTGTAGTAGGTAAAATAGGAAGGAGGCTCCTCAAAAAAATTTTTGACCATAAGCACACTCAGGATGATGTTAATTCAGTTGTTCATAGAGGAATAATGATGCATAACTGCAAATCTACAATGTATCAACAACTTTTTTTTTTTTCCCCCTTGTTCCTTTTTTTTCTGAAGTGCAAATACGACTTTTGCTGGATATGCTTAGAAGAATGGAAGAAGCACAGCTCTTCCACTGGAGGCTACTACAGATGCACTCGCTATGAGGTTATTCAACATGTAGAGGAACAGTCCAAGGAGATGACAGTAGAGGTAACAAATGAATGTGTGTGTTTGAAAAGTAGCACTAAGGCTGCAATTTTCTATTTAGGATAAGTTTCTTCAAAATTCTTCCAAACCCAGTTCTAAATGGGAAAAAATACAACCTTAAATATATCAAAGAGACAGAAAGAAAACACTGCTTACTTGTGGATAGAAACATAAGATTTGGTTCTGCTTTTGGCTTTGGTAAGAACCACTGGTGACTTCACTCAAGTGATTTTACTTCTCTGTGCCATGGTTTCCTATTGTGAAATGGGCATGCTGGAACTGTAATTACCTGCTGTGCACTACAGAAGACATGCCTTAATTTTGGCATTTGTAAAGTCAGTTTAAATAGCATGCGCACACAGTGCATCAACTCTGGCTGCGCTATTTGCAGACTTGTGAATTTCAAAAATTACATTTGTCTCTTACATGGCACTCATCAGCATTGTGTACAATACTTTTATGTATAGTGGGAATAGAAACAGCTGGTTCTGTAATTATATCTAATGGTGACTGCTAAATTAAATCATAAGATTTACCTTGGTTTCTTTCGTTTCCCCATTATTTTCCAGGCTGAAAAGAAGCATAGAAGATTTCAAGAGCTTGATAGGTTTATGCACTATTACACAAGATTTAAGAACCATGAACTTAGCTACCAGGTATGGGTCAAGCCATTTTTACTGATTTTTCTTTCTATTTTATTAATCAAAAAATAATCATCTTACTGTATTTTATTTATTTTCTTTTTCTAGTTAGAACAGCGCCTTCTAAAAACAGCCAAAGAAAAGATGGAGCAGTTGAGTAGAGCTCTCAGTGGAAGTAAGTATTTGCTGTGATCTATGAATTTGATCTGAAATCAAATCAACTCTGTTATGGCTACACCTTTTTTGTTTTGATAGAGCTCACATCAGTCTGCTTGTGATGTGATCCCTCCAGTACTAGAATTCATAAGCAGTGGATGAAAGCTAAATGTACAGTAAATCTTACCTGTTCCAAAGACTCAAGGAGAAAGTAGCATTAGTAAGGGAGAAGCTAATATTCTGTGCTTACTTCTTTTAGTAAGAACACTGTGTAGTCGTTGAGAACCTGCTGCTGTTTACTTGCAGAATATTTAACTGGCATGCACATAAATTTTATTTTGGAGGAAAACTCTTACACTAAAAGAAACGCTGACATCAGCAGGAAAATATTTGCACGATGCTTGTTTCATCTTACAGCTGAGGGAGGCTGTCCTGATACCACATTTATTGAAGATGCAGTGCAAGAGCTTCTAAAAACTCGCCGCATTCTTAAGTGTTCTTATCCATATGGATTCTTTTTGGAGCCTAAAAGCACAAAGAAAGAAATATTTGAACTTATGCAGGTAATACATGCATATATTTTGTTTTTCTAATGTTACTTTTTTTTTTTGTAATATTAGTTATCAGTGTCTCTTTGCCATTTTTGTAGTGTAAAACTGATATACCCGTTTTGTATTTGTAACCAGGTTTGGAAAATGAGTGCATTTTTATTACTCTGTGACACAGTAGCTTTTAGTTTAATTTTAGAATGAATGAAAAACAACACTTTGCTGAAAAAGGAAAGGGATGTGGACAGGTGGAAGGGGAGAGAAAGAAAATTATTTACTGCTTTCTGAGGACAACATTTTAGCTTCAGTCTTCATCTCCTTCTCTACCGCCTCTTTCCTGTCTTTCCCTACTAATGTGTCTGACAAGTGGGTGGGGGCAAAATTGGGGAGAGTACCTGGGTGGTGGTGGCATCAGCGGCAGGGGCTGCTGCCTCCTTTCCTTTCCTTTAGGGCCCCTGAAGATGTTCAATATGTGTGAGTGCAGGGAAGCCCTGCTCCAAGCTGGAGGACAGCATTTAGGTCAGTAAAAGGGTAGGCTAGAAGGGCAGACATTTTGCAGTATTTTGGTATTTCAAATGGTATTTTCAGGAAAATGGGTATCTTTCTGCTCAGTATTTACGGTGTAGAGCTCTGCCCAATTTTCATTTCATTGTAAAATTCTTTTTTCTGTATTTAACTATTGCAGACAGACCTAGAAATGGTCACTGAAGACCTTGCACAGAAAGTGAACAGGCCTTACCTTCGGACTCCTCGCCATAAAATCATCCGTGCAGCTTGTCTTGTGCAGCAGAAACGGCAAGAGTTCCTGGCCTCTGTGGCCCGTGGCGTTGCTCCTGCAGACTCACCAGAAGCACCCAGGCGCAGGTAATCCAAACAAATACTGTGCAAGTCACAAAAGTTCACTGATAGCTGCCAAAGTGGGTAAATCCACTGTCACTCTTTGACAGTGATGTAAAGTGGAGCTGATAAACGTGGTGGCTGTAAATCACTGAACAGCGACATTTTCTTGGACATTTGATCCTTGTGGAATTACAGCTTTTCACTGAGGAAAAATGTATTCGAAAATCACTGCTCTGTATGTTGCAGCCTAAATTGCTTCCCCATTTGTGATATATTAACGATTGGATGTCATGGCTTCCATTTCACTTTTTTCCTTCAAGATTGTCACTAAATATGTGGTGCACTCTGAAAATCTATAAGTATTTGCTAAAAATATCAAGCGGTTCTGGAATAGTCAACAATTTAATTTATGGTTTTCTAAATGAACTTTGAGGTAAGAATTAAAGCAGAAGACTTGTTAAGTTTGGAGAGTTACAATTGCACTGCTTTTTAGATGTTGATAGGTTTGAAGCTTGAGGTTGTTCATACTTTGTTCTACTTCTAAACTTTATGGTATATCTTTTCATTTTATAGCTTTGCTGGTGGAACATGGGATTGGGAATATTTAGGATTTGCGTCCCCCGAGGTAAACTATTTCTATTTATTTTTTTAACTTAGTTCTGCATATTCTAGAAAAACAGGTATGATTGCAGTCTGCATGAAAAGCTTCCTTATTTTGATTCAAAGCATTACAATTTGGTTTAAGCTTACCATTTTATTTGTTTCACAATAGAAGGAAATATATGCCTAGCTAATTGTGCAGTGACTCTATAAACAATGCCTCTAACATGGCTGTAGCTATTTAAGGTGGCATTAGACGAGCTGTGTTGTATTCATCATTTTCTGAGTACATAACCAGTTTTAAAATAGTATGTAAACTGGTGTCTATGTGCTGGGGAACCTTCAAGTAATAAATATATGACATTGTGTAGATTACTTTTGAATGCAACATCAGTTCGGCAGAATTTGACAAAAAAATCTAAGAAATTTCCGTCCTTCTGTAACAATCTGACATAAACATACAGGCATACACCTAAATATTGTTAGCCATTTGAAATGTTTCTTTTCATTTTTATGTATTGAAGCAGGATGGAAATTGCATACTCAGATGAGATGAACTTCTGCTACTTAACCAAGAATGAAAATTGTAATTTTTAAAGTGAATATTCCCCTATCTATATATAGGAAAGTGTAAATACTTTACAAGACTGCACTAAAATGTGAGAAGCTTCCTATAAAGCTTTCTTTTATCATCTTAATTTTTATTTAATATTTGGAGAACATTAGATTAAAGCATTCAGTTAGGAAGGAAACCATTTCAACATTTCCTTGGTGCTGTTTTCTTTCTAGCTAGTCATTTTAAAGCATCCTGGAAAACTCCATGTACTTTTTCTATATATTTCCTTTGCTATTGTTGTGGGTGAGCATCACGCTGGTAAGAAAATAGCTTGCTTCTCTACAAAAGATCAACTTGCTTCTCCTGTCTAGTTCCTCTAGTCCTTTCTTTTAAAACAATTACACATTTAATAATATCATACTCATTGTGATGTTACTGTATCATCAGTGGAACTGGCTATGAGAAAAAGCTGATAAGAAATGTGTCGATAAGCTGTTTAGCAGTAGGTGCCATTGCAGTCGTGCTTAGATGATCGCTTATGAGTTTTTGTGATTTGCCTAAATGTGGCACTGTATGATGCAAGTTGGTTTCTTTGCTATGTAGCTATCAAGGATACTTGCAACCACCTATGCTAAAGGAATTTTGTAGAATTAATAATGGTAATCTTTGTTTATTTTAGTGAATTTCACTACAAAATTTTTGACATAAAGCTGTATTTTTACTGGGAAGTAGTAGAATGTCTGTGTATTCCAGATTATTACAGAAAATAAAATCTTACTGGTTTTAGCAAGGAACACTGCTTGTTGTAGACCATTGTGTGAAACCATGATGTTCCTACCCAATAAAATTAAAACTCCTTTTGTTCACATGTTTAAAGTTGTTCCAAGTAATGAGAAATAAAATTATATCAGTAGAAATCAAGATATCTTTCTAAAAGTTATAAAGCAACCAAGACTTAAATGGCTATCGGTAAAATCTATTATTTTATTGCAAACAGATAAGAGAGAAGATCTGATATGACTAATAAATCTTAGTGTTCAATGGTCACATCTCATTATTCCTTCTCCAATTCATCGTTATATAATTATATATTTTTAAAATAATTCAGTTATGTTGTTTCATATCAAGATTTGATTTTCTGTTGTTTGGGGTGCCGCCTTCCATTTAGGAAATCCCTGAGCTCCCTAGGAGCTGGAAGAATATTTTAGAGAAGAATGACTTTATGTTTGGCCTGGTTTTGATGCTGTTCCATAGGCTAACAAGCATCTACTACTAACCACTATTGGAAGACAGAATATTGGGCTAAATGGACTTTTTGTCTGGTCCAGTACAGCCATTTTTATGTTCTTAGAATTTTCATGGATCTTCTTACATAGGTAAAAATCTGCCCACACTGATCCTTTTGTGACTATTCTTTTCGGCTTGCATATGTCATTATGCATAAGAACTTGGTCTGAAACACTTCATGGAAAGACAACATATCATCACAATACCATCAAAATTAATAAGGTCATTGTGTAAGAGAAATGACACTTCTGGATTTAAATTGTAGATACTACTTTAGATGTCGAGATATTCTAGGATGAAGAGTTAATGTAAGAAAGGAAAGCTAGTGGTAATGTTATCTTTCCCAAGTCATTTGGCCAAACGAAGCCTTTGGATTACAGATTTCCTAACCTGGGGCTTAGGGAAGAAAATGGCAATATTCTTTTCTGAAGAGCTAGAACCTGTGTGTGTATTTTTATTGCCTTGTGTAAATGCGTAACTGAGATTAACAAGAGATCTTAAAAGAGATCTTACCTACACAGTCAGGTTCAGTGTCAGCTGTGCTAACCAGAAAGCATATCTGGAAATTTGCCTTCAAGCATAAAATCAGTCTCTTAATATTAGAAAATGTATGGAAATCAAAACATTTATTTCCAAGTATTAAGATAATTAATGCTTGGGATGTTAGCTTGATGAGGCCAAAAGTGAGTCTTTTCCATAAATGTTATATAAACTGTCTTTGGTAAATACACACAACATGAGAAATTACAGGCTGCAGGAGTTCAAATCCGTATGGTATGGCTCAGCAGCAGCTCATGTAATTGTAATTCATGGAATAAAAATCCATCGAAGACTGTTCAGTAGAAGAGTATCATCTGTGGCTTCAGAAGTTTCTGAGCCATAGTGTCCTGGCGGCTGGGAAAAGTATAACAAGTTCCAGTGTACATCTGCCAAAACTATTCCAAAGGTTATTTTCTATTGGCCATTGCTGGCAACAGGGACCCTGAGATAATCTATTGGTCTAATTCAGATTAGTTGGTTTTATGTTCTAAAATCACTAGGTATATATTTATTAAAAAGTGTGTCAATAATGTGTGTATATAAAGTTTGGCATCGAAGCTTTTAAACAAAAAATGTGTCCTCGGAATTCTTTAAAAAGGGAGATTGCAAGTATTAAAATGTTGGTAATATATCAAGTATTTGTCTTTGTGAAATCATTATTTTATAATTTAGGATTACCTTGGATTTTTTTTTTATTATTTATTTTAAGCATTGCATGATATAACTTGCAATTTATTTTTCTGAAAACAGGTGATTTTATAATAAACCTATAAAATCACACATTTTTTTATAAAAATGTGGTGCTCGTTACATCAGAAAAATATTTCTGCATGCTGCCCTGTATTTTGTAACCTTTGGTTTATGCAGGAATATGCTGAATTTCAGTATCGGAGGAGGCATAGACAGCGTCGACGTGGAGACATGCACAGTCTACTGAGTAATACTCCGGATCCCGATGACCCCAGTGAGAGTACATTAGGTATGTTCCTGCCTGGAGCTGT
Organism: Nipponia nippon; assembly: GCF_047370975.1. Classification (NCBI taxonomy): domain Eukaryota; kingdom Metazoa; phylum Chordata; class Aves; order Pelecaniformes; family Threskiornithidae; genus Nipponia; species Nipponia nippon. The sequence goes on along the minus strand of NW_028262290.1, from coordinate 141,623,616 downwards.
TTTTTCTCTCTTCCTACTTCAGAAATTGCTAGTAGTGACCACAGTGTTTGTCCTTCTGTGGATGCACTTTAAAGAAGTTTCAAATACATTGCTGCATTTTCCAGGATACAACATAAAGGCTTATTTTTGTATGCGATCTTCCCTAAGCCCTCTATTCTCAAGGCTGTGAGAACTGGGTTTGTTGACCTTATCACCGTCTTCCAGTATTTAAAGAGTGGCTACAAAGAAGATGGAGACTCCCTTTTTACAAGGAGTCACATGGAAAGGACGAGGGGTAATGGGTAAAAGTTACTCCTGGGGAGATTCCGATTGGACACAAGAGGAAAATTTTCCACAATGAGAACAATCAGCCATTGGAATACTCTCCCCAGGGAAGTGGTGGATTCCCCAACATTGGACACTTAAGATTTGGCTGGACAGGGTGCTGGGACATCTTGTCTAGACTGTGTTTTTGCCAAGAAGGGTTGGACCAGATGATACTTGAGGTCCATTCCAACCTGGTATTCTATGATGATTTTATGAAGCGTTGCTGACTTCATTGTCTTTTTAGAGAGAAATGTGTTGCTCTTCCCACTAATGACTCCTCAGCTATGTAGAGCAGGTTTGCTTTTCTGAAGAACATACTTCACATGACAGTCTTACCTATATACCAGCTCTTTTATGCCAATTAGAAGGACCAGTTGCGCATAAAGAGTGTAGAAGAGGGTTCCCCTGCTACAGGCCTGCTGGAAGATAGTCATAACGCTGTATTCCAAAACCCTGCTCAGAAACTCCTGTATTGGCAAGGACAGCCAGGAAACAAGTTGGCATGGGCTACAACTTCCAGCATGCTGCTCTTCTAAGCAGTGCTACAGCTGGTAGCGCAGTCGCTTAAGGTCACTGTAACTTGGCTGTCTGGGCTGTCTCCATTCTGCCAGGAGCTTTTGCAAAGGTACAAAAATAGCTCGAATCCAAATCATACTGTGACGCTGTTTCTTCAGAGCTGCCAGTTGTGTGCTCAGTCTCTAAGCCGTGCTGCACAAACTCTCATCTCTGTGTCTCATGAACTTGAGTCCTATACATAGCTTGGCCTTTAAAAACAAAAGGAGAAATCCTTTACTGAGGAGAAATAAACAAGTGCAGTCTTTATTTTAGAAACAGTAAAAAGAATTTTGGTGAGCTTTGGTCCTTCCCTATTACAAGTAAAATTCAAAACCATCTTGTTAGTTTGAGGACTAGAATTTGACTGAACCCTGGGATATTGCGGTGATGACCAGTGCATACTGTTAACGCATGCAAGAGAGAATTAGTTTGTCTCACGTTATTTCATTTTGAATTTTGAAGTGAAAAATACCATTTTCCAAAGTCAAGAGAGATACATTTGTTTTTATTAAAGAGCGATTTTTCTGAAAACAGCATTTTACTTCTATTTTTTTGTTGGTTGTTTTAAGAAAACAGCGATGTCAGTGATTGTTGAGGTATACACTAATGACTCTACTCTTAATTGTGCTGCAATATTATGGTAAAAATTAATGTAATGTTAACATTAGAGCTGAGGAGTTGTCTTTGAAAGAACAGAGAAATGGGCAAACTTTGGTTGTAATCCACCTGTAAATGCATCCTGTATTGTGCCCGTGTGCGGTATTTGTCAGGACTTTCCATAAATCATGTATGTGCCTTAGAAGCACTTTGCCCCTCCTGCCAATGGGCTCGTGCTCCTGATGGCATACCCCACCCTTTCAAAGAGGAGACGAAGGGTATTGAGAGCAGAAAGGCACAAATGAACCAGGCAGTCACGCCTAAAACAGTGGGACTGTTGTTTTGCCACTGTGTAAGAGTTGGTGTGGAAGGACTGTTTCGGATTAGTTCATTCAGAGTGAATAAAGGAGTAAAATTACACAGCTGGAATCCAAAAGGAAGGAAGAGATTCTGTCAGTAAATAATAGCGGAGAAGGCTTCTTCACTGGTTCTTCAACCATTTTTGTTTCAATTGCCCAAACAGACACTCAGGAAGGTGGCAGTAGTAGAAGACATGGCACCTCCATGGTGAGTTCAGCTTCTATGGGTATTCTGCACAGCTCTTCGCTTCATGACTATACCCCTGTCAGTCACTCTGAAAACCAGGATTCTCTTCAGGTATCTCCCCTAATCTCTTTTCCATTCTCTCTGCTTTGCTTGCCTTCCTCTGCTCTGCTTTTCTGTGTCATTTTGTCTCTCTGCAATTTTTCTTAATTCTTCAATGAGAAAGGGAGAATCTAGGACAACAAATTATACATTCACACCGGTAAGAATTACTAAACAATCACTAATGTAACAATAGTCACCTTTTAAATTCTGTTGTCAACTGTGTCAGTAAAAAATTGATTCTGATAAATGACATGTAGGACTAATGAATGAATTTCAGGTTTGAGCCCAAATTACATTTAATCCAAAATATGTAACAAGATGAAAGTTCTGTTCTGAAAGCAACCTTGTGTATTTCCACAGGCTCTGAGTTCTTTGGATGAAGATGACCCAAACATCCTGCTAGCTATTCAGTTATCATTACAAGAATCTGGCTTGGCCATAGATGAAGAAACTAGAGACTTTCTAAATAATGAGGCATCTTTAGGAGCAATAGGCACCTCTTTGCCTACAAGATTGGACTCTGCTCCCATAAGTATAGATAACCCAAGAGGCGCTTTGAGCAGCTCGGAGCTGTTAGAACTTGGTGACAGCCTGATGAGACTAGGTGCAGGCAATGATCCGTTTTCAGCTGATCGTCTTCATTCACACCCCTGCAGCGATACAAGAAGTGGATTATACTCAACATCTAGCGATGCTGATTCCAGCAGTCAAGATCCCAATACCAATGAAAATCTGCTTGGGAATATTATGGCCTGGTTTCATGACATGAATCCACAGAGCATTGCTCTGATCCCCTCAACAAGTACAGAAACGGATGAGGATTTACATCAACCCAGTACTGAAGATGGGTCAGCAGGGCAACCAAATCTTACAGACACAGGGCTGGAGCCTCAGGAAGAGCATGCACTATTTGAGGATGCACTCAAAAACGAAGGCAGAGGAACCCAAACAGAGGAAAGCACTTCTGAAGAAAACATTATTCCAGGTGCAACGGTGTCACAAAGTGGTGATAATAACAGGGAGATAACAAGCACCCTGGATGCTTTAGGAGATACTTCAAGTCAGACTCCTCAAACCTCAAGTGAATGGATTGAACATGTGCATCTGGTATGAATAAAAACTAAATCTGGAGTAAACGAATGGCGGTGACAGATGGTACAGTATGTGGAGTAAGCATTACAGAGGCTTTGATCCACATAATTACAGCTCAGTTGTAACCACTGACGTAACAATGGATATTTAGGAGTTCTCTTGAATTGTAGTTCTTTATAATAATGTGAACCTTTCAAGGAATATCCTTTGCATTTAATTAGGTAGTACTTGCCTTTTTGCTCTCAAGAAAAAGGAATAAGTAGGTTGTATTCCACATTCCTAATACAATGCAGCATCTGTTTAGCCTTAGGTTGATGATCCTTAACTTGAAAGTATGGATTAAAGGCTTACACTGATTATTTTGGTTGGTTTTCCTAAGAAATAGTTTATTCCGTTTCTTAGAACTCATTCTTTCACCAAAATAACATTTAGCAATTCATTTGCATTTTGGTTTTGTTTTCCATAACTTTTCCGTACTCATTTCTCATTTTTGTTAGCAGTGTGAACGGAGGTATTTAATGCTTCTCTTTAGTACTGCTCCAGGAACAAGTTTTAGGGGATATTCTTTCCCATTAAAATCAAAGATTTTTTCATGTCTATTTACAGTCCAAATGTGCCAAACTGTGAATAGTTAGCTGGCAGTAGCCTAACGAAACAGTGCAGTGTTACTCTATCAAACTAATCCCACAATTCTTAGCAGTGAAAGAAACCACTGGGTAGCATTGCTTCTCTAAATTTAACTGGCATGTGTTGCCATGGTGACTGCATTTAATTAAATGTAGCCTGTATCGTAAGTTAATAAAACCTAATGCTGCTGTTAAACAGTTATTTTAAATATTAAAATACAGTGAGTTAGCAACAGCTATGCTGTATTTTAAGAGACACTTTAATGGAAGTGCAATCATAGTTCTTTGTTTTCATAATTCTACAAAGCATTCTATGCACTAATAGTGCAATTACTTTTAATGATAACATTTTATAAAAATATAGGAATACAGAATTTTCATATATTAGCCAGTCCCACAATTAAAGTTCAGATAACACACTCTGCTCAACATGTTACGGTGCCTTTGCCTAACCCAACTGGATAGTTGCCACAGTTAAACAAGTAATTCAAATTCAGTGTCTGTTCTGGAGTAACTATGCTATTAATTGCAAAGACCTCCATAAAACCACCCATGGCCTTGCCTTTACAGTAAATAACTAAATGTTCAGTCAGTGTTTTTGCATAAACAAAGCACTGCTAGGTATTTGTTCAATTGCACAATATTCATTTGCTGTGTGATTACTGTTTAGTGTATAAAAAAAATAAATTAAAAAAACCACAAAAAACCTTCTCCTAGTTGTTGTACCGTGAAAAAAAATACTGGTTTTAGATTTGCTTAAAAGCATCCATTTACAGTTAGTGAGATACAATGGTACAGTATGTAATTACAACTAGAGTAAGTTGTTGAAATGGCTGTTTTAATTACATATAATCAAAACTTGTCATAACATGAGCAAATTACATACACTCCATTTTAAGTTTTGCTTAACTGTTACCAGAGATTTGTTGATACGATATAAAAGTTTATTACTACTGAGTGTGTATAGGCAAGTGTCATGATAGCAAAGTTTATGTATTGATTACTGTGAGTTCAAGTGAGTGTTTTGGTAACTAATTCATGCAAATCCAGCTTTTGAACCTTGCAGTCACAAGGTTCATATTAGTAAAAAAATGAAATAAGAGTATTTTACCCTTACCCCATAAAAACCTCGTTCATTTTGCAAGCATCTTTAGGGAGAATGGAATAGAATACTCTCAAATCATTTTCCAACTTTTCCTCTAGCCGCCCTACTCCTGGACATCTTTGAAAAATACCTATTTTCAATTTTTCTATGGTATAAAATCCTTCAACTAAAACAGTTCTTCATGAACTGTCATCATGAATTGGTCTGAAAGTTGTTAAACTCACATAGCTTCCTTGAATTGTAATTTCTGAATAGAAGGATTCTCACAAAAAGATTGTGTATTGCATTGAGATGTCTTGCAAAGTTACGGTAAGATATGTAAGAGTGCTCTCTGTGAAGATAGTGAAGTTTGTGGGTTCTGGTTTTTTGTAATTTGGTTACGTTGTGCAGTATAGCCATTGTTTCCGTGTTACTCTTATGAGCATGAAATTAGCCTATTAAATTTGTATTTTCTTGGTACTTATTTTAACACCATAGTCATTGACTTTACAATTCAAAAATAAAGTTTGGCAAGACTATTTTGTAAACCTGTTAATTTTATAATGTAAAAAAATTACTCTAACCTTGAATTGTTATTTGCACTTTCATAGTCTATACTTGATACATTCCCACTTTATATACAAGTAGGATACTACAACCATGTAGATGTTTGGCCAAATGAATGCTGTTAATAATATGTAAAATTCTTTGATTAAACATTTATTACTTAAACTAATTCCGTTCTGTCTCATTACATCTTAGACTTAGAGTAGCAGATGCTTAAGACTGATGACAGACATTTTTAGGATCTGTTCAGTCCTGGGCCAGATTAGCTGGGGACCATATAGTAAGTTGAGTGTTTTAATTTGTAAGTATAAGGTAACGGTATTTATTAAGCTTTGAAAACAAAATCTAAAATAGACAATTTTGTCTTAATTGCTACAGTTGTATTGTACACTTGTTTTTTGTAAAGAGTCATACCTTGTCATTACAAATAGCGGTGCTAAAGAGAGTGGGGGGAGTAATTTTTGAGGAAGATCCTGTTAATTAGTGTTACTTAAGTGCCGCTTAATATCCAGTCTCCATTGTTACCAGGAAATTCCAGGCTGCCTCTGTTACGTTAACAGGCACTAAACTATTCTGTTCATTGTTACAGTAATTTAATTAGCTTTCTCTAACAAGCATGCCAAGATGCTGGAGAGCTTCTAAAATCTCATGTACAAAGTTGGGTTTCACTTTCCATCACCTGCTGCTGTGGTGTCACTGCATATGCTGCAATTAGCAAGTACTGAGTTTTACTAAGATCGTGAGTATCACAAGAGAGATTTTTGGTTTTATGGCAGCTACAACATACTAAGAGAGAGACAAATTTAAAACATACGTTCTGAAGTGTTTAAAATCACAACAATATGCTTCAAAATCAGACACCCCCACAGCCCAGTTTCAGAGATGTATTTATCAAGGCCGATTTCACTATTACCTTCTCCTCCTTCCCTTCCCCTCGCCCAGCACACACGGGGCATCCCACTGTAACACTCACAGAGGCTGGTAAGAATGGAAACCAAATATGGATATAATGATAGCTAGTTTCTTTACTAAAAATTGTCCAGACAACCTACTCAGAATTAGACAATACACTGATTATTCTCCTTATTACTCTTCTGTAGATCAGCCAGATAGGGAAACTTGAAAGATAGAGAGAAGGCAGTGATGATGCAAAACTGAGTGTCATTTTTACCATCTTGTCCTTTTAACTGAAGAGTAAAGCACAAGATGTGCACTAACAGGAGGAGATGGATTCCCTGTAAATACTGCCTAAAGCTGTTTTGCTGTCAGTCTTCGTATGAGGGCAAAGAAATGAATGAAGGCTTGACTTTCTGCAATGATATGCTTTCATTCCACTTTAAAAATAGGCAAATACAGAATTTATACTATTCTCCAAGTATATAACCACATAAAACAATTTAAGTAGTTAATAAAAAATTACTAAAAATAGAACCATGGAGTAAAGAAAAAATTTTTCCTAACTTAACTGCAAAGCCCTTTTTTCCTCAACTCTTCATAGATACTTAAGGTTACATCTCACCAACAAAATGTTAAAGCTAATTGTTAACAGGATGGTGTTATTTTAAAATTAGGCAGGTCTTGATCTTTACAGAAATCCTTCCTGCAGTGAAATATGAACTTGAGAAGGTGTTTTGTGTGTATTGGGGGGGGGGGGGGGGGGGGTGTGTCATTTGCATGAATATCCAGATAAATGGAATATAAGATAAATGGAATATAAGCAAGAAAATATTTAGTATATCTAGACAGATGTTCAGTACTGCAAATATATAATCTTCAGGATTCAGATTATAGTGCTATTTTCATCCAAGCATAAGTGTCATATCCACCACAAGATACTGGAAGAAAGATGGGGGATTTTTTCTTGGGGTTTTCACATAAGAATTGTTCACTACGTGAGAATGATTTACCTTTATGTAAGTCATTTTAAGGAGTATTTGTCAGTTTATGAACCCAGGTGTTTTTCCACAAGCATCAGTGAACATAACTATTCAAATTATTCATCAGTTCTATTTTGGCCACTGCACCTTCTGCTCTAATTATCAGATCAATTTTATTTGTAATAGTTATTTGAAAAAAGGGTCTTACTCAGACGCTAGCATTTTTACTCTGCAAATGCCACATTTGATCTTGCTGTCCACATTTTTTAGCGTGGCAGTCCATGTAGCCAACATCATCATCTTTAGGGATGCAAGCAGAACAGCAACGTCATATTAATTAGCCAGCCAAGATTCACTAATGCAATTGCAAAGAATACTAGAATTTATACGTTATAGCAGAAATCTTTACATTCTGCAATTAAAAAAAAAAAAAATCTTATTTTGAAATTGGTCATCTTTATTTTCTACTCAGGCATCTGGAGTTTGAGGCCCTCCTTCTGACTATGATATCTTTACGTATAATTCAGCAGCAGGCACTCACTTAAAATTCCAGTTCTGTTTTTTTGAGCACATACAGATGGTGTTACTGAGCACAGCAGTCCAAATTCTGCTTGGCTATAATTTAGCCATCCAACTCCATTCTCCATTATTTGAGATTAATTCTGTCCTGGAAGGCTGAAGAAATTGGTAGACTCTTTGATGGTCTCAGTAAATACCGCATTTACTCTATTTGTACAAAGTGAGCAAAATATACGTAGCACAGGAAGAGGCGTTAGGATGTAGACCTTTATGGTGTATATAATGTTTATTCATTTTACAAGGAGATATGTAAGATATTTAGATGAAGTAACTTGCCAACACAGCCAAACTTGATGGATTTTTGCACTTTCTGCTCCAGGTCTTCTCCAAAATAGTATTAGAGATTTAAACTAGGTAAGTGGGTGAGATAAAACCAGAGATGCACTTTGAGCAGCCTATCAAAATACTATACTAAAGACTACTGTTCCAATAGGACATAACCTATTTGTAGCTACTGTTAAAAAAACAAAGGACAAAACATTTTTCATAAATTATCTTATTCTGCTCTGTAGACTCACACTGAAAATCATTACACTGAAACATAATAGGAATTGGTTACATAAAGAAAATGTGTCCTCTTATAATTTCCTATTACGTCGCTATTTTCATGCCTGTCAGCCTTTCTAAATTTTGCTTGAGTACAGGGCTTCTGCTATATCGACACAGCACAGCAGTCCAGTTTCATCTTTGAAGAAACTTCAGTGAACTCAGATAAGGATGACTGTAGTTTTACATTCCATTGTAATAACAAAGTAGAGAAAGGTTGGAGTTCACTAACAGAGCCAGACAAGGAATGAAACAGGAACTGTAGGAAAAACTCCCAGACTAAACCATGGAAAAATATGCTAGGCACGTTTGAACTGGTTGCAGAATCCAACAAACAGATCAACGTGCCACAAAGCTTCATGGAGAATGAGGTATACTCACAATTGTCTCGTGCTCACAAGTATACTTGCCATTGCAGGATGTCACAAAGAATGCCAAAGGCCACAGGTGCTAAGGTCAGGACCAGGAACATTTCAGGCACTACAGTGAAGTGCCATTGGAGATAACAAATGAAGCTCAGTTTCTTACTCACTCCAGCAGGTCCTTTGACTAGTGTATGAAGAGACAAGAAGTCAAAAAATTATACCATGAGCCTGCCACCTTTCAGGAGTCTGGAAGGAATCATAGAATCATTAAGGTTGGCAAAGACCCTTAAGATCATCGAGTCCAACCATTAACCTAGCACTGCCAGGTCCACCACTAAACCATGTCCCTGAGCACCACGTCTATCCTTCTTTTAAATACCTCCAGGGATGGAGACTCAACCACTTCCCTGGGCAGCCTGTTCCAATGCCTGACTACCCTTTCGGTGAAGAAGTTTTTCCTAATATCCAGCCTAAACTTCCCCTGGCGCAGCTTGAGGCTGTTTCTTCTCGTCCTATCGCTTGTTACTAGGCAGAAGAGACCGACCCCCACCTCACTACAACCTCCTTTCAGGTAGTTGTAGAGAGCAATAAGGTCTCCCCTCAGCCTTCTCTTCTCCAGACTAAACAACCCCAGCTCCCTCAACCACTCCTCATAAGACTTGTGCTCTAGACCCTTCACCAGCTTCGTTGCCCTTCTGTGGACACGCTCCAGCATCTCAATGTCCTTCTTGTAGTGAGGGGCCCAAAACTGAACACAGTACTCGAGGTGCGGCCTCACCAGTGCCACGTACAGGGGCACCATCACCTCCCTGGTCCTGCTCTAACTACACAGTGCCTCAGAAACAAGGACTCACCGTGCAATATATAGAATTACAGCCATGGAAGGACTTGAGCACCGCTTTAAAAAATGCAGCTGAGGCTGCAGCAGAAGCGGGGGGGGAGCTGCCTACCCCAGAGCAAAAGTTCATAAAAAAATACTACAGTGACAATCCCAAGTAACCTGTTAAGTGCAGCTGACTGAACAGGACAAACTTCTGTCATGTTTTTGAAATCTAAGTGTAAAACAGTAATAAACTGGCAATGGTAAATAACTGAGGTTGGTTTGCACTTAGTGTGAAATCTTATACAACTGGTAGATCTCCTTTATGTATTTTTACTAATTAAATAAAGAGAAAGTCTATGTGATTAACAAGTTAATTTACATGCACAGTGGGAATGTGCACGTGTGCCTTTAGGAATCGGTGTTGACTTGCATCTGCCATACTGGCTTGTAATGAAGACAGGAAAACATTCTATAACAAAAAAACATACATAAAGAAAATGAACTTTCTCAGTCACAGTTAACAGCAGTACCTACTTTTGTCACTAGTGCAAAGAGAGAGAATGCCAAAGTCACAAGCGAGCTTATGCCCAAGGACCATCGTGCTGCATCAGCACCATAAAGGCTAAAAACCAAGCCTACAGTATTTTTAGCGGCGTGCAGTTTAGCTGGGACCACTAATTCAAATTCTCTTCAGAGACTTATGTTAAAACTGCTCCAAGCTTTACTGTCGCAAATGAAGCAGAAACAGTAACCTGTAAAGATAACCTGTTAAGCAGAAAGCCTGTGCTACAGGATCCCCATTTGCAAGAAGATACAATAGCAAAAACCTGTCAACTGTTACAAAAATAAGTCCTGAGAGCCTGAACTGACAAAACATGACAAGTGCAGAAATACTAACACTTGTTAAAAGGTGTATTTTTGCTCTTCTTGTATCACAGAAGCATTTTAGAGTACAAATGAAGTAGTTCGAGACACAGCTTTAACATGCTTTAAAAGAACAAAGTGCTTGTGGTCATGATAGGTTATCTTTGCCGTGGCTTGCCCTAGCCGCGTACCATGGGGCCAAAACCCAAAGACCTCACAAAATCTGGGGTTAGTTCTTGGCTCCACTGCACACTTTTGTGAGTAATTAAGACCCAGAAGTTGCAAAGATAGATGTATGCTACTTATGCAAGTAATAATTGTGCAATACGTTTCAAGAATAGCATCATTTTTAGCTATGGGAGTTAAGAGAATAAAACCTGCTTTTCTCACAAGACACCTCGTAAGTACAGAACCTTAGTACAGGACCATATGGAAATGCAAAGTGCACCAGTCAGTCAGACCAATACCAAATTACATGCATTTACAACGCAAATAGTTCTGGAGAAGCATTCTAGGTGCACCCTCTGCAGCTGACTGTGGAACAGTGACACAGAAAACTAGAATAAAGGATTCTTAAGATGTGAGCCAGCAGTCTACAGGATAGCAGTAGGAAGCTAAGAGGAAGCAATGCAGTTAAGTCCACTGCAGAACAATTCAACTACTTAAGCAGGAGATGCACAGAGCCTGTGTGGATGTGCAGCACTTCCAAAAAATAACCAATGCCCTCCCCGAAAGCTCCCAAGAAGAAACAATTCTGCACTGACAGCCAGGGTGTCACTAACGTTCACACTCCTGCTCCCCAGGTGGAGCCAACCTTTTGTTTTCTCCACTCTCCTGTCTATTCCCATTTTAAGTCCCTCGGAGCAGGGATGTGTTCTGATGACTCCAAAGAGCTTAGCCAAGAGCAGCCCTTTCTTTTATTGAGGCTAAAAGAAAATAAAATAAAGCGGAAATATGCATTAATTGGAAGAAAATAGATTTACTCCCCAGCTTCGGCTGAGCTTACACCATGCAAAATCCCTCAGCTAAACTGGGCATTTCCAATTCCAATCAGGCCACAGTCTAACAATTGCCTTGCAACCCGCTTCAGCTTCAAAGAGAGTCTAGTTCTACTAAGGAGAACCAGGAAACTGTAGAGGATGCTCAAAATTTAGGATCAACATTGTCAAACTCAGGATCCTCTAGAGAGGAACCTAGAGAGGGGTACTTTTAAGAAGTCCTGAGCTCCCATCCCCTGCTATGCATAACTACCACGTATTCAGCAACTCCCAAATCAGAATATTTCAGCTGTTGCCTACATAAAGACTGAAGTATCAAGTAACAAAAAAGTTAACCCATGCTAATTTTATTGGGCATAACTACACTAAAAGACATGTTGTTTTCAATTCTTGACAAAATATCCTAACCACTGCTCTTTCTGTTACCTTTCAGGCTAGGTAGGGAGTGATCAAACAGCACTGACAGCAATCCCTGCCTCTCCATCATGGTAACTCTAATGGCCTTTCACGAGGCCAACAGAATAATCATACTAAATGCACCCAAGGTGTCATTTACCAAGGTTTCATTGAAATGACAGTCATTAACGAAGCTGCACTTTGTCAAGAAATACTGAACTAAAACTCTTTTCTGCCCACATTATATAAATGTGGTTGGCTAAAACCCACTGAATTAGCTTAAATTATCACCTCAGATTAGGTTTCATAAAGCTTGAGCATTTTTTTTATTCAAGTTATTTAAAAGCAGAAGAAAAAATCACAGTGGATAAGTTATCAGAACAATATACAGTAGCATGTTTAATTAGAATATACAGATGTATGTAAAACAGATGCATTCTACATTTGTGGCAGAAGAGGAAAAGACTCTGCAGCATTGTTTTGGAAAGACCAAAAGGGAAGAAGCTGGGAGAGGGGAAGATGGTAAAAAGGCTAGAGTAAAACTGGAGTTGAAAAAACCCAACTATTTCCAAATATACTTGTTATCCATTAACACTGTATCTTATCAAATTCACAGAATAAAAACCTTCACAAAGCATTAGGTACTTACCTGGGCAGAAATGGATACCATCACTCATTTCTACCCCACTTCTATGCAGACCAGTGGTGCTATGCCAACATGACAGCGCTGAGGGGGCCTCAGCAGTGGAGAATTTCTGAGGGCGGTTGGGAAGGAAAACAGGCAGAAGCTGCAGGAAAAGTAGTGGGAAGAGTTTAAAGGTCTCTGTGAGATCACTGATCTGCCAGATAATCACACAAAACTACAGAGGGATGGATTAAAGAAGCAGAGAAAAAAAAAAAAAAAAAAAAAAAAACAAAAACAACAAGAACTCTGGAAAGAGATGAAGGTAAAATAGGATTTAAATCAAAACGTGGAAATAAATTTGGCACCTGAGACAAGAAAGTCAAAGCTAGTGCAAAAGAGAGGAGTGCAAGAGGTTAAGCATAGCTGCCCGTGAGCCAGTACCAACCCAGGAAAGCCACAGGGACAGTAACAACAGAGAACTGTGTCCTCCAGCCACTGCGCGCTGCATGCGGCCGGAGCATCTGTAAACAGATCCCTGCAAATTATGTCTATTAATTTTGCAACTGTTACCGCAATACCATTGAATGAAATAGACTCTATTTTACAGAAAATAATAATGTGATTTTAGCAGGATCATTTTCCTCTATGTAAAAAATCTTATTACAGAAGAAAATTATTTGTTCTTTGTGTTCACTGAGAGCAAGACAAAAAGGAATCAACTTAATTTGCACCAAAGGTTTAAATAAAACCTAAGGATGAAGGATGATGGCTAAGTATGGAAACTAAGAGGCTGTAAATCTTTGTGTGTGCGTGGGCACTTCTTTCTCAACATCAGACTAGAGAAACATCTGTAAGGGATGGCTTGGGGCCATGTAAGTTGCATCAGGGTGAGGAACCACTGCTAGATCCATGGTTCCTGCATTTAGCTGGCAAAGCTTCACAAAGACATGTGTTCATTCCCTAGCCTTTTAAACTATTTGATACGCGACTGAGGGTCCATGCAAAAGGGGCTGTTGGCTTCATGAAGACCAAAGCTGGCGTATGTTGAGAGTAAGATTCACGGTCACTATTCTCCTGAATCAGAACGACTATTTGAGTCCACCTCTTGTCCTCTGATTTCCTGGTGAGTAGGAAGGATGGCAGCTGTACATCTTCAGATGATGGAGTCCGGTGTCCCCTTGCAAACGGGAATGGAGCAGGTACCGGAGGCAGCTTCTGGGCTTTGCTACACCCATCGGGTCTCCCCCTTGACTGCCGCTGGCTCTCACCGGGATGGCAAGGAGGCTGCTCTCTGTCACGGTGTTTGCTGAGGCAAGAGATGTGCCCTGCTTGGGACAGGGACTCTTTTTCTTCGGGGACTGAGAACCAACACTCGCTGCCTGCCATTTCCGAGGGAAGCAGCCTTCACGCTGCCAGCACACGGACCCGTGGGCTCCGCGCTGCCCCCAGAACCCCCCCCGGCACGCCGAGGCCCCAGTCCCGCCAGCAGCGCCGGGCCGGGCCGCAGCCGCCCGCCTCTGCCGGGGCCCAAGCGCGGCGGGCCCGGCTGCCGGCGGCAGGCGGTGCCCCGCGGGGCCCGGCACGGCGGGCGCTGAGGCGAGGCGAGGCGAGGCGCGGCGAGGCGAGGCGAGGCGGGCGGCGGCCGCCCCTCGGCGGCCCCGCAGCCAGCAGAGGGCAGCGCCGGATCCCCGCTCCTCCCGCCGCGCCGCGCCGCAGCGACATCCGCCGCCGGCGGGAAGGGGCCGGCGCCGGGGCCGGTGTTGGCGCCGCGCTCCCCCCCGTCTCGCTGCCCGGGGCCGCGGGCCCCGCCGCCGGCCGCAGGATGCCGCTGGGGCTGAAGCCCACCTGCAGCGTGTGCCGCAGCACGTCCTCCTCCATGTGGAAGAAGGGCGGCCAGGGCGAGATCCTGTGTAACAACTGCACGGCCCGCTCCGCGCCGCCCGGGCCCGCCGCCTTCGCCACCACCTCGGCCGCCGCCCAGCACAGCAACGGCGGCGGCGGCGGCGGGAAGCAGGTGAGCCCGCCGGGGCCGAGCGCCCGCAGGGCCGGGCCGAGCCGGCCGTACCCCTCCCGCCCGGGGCAGCGCCCTGCCGCCGATTCACTCGGTAATTTCCCCCCTAGAGTAAGCAGGAGATCCACCGGCGGTCTGCGCGGCTGAGGAACACCAAGTACAAGTCAGCGCCCGCCGCGGAGAAGAAGGTGTCCACGAAGGGCAAGGGGAGGAGGCACATCTTCAAGTTAAAAAACGTAAGGCGGCGTGTGGCGCTCGGCGGCTGGGAGGGGAGGCGGCGGGCTGCAGGGCCCGGGCTGCCGGGGCGGGGCGGGCCTGCGGTCCCGTCTCGTCCCCTGAAGAAACGCCTCCCCTCGGCGGGCCCCGGCCGGCCCGGCCCCCCGCAGGTCCGCCTTGCCGGTGCGTTGGTCCCCAGCGCGGAGTTTTGCAGCTCCTGTCGCCAGATCAGGCCGAAACCTGGCTGGGAAGCGGCTGTAATCCGTGTCAGGGCCGGTGTGCTCCTCGGTGGTGCGGGCACGCGTGACTGACCGGCCCGCGCCGCCTCCGGCCCCTCGGGCTCCTTTCCTGAGGGAAGGAGTTTTGTGTAAATAGAAACCAGTCACGTGAATTTGGTACTCCCTTCTCCACTTAAAATCCTGAGAATGAAAATGCTAACTTTATTGGTTTCAATTTTAAAGTACGAATGTTTGAAATGTTTGCACCCGATTACTTGTGTTTACTAATTTTCTAAGAGGGCAAGGTATCCGTATGTTGTCTAAAAGGAAAAAAAAACAACCTGCAATTATATTACATGGTTGGTTTGTTTTAACACTTTTGATTTTCCATTTCTTTTCTTAGCCCATCAAGGCTCCTGAGTCTGTATCCACTATAATTACAGCAGAATCCATCTTTTATAAGGTATGGTTTATGCATATTTGTTTGCAAAAAAGATCTTGCGGTTTCTATTTCCAATCTCAAAAACTGACACAGACAGTGAAAGTACTAGGGATGTATTCACAGACACTATTCTTCCTTGCCTAGCAGTTGTGTAGGATTTTGCTCTGCCTTATGTCATTGCCGTTAACTCTTGCAAGGTAGTTTACCACAGTAGTTTACATAGTTGTCATTGTCCCATTTTTTCCTTCCAGGAAAAAGTTGCATCTGCCTTCCTTAGTAGTTATTGCAATTGCAGTTTTTAAACTTTTAACTTTCACCATGCAGGGGTCAAGCAAAAGTGACTATAGCTGATTATGTAAATTTGTGTGATTGTGCCTACCTTAGGCACAGAGAATATTGCCTGTGGAGGGGGTGGGTTGCGCTGCCCTAACATCTAAACTGGCTCCTGTTTCAGAGCTGGGTGCAAGCAGCCTCGAGAACGCCCTGGGAACCAGATCTGTCAACTGTTGCAATGAAAGCAGAAGCTAACCTTCTCACATTCATGCTTGAGAGCATTTTTACCAGCATGCTGAGGTGTTAGTGTTTTGAAGTTCTGAAATTTGCTTTTGTTCCCTGGTAGTACAAACAAACCATTTGAAATGTTTTTTCCCCCAAAGAAAAGGACAGGATAGCCCCTGGGAGACTGCACAGCCAGAGGAGAAGTGGTAGACTGAGCTTCCGTATGATCTCTAGAGACCTGGTGCTTTCTGTCTCGCATCCCAGATGAATCTCTGTTTGCTGTTGACTAGTTCGGAGGAGAATTGATGTCTTTTCTTGCATATTTTTGTTTTTTTCAGAAATTCCTAAGAATTATGTCAAAAGTTTTATTTAATATGATCTCTTGATGCAAAATATTTCTATTTTGATACTTTGCTGTGTTGTTGAGAAGGGGATTGTTTGGGGGTTTTGAGGTCTTTTAAATCTGCTTTAAAAACAAACCCCTCCTGGATGATGCTTGGTGAACTCTGATATTGACGGTGCAGGCACTGCCTTGTGCTGTGCGACGCTGTTAGGACATGAAGCGAGTTGCCTTTGCTGCGCAGCCTCACACATTACAGAGCACCGGGGAAGGTGGCGGGAGGTGGATCTGTGTTTTGGGACTCCTTTGCATTCAAATGAGTGAACTTCTCCATACGCAGAAAGCTGCTTTCCCTGCACACGCAGGGAAATTGCTACAGCTACTTTTTCTAGAAGGTGGTGTTGCACTCTCCTACTTCTGACAGAATGAGACCATCTCCACTCTGCAGACAGGAGGCGTAGCCTCAGACTCCTAGGCATTGGGCGATTGTGCACAAGCACTGCTGATGACTGCTTAGGTGAGACAGCGCTCTATCTTACACCACCGTTCTTTTGCATGTGGCTGAATTCAGGCTGTCTTTCACGACTGGGGTAATTTGAGATAATGTGAGATAGTGATACTTAAGATATGAATCAGAATCACAGAGTGAAGCTTCTAAAATCAGATTGTTTGATTTAGTTATCGTTTTTATGTCTTCTAGGGTGTATACTATCAAATTGGAGATGTTGTTTCAGTGATTGATGAGCAGGATGGAAAAACATACTACGCTCAGATCCGTGGGTTTATTCAGGACCAATACTGTGAAAAGAGTGCTGCACTAACCTGGCTCATTCCTACGCAAGCCAGCCCCAAAGATTGTTTTGACCCAGCATCCTATATCATAGGTAATCTCTAAGCCTTCGTTTTATACAACTACGTATATGTGCCTAGGCTAATGCAGAGTTGTATTTTCTAAATGAACTTTTTAGCTTGTCAAGATCATTTATGCAATTTCCACATTTTAGACCCTAATCCTGTAAGCATCTCATTTACTTCAGTAACCTTTTTTATTTATCTTATGCATATAATGTGATTAGCACTACTGCAGTGAGTGGGATTATCTGAGAATTTGTGCTCACGGGCACAAAGATCAAGATTAAAGATCAAATTAATACTCCATAGATAGAATCAAAGTTATTACACTATAAGCCTGATATACCAGTCCAAGCTGTTTCTTTTAAAGTGACCTGAATTAGCTGATCTTCATCTTGGTCACTCAAAATATATAGCGTGCAAGCACTGGCATAGCAAGTGTTCTGCTACTGATTATAAAATTATTCATAATCCAGAACAGTCCTTTTGACAGGCAGGCCACAAATAGTAGCTTTTTAAAATATATTAACTGAAGGACTTCACTCAAATAACTGAATGCTTCAAATGGGGGAAAAAAAAAAGCTCAGCCCAGCAAAAATAAAGGTCGGTTTTTTTCCCAGTATTTGAGGTTACTTTGCCAGAAAAATCACTGATTGAAAAGGCGTGTTCTCTAAGGGATATTGGCTGTTGTTGCATATTTTTAAGTCCTGCATACTCCGATTTTATGCCTTTGAATTTTGTCTTTGAAGATTATTTATTTTTTTCCTAGGACCAGAAGAAGATCTCCCAAGGAAAATGGAATATTTAGAATTTGTTTGTCATGCACCTTCGGAATATTTCAAATCTCGATCATCTCCCTTCCCTACTGTTCCTACAAGACCAGAGAAGGGCTATATATGGACTCATGTGGGACCTACTCCTGCAATCTCCATTAAAGAAACTGTTACCAATAATTTATAATTTTTTAAGGAATACTTTGGACGAGTTATTTTGGGTGTATTCTCAGGTCTGTGAACCCCATCCAAGAAGTTAAAAAAATTATAAAGTGTTCATTTTACTTTATGGATTATGGTATTTATTTATTTTAAATTATATCAAATCTTTAAAGTGGAAGCTTTCTTTCCATTTGATGCGTCATTTCTGTGCTCTGTTCTTCAGACATTATTGCTCATTTTGGGACAAAACCACAAGTTTCATGTCATTTTCGACTTCGGTGAGCAAATAATTGCCTTCTGAAAGTTGCCTTTAGTGTTCTTATTTTCTAACTTATTTTCCAGAAGAGGATTTAAAAGGCATACTCTTAATCATCCAGCACTTTATATACTTGTTTAATTTAGTTAACTGTGACTGCAGGTTTTGTTTACTTCTTAAATAATTTAAGACTAGCTTCAAATATACACTAAACTTGGTCAGTGATGCCGTTAACAGCTTTCCGTTACACTGGAGAGGAATAATCTGCTTAGATTTCTCTTCTTCAGACTAAAACCTATCATCTGCAAGGCGGTACTCTAACAGTCGCCTTTTAAAGGAATTTCGTTAAGCTGAATCTAAAAGGTGGGCCTATGTATATAGCTTCCTGCTAAACTTTGCTTATATAAGGGGATAAATTTCTTGGAAAGCTGGATGCAGATTTAAAAATTAATGTTATTTGGCTTTGCCATCCTGGCATCCTCCTGGTAGAAATGTGTCTTCATTTCCTGAGCAAGCCAACACTGACGTATGATTTGAGTTTCACATTGTTATATTTGTGCACGTGTTAGCTTGGTCTCTTAAAATTTATTTTAATTTTTTTTTTCAGTCTTTGCGATTAATGATGGTAAGAAAAAATCCTCAAGCAATTCCAATGAAAAAAAACATTTGCTAAGGGAAATAAAGACTAATTTTATATATTGACAGTCTCAGTATACCAATGAAAATATTTAAATAGCAGAAGGGGGAAAAATGCCACTTACTAAAATACCAACGTTGAAGTTTTCTGCACTAAACTTTTTACAAGACAGTTAGCTCCAAACACTATGAGATGTGCTTGTATGGGCTGAATTCCCTGGGGTTAATGGTTCCTGCTGCCTATGAAGGGTAAGAGCTATAAGTGGCCTTAAATTTACATTTACAGATCTTTTCAGCTTTTTTTTTTTTTTTTTTTTTTTTTTTTGGGCATATGTGACCATAGCACCCTGAAGCCCCAAACTGACTTTAGTATATTGTATGAAAGTCTATGAAAGTTGTACTAGATTTATATTTTAACTTCATGAAAAGCTTTGATTTAAGATGAAATGTATTTTGAAAGTCTCAGGTATTGACACCTTTTAATACAGTGGGCCCTGTGACAGCAAGAACCAGATACATTTCAGTCTGCAGCCTCAGTTCTGCCCTCTTGAAGTACAAGGAAGAACAGTCAACCTTAAGGGAGTAGGTGCTAAATTTAAGGGATACTGTCAATAGTTCAAAATGCTCAGAAATGAGCAGTATACTGCTAATACACAGTTAAATCTTAAGTAACTTCAGTTGCTACATACATGAGATGTCTGCCTGTGTTCCGTGTGTTGCAGTAATTAATCCCAAGGTGTCTTCGCTCCTGACCTTTCTCTCCTTTCTCTTCCTCTACATTTCTTTTTTGCTGATTTATCTCTATTAAATTAACAAGAAAGTAAAAATAATGACACTTCAAAGATATTTACAGTAACCAGAGTGACTCCCTCCACTCAAATGTTTTCCCTCCTTTCTCTGCGGTCCACAAGGTTTTCACTTGGGATCACTGTAAAGTCCCTGTGCTGCCTCAGCATAATCCATGGAGCTTTGCTCTTCTGTGGGCTGACTTCCACGCTCAGCTGCTTTCCTTGTCAAATCCTTGTAGGAAGAGGGAAGAAAACAATGCTCACATTCAGTTTTGCTTTTCTGAGTTTCTACAGTTTGCACCAAATGAAAAGTACTTGCTTCTCGTTTGCCTTATTTGTCAATAAATTGTAATATAAAAGGGACAATTTAGAGAAATATCAATGTATGGTTTATGATTTGAAGTTTGTTTGACAGAATGACCTGCTGATATGCGGGTCTCCACACCTTCCCACGTCAAACAGCAGGTCATACTGAGAGAGGCGGCTGACTGCAGGCTTGCATTAGATACATAGTTTGAAAGCTTAAGCAAAAGAAAAGAGTTTGGAGCAAGATGATGTCTTACTCTTAAGAAAAAAAGTAGGCCATATAAATGTTCTGCTTACAGTAGCAAAGAGCAGAGCTCCAGGTAGAGGATAAGTAACCTGGAACTTACGTAAGAAAAAGCAAAGAACTGTGGGCATTGCCGCTGTGAAATGAAAGCCAGAATCAAATAGAAATGTCGTCCCTCACTGCATTTGAATCACCAGCAGCACTAAATTTAAGAAAGTTATATTCTGATTAAAAAAAAAAAACCACACATAAAGAACTGCACAATAAAAACAAAACTATCAAGTGATGTAGTAGGTAATCTAAAACAAATGTGAATCTGCTTCAGTTCTGTTACTTACCTAACTGTGATAGGTAATTATTTGGTTTGGGAAGATGCAAGACTCATGAGTTTTTCTTGTGAGACAACCCACAGGAACTTTAAATACCTTTTTAGCCATCTGGTCTTGCCATTCATTAGGGAATGAAATAGGAAAAAATCACACAGAAAAAAAACCAACCTACTTGTCTGCTGATTAAACGTAAAACTTGTCTTCTAAAAATTTTTCCAGACTCCCTAATACAGAAAAGGAGCTCCGCATTTAAACATTTTTATTTTGCTTGCTGCAGTGTGATATGAAGCTACTGATACTACCCCTGACAGGCAGAGTGGTTACAGGTACTGTACAGTACAGGCTGGCTCATGTCAGTATACCTAATAAGTGAGTGTATTTTATTTTATTTTTTTACTGTGAGCATTGCTAGTTCTGGAGATGCAAATAGAACTAGTGGAAATTGAGTGACTCAATAAATTTACATCAAGTAAATCACTTACATATGAATTTATAAGGATACAGACAGTTGCCTCGATAATCAGCAGAACGCTTGAGGTGGTTGATATGGTCACTGCTTGTCAGGCTTTCCTGAGGACACCCAGCACAGGAAGACTCTTTAGCTGCAGTTGGCCAACACGTTTGAACTCCCCAAAATTACATGTTGTTAGGGATGGTGATTAACAAACTAATGTCAGTGACATGCATAAAGATAAATCCTGAAATTACTGCAGCTGACTTAAGCTTTTGCTCCTTTTCCTGGTCTGTTAATAAGCTGAATAATTCCATAAAACATATTTAATTGGTTTCTAATTCTGTTTTTGTTAACTTCTTAAACTGACTTCCAGCTGCTGCTGCCTTCCTATTGACTCTCATCAACGTTTCCAAGAGACGCTCTAAGAAAGGAACAGATAAATAGTAATATGTTTATGAGAAAAACCCATTTTGAAACACAATACATTCCACTTTTATGTTTTTACTTCTCTCACCCTTGGTATAGCAAACCTGTGGACAGAAGAATGAAGCTGGGACAGAGATTTGGGGGAGAGCGGGACCAGCCCTGGTAGTTTAACAGTTTCCAGCACAGACTGCTCAATTTTATTTTATTTTTTTACTGTGAGCATTGCTAGTTCTGGAGATGCAAATAGAACTAGTGGAAATTCAGTGACTCAATAAAACAGATATAAAGCTGCCATTAAAATCATAACAGCTTAGATTATTTGTTGCTACATAATCTGTTAATAGTATTTACTTTTGACTTCAGGGCAACTAAAACCAGTAACACGGTTGCAAATGCAGTTATTCCTCCAACTGGCATTATGCTTATTGTGTCGTGGGAACTGAGGCATAAGAGGCAACCTGTTAGCTCAAAGTGCTCAAGCAGAATGTAAACCAGTGAAAGAAAAATGCTTAAAAGATGTCATCTAAATAATGGCAAGTATTATACTTCCAACTACTGTCTCAAAAGACAAAAAATATCTTGTTTTTAGAGAGCTATGGAACAACCTCCCTTAGTAAACACTAAGTATTTTTATTTTAGTTTTTGATTGTACTGGGAAGTGCTAAAAAATAATCCAAATGGGCAAGGATTCTGATGGTAAGGTCTCTCAAGAGATTGGGTCCGTAGGCAATATGTCTGTTATTAAAGCATTATAACTTTATTGAGAAGTATTTGAACAATCACACTGTCCTTTTTTTGCACATCCAGAATGTCAGCCAGTAACATGGGAAGAATGACTGACCCTCCAGACAGCTTCTTATGGACAGAGCTAAAAGAATGGGACCTCTGAGGGCAACGTCTCTCTCTGAAAATTTTTCACATTAGGAAAATGAAGGGCAAAAGGCAGACCTGCAAAATGGACTCAACAGCAGAAGGGATATCACAGGATCCCATGGACACAGGCTGTGATGCCCTGCAACTGAAGAAGCTGAGCTCACCCACTATTCTCTCTTTTCTTGTTCGGTATCCCCCATCCCAAAATTTAGGTAGGTTTTGTTCTTGCATCATTGGACTGTGAGTGGGTACACTACTACTGAATTTATGGCCTTCAGAGCTTTGTGACCCACCAACAGATGTTTTCGTTAAGCAATTTTAGTTCTAAAGCTGGAACATGTAGCTAAGAGCTAAAATACACAGACCATATACAATATACTGAGTAATGCATAGAACATGCAGAGTGTGCCCTGATGCGTACATTGCAGTTCTGCCTGCCTGCAGGAAGAAAAATACCCATTTTGTAGTTGTAGGAAATCAATATTATCCAAGAACATTTGCCTTGCAGAACAGGAAGAAGTTTCCATGACAGAAATAATGCAGACATTGTTTTTTAAAACTACTTCTTGACTGAGGAGAATTTTCACTTCTGTATCCATATAGGAGAAATAAAAGAGCTTGAAAATTAAAAGTCATGGACTTCAGCAATATACTTACCTCTATTAAGGTATAAGAGGCACTCATTGAAGTAATTTGGGTATCAATTGTACACACAATAATAGTAGCAGTACTCATTTGAGTTAAAAAAAAGGGGGAAAAAAGCAAACAAAACATTTTTAGTGACTGATAGCTCAAATAAATATAGCAAATAACAAGTAACAGCTTTAATTGCTGAAAGCAAAACATTCAGATGTCATATGTGTAGACACTGTACACTAAATATTCAAGATATGTTTATATTATTGAAATGGAGTCTTAGTTACACAAAGCCATACTGGCTGAAATGGGGAAATGACTCAGTTATATACTTGTAAGTCCTGTAAATATACAAACACTGTTTTTTCCTCAGGTATTTGTAGGCACATCAAAAACACACTTTAGGTGTATATTAAATGATTTTTAACCTCTAGCTTATCTGAGTGAGTATCACTGAAGATTTCGAGATTTATATTAGAAGGCTGGATCAAGGGGAGAAACACAAGGCCGTGCTTTTCCAGAATTTGATCTATTTAATTTTCCAGGTTTTAATTTATGCCTAGGAGTTTTTTGATCAGCAGCATATTGGCTTACTCATGGGTTTTATATTCTTGACAAAGGCTTTTTTCTTATTATGCTTTTTCTGTGTCTCTGCATCTCCTTCCAACACCTGAACATGATGAGCAGAGCTACCTGGGCCAGTACGGACAGCCTTGGGTGGGCAGGATCTGAGGCCACTACAGGGTAGAAGCCAGACTTAGGACCCAGGTAATAGCTCCTGCCTTAGAAAGAGCAACTTCCCTTTTCCCTCCCCTCCTCTCCCTGCCCAAGAGCCCCTAGCTGTTAGGTTTTCTTTCTTTTATGCTCAGCACCTCACCAAGTATAGCAATGAGAGCTGACTGAACATGCGGAGCCCTGAACTTGCAGAGAACCTAAACTGGTTGCAACTGATGTGATAGACCAGCATAGACCATTTCAACTTGAAGCAATGGCCGGGGGACAATGAAAAACCTAAAAATCAGTAAGTAGAAGTTCATGGTTTTTAGCACACAGGGCTAGGTATATATCTATTTACTACCCTCACATTGCAATTCCAGCCTTCAATGAAGAAGAAGGAGCATGAAAGATGTGAATAGAAAGTGGAAAGAAATGTGATTCATTTCCTTCTCATGCCATAATCCTACCATCCAAGAAAAAGATGTAGGAAGAGAAGTAGCAAAATATCGACCTGATCCACTCTGGTAGAGGTCCCAGGTGGTACTGTTAATAACCTCTCAGTTGATAACATTTCTCTGAACCAGCAGTTCGGTGCATAATTTCTGGGTACTTTCATAAGCAAAAGCCAGCAATAGTTCTCCAGCTGCTGTAGTACCCTGGTCCTAGGAAAAGACAAAGCAGTAGTTACAACATCGTACAGGACCACAAAATACATGTTTCAGCATGTCCATTGAGCACAACAGGATTGCCAGAGTGTCAGTGAATAAAAATGCCCTCCCCCCCGGCTTGGGCTCAGAGCTGGTTCCCTCAGCTGTCTTTGCATGCACTTCAAACTCAGGTTGCTTTACATCTACAATTCCCAGAGGGCCAAGAACACAGAGTGATGAACTGAAATATCAAAGATGACCGATGAACAGTAACAGACAAGTAACAGTGCTGAACAGTAACAGTTTTATACTGGTGATGGTATATAGGGTGACTTACGCTGCCTAGATTTCAAAAGTCTGTGCCTGTGATCATCTCTGATGCTTTCTGGAGCTTGTGTGCTGAAGATGAAAAGGTTTACGCAAAGAGAGTGATCTTCCCTTCCTTCGACATTGAAAATGTCCATTTAATAGATTAGGTGAGTAGTTTTATTTCCTCTATGTTGCTGAAAAAGCAAGTGAAAGGAAAAGAGCAATTGCCTACTTAAGAAAATGACAGGCATTTTCTGCTTGTGTAACATCTCCACTAACAAATACAAACAGCTCGTATGTTACACAAACCTGCAAAAGAACACAGAAACTTTCCCAGGAGCTGCTAATCCGCTGTGCCTGAGGTCAGGTAGTCATTGCCGCAGTCCATACTGCTCAATGCAGGCAAAGCAAGCAAGCTCCCATTGCGTTTGGGGTGTAAAGCATCCCCTCTTATTATCCTTTTTTTAACCTGTCAGCCTAATCTGCCAACTACTTGGAAATTGAAGTTAGTTTCCAAAATGATGGGAATCCGCATATGGAATTTTCCAGTTACCTCTCCTCAAGGAGTCAGGACATGGCAGAGTGAAAATGTTGCTGCTTTGCGGGTTTACAGAGGAACGGCTTTTTTTTTTTGCATCCTGCTTACGGAGGTAGAATCCCAGGAGATCTTCCCTCTTTGGTCTTTCTGTGAGGTGCTCCATCTGCCAGGATCTTGCTGACTCATACCCTTCCATCAGACTGATCACCAGCTTGTTTTTTCCATGTATTTCTCACCTTCTAAAATGTCACAAAACGATTAGTGAGTATAACTTCAAAACAAGAATTGACTGAAGCCAGCATAATGAATGGCCAAGGGAAAGCTTTGTCAATATTTCTGAAGAAACAAGGCCTTTATCTGTGAGATCTCGGTGGTCTCTGTGTACTGTTCACGCTGGATGCATAAGCGAGCTGTAAAATCCAAAAAGTGCACAAAGTAGTCATGGTGTAAGTGTTTAAAAATTAAATACACATTCAGCCGAACATAATCAAAGGTTATAAGCAAATATCAGGTAGTAAAGCTTATTGAAAAAGTTACCTTTGCTTATCTCTTGCTTATAACCAAGGGTAGGGCAGCAGCATGGTGTGTGAGGCAAAGCAAGCCTTTCCCTTTCCATTTATCTACAGTAAATTTCACCTTCCAAGTGCAGTCAGTGAGTTTTGTGAAAGTCTTCTGTAGTGTTTTATTACTAGCTGTCCTGCTTTCAGCTGGGATAGAGTTAATTTTCTTCTTAGTAGCTGGTATAGTGCTGTGTTTTGGGTTTAGGATGAGAACAATGCCGATAACACACTGATGTTTTGGTTCTTGCTAAGTAGTGCTAAGTTGTTACTAAGTAGTTGCTAAGCAGTGCTTACACTGGTCAAGGACTTTTCAGCTTCCCATCCTCTGCCGGGTGCACAAGAAGCTGGGAGGGGGCACAGCCAGGACAGCTCACCCAGCCTGGCCAAAGGGCTATGCCATACCGTATGACGTCATGCCCCAGTATATAAACTGGGGGAAGAAGAAGGAAGGGGGGGACGTTCAAAGTGATGGCATTTGTCTTTCTAAGTAACGGTTACGCGTGATGGAGCCCTGCTTTCCTGAGGATGGCTGAACACCTGCCTGACGATGGGAAGCAGTGAATGAATTCCTTGTTCTGTTTTGTTTGCGTGTGCGGCTTTTGCTTTGCCTATTAAACTGTTCTATTTTATTTTATTTCAATTATTCAACTGATCTTAATCTCAACCTATGAGTTTTCTCCCTTTTATCCTTCTGATTCTCTCCCCCATCCCACCGGTG
Organism: Nipponia nippon; assembly: GCF_047370975.1. Lineage (NCBI taxonomy): Eukaryota > Metazoa > Chordata > Aves > Pelecaniformes > Threskiornithidae > Nipponia > Nipponia nippon. The sequence goes on along the minus strand of NW_028262290.1, from coordinate 141,597,119 downwards.
GGGGGGAGTGAGGGAGCGGCTGCGTGGTGCTTAGTTGCTGGCTGGGGTTAAACCACGACACTAGCCTTTGTTTTCACAAGGCTGAAAAGCTTAATCATTAGGGTTTTTTATTGTTGCTGTTTCACTCCACTCCCTGTCAAGATCATTTATGAATATGTTAAACACCACAGGCCATGAAAGAAGATCCTTGCAATCCTGACTCATCGATGGCTTTCCACCACTTTCAGCACTAATCATTCCCTCAAACTCTTTGCTTTTTCCACCTTTTAAACACTTAATCATGCCAGGACCCTCCCTCTTATCCAATGGTTGCTTTGCATTGGAGTCTTTACTGAAGCTCTTTCTCAAAAGATTTTTGGAAATTTAGCAAATAGATTTCCCCAGCAATCAGATTTCCATTGTCCATAGGTCTGTTGAGGCCTTCAAAAATGCCAGTAAGTTTGTGAGGCAGAATTCCTCTTTCCAAAGACTATGCTAGCCCTCCCCCAATATATACTACCTGTTAATGTGCCTCTTCTTTTGGTATTTTCTACTAATTTGTCCATGCAGACACTGAACTTATGATCTGTAGTACCCCAAGTCTTCTCTGGGAGTAGCTTATGAAGTTGGCATCATATTTGCCATGCTGCCACCCACCTGGCTTTAAGTGAAATGTTGCATTATTACATTGGTAGGTTCCAGCAGCACTGCTGACTTAATACCTTCACGTATTCAGGTGACTTACTGCTGCTCATTTTGCCTATTTCTTCCATAATCTCTTCTACTAGATCCTGTGATGAGTCCCCTGTGAAGATATGTGGAGTGTGAGACTGTTACTCGTTGAAGTAAAATCATCTGACTAAAGGCTTCACAAAATGGGGGTGATGAGGAAAAGGAAGGGAACAAGCTTGTGGACAGAAATCCTGACGGGGCCAGTCAATATGCTTGTCTGGCTGCACCTTGTGCCTGGTCACTGCAGCCTGTTCCTGTCCCCTTGTATCTTCTTATTAAATCTTTTGTTAACTGTCTCTCTGCGTTATCTCACTTTTTACCCTGTGTGTGTGGGTGCTGCACGGACTATGTGCCAGCTTCTGGTGAGACCTCTGTGTGTGTGAGTGGAATTTGGTGACAGCTACTGGAGTCAGGCTGGGGGTGTGGACGCCCCAGCCTGTGGTACCAGCTGATGGAGCCAGTGGGGGTCTTTAACTCCCAGCCACTGGGGCGGGAATGGTGTTTGTTCCCAAAACCAGCTACTGCAGGGGAGCAGTGTGAGTGAGGCGAGTGAGGAGCTCGGCTGCAGTGGGATCATGGGTCACGGCCCGTGTGCCTGGTGTCGGCTACTGAGGGGGACGTGTGCCTGTATCTTACTCAGATCTGGTGTGCATGGGGTGTGCATGTGCATTCACTGGCAAACCTAAAGCTGGAACAGCCGGCGACTCGGGGGGCCTCAGGTCTGGGATGGGGTATCAGTTGGGTGGGGGGTCCATGCTGGTACGCCCAGAGGATCATGTAAATGTGGAGAGCATGAGGGATGGGTGTGTGAGTGCTGTGTCTGCAAGGACAAGTGGTGGGCCCAATATATTGATGCTATTTTAATTATGGCAGAAACAAGAGAAGCATGTTTGGAACATACTAAATAAGTTCTTAAAGTTGTAGAGAAGATGGGTCTTAAAGTAAATGGTGCCAAAGCACAACCTGCTACACAGAGGTGGAATATCTAGGTACCAAGCTATGTCCTACTGGGTGGGGAATTACCTCTGCCAAGGAAATTATTCATACATTTAACCCCTGCTATTGATAGGAAAACTTTGCAGAGATTTTCAGAGTTTGTAGGTTTTTGTAAGGAATTTATACCAGATTACAGTGCTATAGCAAATCCCCTGCAAAATTTGCTGCGAAGTACAGAAAACTGGCAGGGCAGAGAGGAGGAGGCCAATGCTTGGAATAAAATTATTACACCTACAAGGGAGTCAGTGGAATTAGGAAACACCATCAGTGGGGTCTACATGATACAAGAAATAGCCTTGGAGTACACAAGTTACTGCCTTTTCAGTGTAGAGCATAGTGGACATGGCCAGAATTATTCACCACAAAGGGAATTAATCATGCCAAAGAGGTTAAATGACATAAAAATGGGACTTTTTCAGCTCTTTATGGGATGTCGGGAATATAGTTTTTGGGGTGTGGAACGTGAAAAAAATAGCAGATGCATCTGCACATGCAAATCACCTCCAAGTCGAGGTGGGGCTGTTAACAAAAGGGGGGATTAGCCTCTGAACAAGTATTGAAATCCATGGACATGTTGGTGGCAACTCTGGGAACTGAATCAATTAAAGTCACAAAAGAATTCATGCAGTCTATCTTTATGACCCTAGATAATATAACGTGGGATGTTGCATGTGTACAAGTACAATTAGCCCTTAAGGAGTATCTTTTGCATGTTATATAAGACATCACTCTATATCTGTGGCCACTAGGAATACGGGGTCACAACTTGCCATGCGACATAAAATCCCAATGGGCTTTTAGGGATACACAGGCTGCTTTTGGGAAAGGATGTTCAAAGGGGATTTGCCAGTTTTGAGTAAAGGAGATGGGAAACGAGACATGGACCAATGCGCAACTTTAACAAACGGGGTTGGTGGTTGGTGCATATGGCGTTGGGTAATACACACAGAGATATGGGATATCTATACACCAAACGGATCATAATTCGTAATACAAACCCCTCAGAATCAGGCTTGAGTAAATCTGGGTAGAGGTGGGAAATTTGTGGGAGGAGCGGCCCTTACAACCACCTGAACTTTCCTATGCCAAAACAATACATGCTGGAGAATGGTTTGCATTTGGGCAATGGCTTTGTTGGGAGAGGAATGCAACCCTCTGGGAAAACTTGACTATAATGCAAACACTACTGATAAATACGTGTGTGGCTCCTTGGGCTCCTTCTAAAATACGGCCAGGGTTCTCCTCTTGCTGCTGTGCCTGAGCTATTTTGTCATGCCACATGACAATCATCTCATTCATCCTGCCAAAGTCTGGATGAACACACAAACCAGGAGCTACTGTTTAGACTTAGCTGTAGTTATCCAGTCCTAGCCTTGCTTTGAAGTAATGCAGCCTTCAACTTCAGGTAATGCAGTCCTCAACTTTACAATGAATGTAATACAAGAAGCAAAGATCACATCTATTGTGGTTGGTGACACATTGTATATTATGATTACCAAAGGCCTTAATGACCTTACCGAACTGAGAACAAATATATTAATAGATGTAGCACTGTAGTTTCAACTGCCCTGTACAGTTATTGAATTAGAAAGATCAGACAAATAAATTACAGTTTTAATCTATTACCACACAGACAGAATTGGTACATCTTTTAGCTAACAGAGTACATTTCTCCAAAATTATGAAAGATTAATGTGATGTCCCAAGCAGAAATACTTCTACAATAGTTAATAGTTGTTAATAGTTATTTTTTTATGCTCCCTGTCACAGAATCTTGCAATCATTGACAACAGAATTTTGTATTTGGTGATTCTCTCTCTCACCCACACCAGTCTGGCTTACCTTCAGGATGATTACATTAATTTATTGGTTCAGCCCTTCTAGTTGGCTATTCTAACACTGGCTCTTGGGGACATCTGCTTGCTGACTGACTCCTTTATTGCATTTGGCTCACAGCTTCAGTGAGGTCATTTTTCTTTGGTAACTTCTTTCCAACTTCAGTCTCTTCAGTGACAATAACAACTTCTTCATGGACAACATCTCCAGGTGGTTCATATATCTTGATGAAACACTGAAGTACTTCGATGTCTGTTTAATTAAACAGAAGTATAATTGGAATCTAGCTGTGGATAGAATAGTTGTTTTTACCTGAAAACCTCAAGATTACACTGTGCTGGGCATCGCCCCTCTAGCTGACTCAGAACAGTAAACCCAGGCGTCTGTTTGCTCACATATGGCAATTTGGTCTCCTTCAAAATCTTCTGAACTCTTTTATTTAGGGAGAATACAGCAGGAGTGTTCCTCTTTTCTCAGGAGCAGTTTAGGTTTTCTTTAGGGCCAAAGCTACTTTCAGAAATTCCTGCTGCCCTCCTACACAATCTGCGTTCATGGTCTTTGTGTCCACTTCTTTCCTGAAGATCATCACCTCTCTGCCTTTGTCAATGTAATGTGCCTTGCTGTAAACCGGCTTTGTTAACTGATCCAAGTGCAAAACACACACACAATTTTTTTTCTTAACAGAAATCTTTCTTTTGGGGACATCAGTAGGAATGTTTATTTTTGTCTTCAGAAGGTCAGACTCTGATAATCCTTTTGAATGAATGTTGTATCCTATACAGTCCGTGATCCCTTTCTTTCTGATAAGATCACATTTGGATAAAATCACACTGTAAGGCTGCTTGTGGCAATGAATCTGAAATATTTAAGCAGAATTTGAGAACCTCTTCTCTCCTAAACCTAGATTTCAGTAGGCCATTAAGAATTAAAGCAAAGAGTGCGAAATTGGAGGAAAAATCTGTTTAACAAATCTCTTAACAAATTGGTTTTACACACTCACATTAATGCCAGAAAGGAGTGGCACGTGTGATAATGCTGGTTTGTTGCCATCCTCCTTTTGTAGAGCGCAGGGCCCTCTGTTGAGGAGCCATCTGTGCTATGGTCTCGTCAGCACGCTGAACATCTGGGCTTGCCCCACTCCTTGGTCTGACTGACTGGGAGCAGCGTCCATCATTATCAATACAGAGCGTGCCTTTCACTCTTGTTCTGCTGTTTCTGCTGGTGCTGGCACACATGCTGCCATCCACAGCAACCCTCACTTTTCTGTTGCAAATCTCTACATTCTCTCTTTCATCAACGCTCAGAAGCAGAGTTTCAGATTAACATAAGGACAGATGTATTGTGGCAAACCTAAACTCTGCGTAGTAGCCCACCTTCAATAGTGGCCAAATCTCAGCTTCTAATGCCTCGGGGAAGAGTATTAAGACCTGGGCAATCACTGTATTACTTCCTGAAACACTCATATTTCAGATGTGCGTGTTTAGGACTCCTCAGTAGACTGAACTGACTTTCCCAGTTCTGCTGTACGTTTTTGATGCAAGGGGACTTAAACTGCACGTAACCTTCAATAGCACACATGCAGGAACACCGTGGATTTTTTTATAATGACAGAATACTTTCTGAAGTCTTCTCTATTTCTTCTCTAATAATTTCTAACATTCAAATTCCTCTTAACAACAAGCCGGTGTTCCATGGGGGATTATTACTGAAGAGTAATGATCATTAGACCCTATCATATTGCTTTTCCTTTCCTGTTACCTACAGTAAATGTCATCTGCTAAGCGCAGTCAGCAAGTTTTGTGAAGGTCTTCTGTAGTGTTTTATTACCAGCCTTTGTTTTTACAGGCCTGAAAAGCTTAATCATTAGCTTTTTTTTGCTGTTGGTGTTGCTTCGCTCTTCGCTCCCTGTCAAGATCAGCTGAGTATGTTAAACACCATAGGCCTCTACACAGCACTAGTGTGACACATCTGGAGTGCTGGGGCCCAGTGTTCTGGGCTCTGCTGTACAAGAAAGACGTGGACATACTGGAATAAGTCCAGAGAAGGGCCTCAATAATGATGAAGGGACTGGGGCATCTGAAATACAAGGAGAGGGTGAAAGCTGGGACTGTTCAGCCTGGAATAGAGAAGGCTCAGGGGCGATCTTACCAGTGTGTATAAATACTGGACAAGAGGGCGTAAGGAAGATGGAGCCAGGCTCTTCTGGGTATCCAGTCACAGGACAAGAGGCAATGGGCACAAAATGAGAAAAGGAAATTCTGTTTAAACATAAGAAAAAGCTTCTTAGTAAAAAAAAATTGATCGAACTCTGGAACAAGCTGCTGAGAGAGGCTGTGGAGTCTCCAGCCCTGGAGATGATAGTCAAAACCCAACTGGACCCAGTCCTGGTCAATCTGCTCTGGCTGACCCTGCTCCACGCAGAGGCGTTGGATTATATGATCTCCAGAGGTGCCTTCCAGCCTCAACTGTTCCATGATTCTACGAGCTTTAAAAATTGCTGTATGGCAGATTATTTATCTTTATGTTATCAGCCTGAGCAACGTAAGGTTGCCAAGTTTAAATGCCATGAAAAACAGGTCAAAGGCCATGTTACTGTCAGGAGCACAAATTCCAAGTTTATCGGGATCCACAGTGAGGCAGCCTCCTACTGAGTCACTACAGCAGCAGTCTGTTAATTTTGCAATTCTAGTTTTCTCACCAAACCTAAATAATGGAGCAAATGGTGAATTAAGTCTGCAAATACTTTAAAAAAAAACCCCAACAAATCAAAACCAAAGCAAAAAAGTCCCTATACAACTCTGCCAAATGAGTATACATTACAGACCTTCAAGGGTTTTTTATAGTTGATGTATGAAAACACTATTCAATGAATACAGGCACACAAAAATAATCTGAAAGGGACCCTGGAAGCCAAAAATCTAAATGCTTTCTCAGAAAGTACTCACTTAGCATGCATACACAAAAAGGTGTATAAAATGTTTCAGAGATGTATATGTTTAGAGAGATCTCATGAATATACAAAAATATTTTGCCAGCGACAAAAGGTAAGCAAAATTTGAATACCACCTGATTCAGTACTTTCAGTATTCTGATTAAAAAATACAGTCCATAATACATAGTAATATGCACAACCATTTTACCAGTGTTTTCAAAATTTCATAATTCACCAACTGTGCAAGTATATATTAAGACTCACTGATTTTACTGACACATAGCACACTTGAAATGGAGTAAAACCAAGGGCTGTGCTTAACAGGGGCTAATTTCACAATATCCAGCAGGTCCATTTTCCTTAAATTTCAATTTTAGCAAGTCCACTTGCAAGATTATTAATGCCAGGTCACAGTGAAGTGAGAATGTTATGCAAGGTTACAGCCAAAAATACTGAAGTCATACACGCCTTTAATAAATATAAGCATGCTAAATTATATCGAGTCATTAAATGCATATATGATTTTAATAAACAATTATATTTTCTATCTGGGAGACATCTTCTCCTGGTGTGTTTGAAGGTTTGCTCGAAGAGTCTTTTTCTGGATTGCATAAAGCATCTGCAGTGGAAGATGCGTTGTTTGTGACTGGTTCAGCAGCGTAACTGTGCAACATTTGCTCAAGTCTCTGAATACCTGTAGAAAGGAAATACAGAGGGAAATACCGACTGCCCGTATGGAAAAAAAAAAATCACCATGAGAGTGATTAAACACTGAAACAGGTTCCTCAGGGAGGCTGCGTAATCTCCATCTTTAGACAGTCTCAACACTTGACTGAACAAGGCCCTGAGCAACCTGCTCTCCTGCTTAAGAGACCGGCCCCACCTTGAGCGGGAAATCGTATTAGATGGATGACCCAAGAGTTCCCTTTCAGTCTACATTTTGCTCTGACTCTATATGCTCCCATTACTTCACAAATATCCCCTTTGCCAACGATATAAAGCATTCATTCAAGGTTAAGTATTTTACAGCATAAGAGATGGATACATTTTTCATATCCAACATGAGCCACATCATAAAAATGAGGGATGGTGGGGAATTCCCCCATGTTATAAAGCATAATTTGAAAGAGTAAAAATCCTTTCACATAAAATTTGGTTCCTTACTTCTGATAGAGTAAAAGTAAATTTTAAAATTAAATTCTGGAAGCTTTAGAGGTTTAACATAATCAAACTTAGGTGCTTCGTAGGGGATGCTCTGGGCTAATCTAATATTTCTCAGTTCATACGAACTCTAAAAATGCCCCTCACAAGCTGAGAGAGAGTAATTAGGTTTGAACTCATTATTTGTAATGTTAACGTTTCTTAAAACTTGCATGCTACTACATGCCATATTAGAAGTAAAACCCACTTACACAAGTGAATCTTATCTACAGAATCGGAGAAAACCAGTCTAAACCATCCAGGTTCATAACAATAAAAAGCTTTTCCAGGACTAATCAGGAGTTTTTTATCAAGGAGCTTCTGCCATAATTCAAGTTCAGCTTCAAATGTCTGTGACCTTAAGAACTAAAAGAAGATAATAATTTTTATTAAAGGTTGAACAAGTGCATAAATTCATTGAAATGATTTTCCATCCTGATACTGAAGTGTATAACAACATGCACAAGTAGTTTTTACATGTCCAACTTTTACATTCCCACCCCTTTTCAAACTTCTTACATACTTTTCTGAAGTCTGCCCACACATAGAGTCCTCCTGAACTTTTGAGCACGGGTATTCCAACATCTGCAAGCCCATCCACAAGAATATTCTGTGCTTCTTTAAGTCGCTTTTTGTTGGTGGGAAAAAACACATTATCCAACCAATCTATCAAAGCAAAAAAAAACACCCATAATTCTGTTTTATTTCCACCTGGAATGGAAAAATAAAACAGTTCAATAGAACCATTTCTAGTGTGGCTAACCTCTGTCCCTAAGGAACTGACTGAGAACATGCTGAACAGGTCCAGGACAGCTATGGAAGACAGCCAGTTGATTCACAGCTTTCTGAATTTCATGATTTCTGGTGTACAATACTGCAACTCTGATGCCACTCATACCAAAATCCTTGGAGGACAAAAAGAAGGAGAGGTGCAATTTTTACTTTATGTTTGTGCTTTGTCAAGCCATCAAGTCTAGAGTCATTGTGACTAACATTTTTCACGCGTAGGAAAAAAACCATTCTGGAATAAATTCTCAACATTGCCAAAAGGAGTCCCAAGGGTGACAAAAACCAGCCAGCAACTTCTAAACAACCCTGTGGCAGGGAGGTCAGTGGCCGACCACTGAAAACATGCTTGGCTCATACCCGTGGCTGGTTCCCATTATACCCCATTATAGTTTCCATGCAGTCGTCAGTTTACTGTTCCCTCGAAGAGAAGAAAAGGCAAAATGCTACAGATCTTAAATGTGCTTATATGTTTCAATGGCTTTAATACACATGCATTACCTGTTGCTGTTAAGCAGATCCCAAATTAAACTCTGAACTTTAACAAGTTTTACACTACCAAAGAAGAAAACAAATCAGTAAACAAAGAGAAACTCAGTCTGGCACCTATGACACAAATTATGTCAGAATGGCCCAACTAATTTTTGTGGAGAAATATCTTAAATTAAAACACAAACATAGTATTTCAACCTACCTTGCTAAAACCCCACATAAAATGTGTCCGTTCTGGATCTGGTAAACTGAATGAGAAAAGAGGAAGACAAGAACCATTGCTATAGAGGAATAAGTTATGCAGGTTACAAAAACGTTTACATTTGTAAAATTGTAGTTATTTTTTAGTAAAATTGGTATATAAGCCTTTAAAGTGACATGACATTTTTTCAGAGATCTTTTAACAAAATGTTATCCTACGACACTGATCTCCCAAGTGTGTGCTGAGGCACTGATTCACACAAAAAAACCCCCCGAAAGGATCTGCACTAAGATGTAATGGTCCAGTTAAAATCCCAGATTCCCACTGCAGAGTTAGTGATCGCACCCATATTAAAACAAAAGCAGTATTTCCGTAAGTGATGCACAACTGGTCTTGTACTTGATGGAGAAGAATTGTTTGCTCAGCTATGCTGCATTTCAGGCTAGGGAAGGGAGAAGTGAACATTTTAGGGCATGCATCTACACAGTGAGGTGCAACTAAACAAAATACACCTCAGTGTACCACTGCAGATGATGGTTTTTTTTCTCCTTTGTGTAACTTTGTGTAAGTAGGGCCAAGGCTGGAAATTTCCTTCTTCAGCCTAATGGAGCTGGGTGAACTTTCACAATAACAAAAGTATTTTTTTTAGGCTTCATTTGTGGTTCATGACCTTGTATAGCTAAGGAAATACCCAGTCACTCAATGAGCTTGGTTGTACTTGGATGGACTTGGAAATTTCCCATTGGTAAGAAATTTATGCAGTTACATAAGGATAATCACATACTTTTGGGGAAAGAAGTTTTATTAGTTAGATACCAATAGGTTTAAATATTCTTGAAACATTTATTCTTTTCATCACCTGTTAGGAAACCAAGAGCCCAACAGCATACTAGTCAGGAAGGAGACTCATAGTAGGCAACTTGCACAACCTTAGGCAACTTCATTACCACTACAGTGAGAACCTCAGGCTCAGGCTGTGTAACATGGAACAACAAAGAAAAGCAGTGGCAAAATGACTAAAAGGGCTCTGTCAATTTTTACTGTTATTACTGTATCACACACATTAGCTGGAAGCAAGAGATCTGCCATTTAAAGATGTCTATGAAGAAGATCTCTTGTATTAACGAGTCACATAGTTGCAAAGACTTGGATATGGGTTCATTCAAACTATACCAGTTACACTAGCTAACCAGAAATTTGAAAAAAATGGGACGGGTTCTATTTAGGATTAAATATCTTCTAATCCCTGCTAAGAAATCACACTTACCAATCTAAGCTGAGAACACTGGTGAAGGTGGTATCATCATAAACAGACAGCATGTATATTTCATCCATTATTACATGCAATTCATATCTACGTATAGAAAAATACAGGCATATTAACATATTTAAAATAAATTTCTCTGCATATATATATATGTGTGTAATCTCAACTACTGCCATAGCAAAGTATCCATAAGGATGCCTATTTGCTATTATATTCCCCCTACAAATTTTACACAAAGAGGTCACAAGGCGTACTGTGAGCACTTGTGCATCACCAACTGCTATTTATACATATTCTATATTTTGCAGCTTCAATAATATTCTATATATCTGAAACAAAATCCAACTGCATGTTCAGTCCAGTGGTTCTCTGGAATATGTATGGTCCTGCCCAACTCTTATTTAAAACTTAAAATGAACACAGCTAAATATTATAAACTTCTTTACCCTGCAAAATTTGTCGAGTGAGACTTGAAGTCAAATGCAGATGTTAGATTTTAAAAAAGACTTGTCATGGACTTAAGATAACTCTCTAATACACTATCCCTGTGAAAGCCACAGTGAACAGTAAGCCATGTTATCATAGTTGATACCAACAAGCCATGCACATATTTATAAATACTGAAAAAATTGCAGAACGGTTTTAAACACCCAAGTAGTGCAGGTATCCTCTTCTAAGTAAACCTCATTTAATTTGATCGTTGAGTTCTATATTTTTTTTAAAAGGAAGTTTGGTTTCAGAACAGTTTTTACATTAAAAATAAAATTATTGTTTCTAATCCTTATCCTCTAACATTATTTTAGTACCAGCTTAAGTTGGTTGCATCCTGAAATCCATGGGGCATGCTGAGAAAAGATACATTTGCCTTTTTAAAAACCTGGTAACTGGAAGTAGCGCACTGAACTCTACCAACCTCCACTGCTGTTTCCATGAAAAGAAAATCATGCCAAAAATGCAGGAATGTTGTGTTATCCCCAGTAATCTTTGGTAATTAATGAACAATTAACACCAACCTACTCTATTTAAGATTGTCGGAAACTAAGTATTGTTAGCTTTCAAAGTGCCTATAGGATTTTGCGGTCATTCTTTGGCAGAAGCTCACTGAGACAGTAAAGGAATATATCTTTTCCTAAAAAAATACAGTTGCTTTTCAAAAGGAAGTGTTTTTTCTCTGTCAGTACCCAAGGGACTCGGGAGACTGTTAGAGCTTAGAACATGAACTCCAAGCTGGTTAAGGATAAAAGAAGTGGAATGGGGATGAGGTATTTCAGAAGTATCTTTCTTTGATGGAAAGTGAGTTGCTTGCACATCTTGAGGTAAGTAGGTATAAAAGATGTTACAAAACTTTAGACCGTTGACTTACTCCTTGCCAATTCAGTTACTTTCCCCCAATATCAAATGTTAAGATTTTCTTATTTTGATAATGTTTCAAATGACGGTGCTGGCCATGTTTACTACTACTGCTAAAGACTGATAATCACCTGTTGTCATGGTTCTGAGTCATGTATCAAAGCAGTTTAATAAAAAAACACTGTTAGGCAAATAAAAAGCTTTGTAAGTTTAAACCACACATAAAAGAAAAAAAAATCCCAACAGCATTTCATTCAGAAAGACATTGTTGGATCCCAGTTTAAGCAATTTATTCTAGTGTTCCCAGAAAGGCCAAGTAAATAGGCTAGTTACACAAGAAACATGATCAGGACCCTGCCCACCACCTCCTCTGAACACGTACGAACAAAGAACAGGCGATCACCAAAGGGGATTTTTCATCACTGCTATATTGCATGAACAGAAAATGAAATACCAAACAAATAGCACAGCACTAGGGCTCAAACCTGTGCGCAAACTCCAGGCATTCCTTCAGTAACTGAGCTGGGTAGATGTCCCCTAATGGATTGTGGGGGTTGATCAGGATTAATGCTCTGACTCGGATGCCCTGGAAAAAGAAAAACTGATAGTTGGAGACACAAGCAACGTCAAACCAATGACCAGCGAGGATGCAGCGAGGAAATTTTTGAACCCTTCAGTGAAAAGCAGCCTTTGAAAATTATTTAATTACATACTATAATTACTATACAGACTAAGGTTCCAGCTAGTGACCTTGTTTCGTAATGTATTCAATACCACCCCAAGAAACATACTAAACAGTTTATTAGTAAATGAAAATCACGTTAGCATTCATTTGAAACACCCATTGATATCATCAGGCAAGATTATGGTGTTGTAGGGATTAATACTGGTTCTACAAGCACACTTCCAAAGTAATTTCCCAGGACTGAGCAAAGCTACTGTTGATAAACATGGGAAAGCTGAACAGAAATTGGATGTTGACATCTACTAACCTGCCAAGTAATTAATTTTTCAATGTTGCTTGTTTCTTTAAACAAGTAATAGAATCTGCAGAAGACTGAAAGTTGAATTACTTGGTGTTCTATGAGATGCGCAGAGGTCTTCGGCAAATAATTACTTTTTAATCATATTTATCAACAGTGCAGAATTTCTGTTATGGAAATTCTCTCTCCACAGAAGCTAAATATTCTACTGTGTAGTAAGAAGAGTCCCACATGATCAAAAATTAGATTACAAGTACAACCATCACCAGTCTTTTTAACTCTACAGGTATTTTTCAGAAAACCATCTATTTTCTATTTGCTAAAAAAATCCTTAACGTACATTAACATAAACTATATGCAGCAAATATATTTTTATTGCACACAATCAAACAGTGCAATGACTACAGCAGGAACTTTCAAGACTTTTTAAACATATCAACATGAGAAGTTGCCTTATTACTTCATGCTTGAAATAAACTTGAGATTAAATTATTATTTTTTGTTTCCGCAGTTTTCATTTTCAGAAAACCTCACCCACTGCAAATTCTCACGCCACCCGAGCCTCCTCCAAAGGAAAGTATTTGCAAAGACCAACTCCCAAGGAACTCCAGGAAATAAAGTTCAGTGATGAGGAAGCCCTGATATTTTCTTGCCCTGCCACATGCCATTTGTTTGAACAGTAATGTGTACTGTGAGCAAGAACTTCACAAGAAATGAGTTGTCAGTGTATTGCCTTTGCTTCCACCTACAGGAAGAAATTACCTGAGAACAAGGTATGGTGCAAGTGCTAAGCACAAACAGCTGTTCCACAAGCACTCCTTGCACAATAGCATGTTTAGTGTACTTTTGACATCTGATGTGTGTCAAGCAGAAGATGCTGAGTGAGGAATTACTGCTCCTAGGAACAGCTGCTGTGGGACGGCAGTTTCTCAGTTGCTGTTCTAGTCTAGTTCCTCCAGCTATTTATGATATTACATGTATCCAAAGCAGATGTTTAGAATATCATTCGTGAGAACAGTTGCAGCTCTAGAAGGATGACAAACACAATCTCTGAAGAGTTAATCTGCTCTGTGATCCAGCACGTTGTCCAGCCAGTTCTTGTCCTGACAGCAGCAGTAACACAGCAGGGATGCTAGCTGCCTCCCTCTGCTAGGATCAAGTGATAAATGTCTGAACGCTCGGGTTCACGCAGCCTGGCAGAGGCACAGACAGATGACACTGACCTACAGATGGTGTCTAAACATAGGCACCATGCTGATCAAGCAATTAGCTAGCTAGGATAGCATCAACATATCTATAAAAAAAATGTTAGGCACACATTTGCATGTATCCAAAAGATCCACTTTTTATATGTGACCTTACTTGTAACTGACCTTTATAAGTGACCTTCCCCGTAACTATATGCTTTATCTATTGTTAAACCTCATTTTCTATCCTGGAAGAGGACACAAGAAGTCTATATCTCCCTTAATGTTTTGAAACATCACTACCATCACCACCACATCTTTGGTAAAATATTTTACTATTCAGCCTGTGCTTCCTCCATTGGATCTTTTCAAGGATGAGCACAAACAGTTAAGGTTAAGTGCATTTATAATTTTCCATGAAGTGAGTGGGTTATGAATACCAAGACAATAAGAATAGGAAACATTTTAGCCTGAAATACCAGTGAGCACTATTTTGTGGACACTCACAAAACCAAACATTTCCACAGGGAAGACAAGCAGTTCCAAAGACAGAGAGGAATGTGGAAAAAAAAAATGTATGTGACAAGCAATAATATCCTCATTTATGCAAGCCTGATCAGAATAAAATCACTGAACATGCTAAGTATTTTGAACTAATGAAGATTCCTAACCTCTGGAAAAATTATATTTGTAATTTTTTGTTTGCTAGCAATTCATTGTTAGCTGGAACTCAGAAGAACCCTCTTCAAAATCACAGCAGACGTATTTCTTTAATTAACTGAGTGGGTCATTACAGTAGCATATTCTTTCTTCTGAGGGTCAGAACAATAGCTTGTTTATAACACTTCGAATTCCATTAAAATCTACAGGGAAAGAAACTTGCTCTTGAAACACAAGTTAAGATCTGTTCTTCATAAAATACCGTCAGGGAGTTTCTCTGCATTCTGTTACAGTGCCCAGATTACAAAATCAATTCGACTCCTGTTGCTAGAGTTGGACATGCCTCTGTCACAAGACTGAAAATCTGCATAGATGAAACTGTACAAATGCTTCAGTGCTGAGAATATATGCTGCTGACAAAACAGGAAAACATGAAAACTGGAAATCAAAGTTGTTGATACCTGCTTTTTAGCTCTCTGTAATGCATCTTCTAATTTTTCAACTGTTAACTGGAAAGGGTGACTTTCCTCATCAGTCACCTACAGAACAAAAAAAATCAACAAGAATAAAAAATACTAAAATTATAAAAAAACAAAAAAAGAAGACAGTGAAGAAACACTCCCACCTAGTGAAAATACAATTGCTACTGGCTTTTATAAAACCAAAGAATCTGAAACTAAGATTAGTCTTTTCTGTATAACTCAATTATTTTGTTTTTAAGTGTTGCCCTTATCCACGACAATACTATCAGTGACTGACTTACAGAAGAACTTGCGTACTTGAAAGGTCACCCTTTTTTTTTCCCTCTGACTGTATCATTTGGTCTTATACAAGATGCTACCCGCCCTGTGACTTGCCTCACAGATTACTGAGCTTTCGAAGGGGGAACCAATGTTACAAAACTTATGTGGTAGATGCATCTTTCAGTGCTTAACGGAAAAAATTTGCAAACCAAATTTACTCGCAATAGGAGTGACAGACTTAGAGCTGACAAATTATAATTCAGCATGTCAGTGCAGAAGAGTGTCTGCCCAGAACGAATGTAATCCTACACATCTGATGACACCAGCCTCCTATCATGCTGCAGTCTGAGGAAAAGACAGGCTGTCTCTAAAAGTGCTAGACTGGTCCCGGCTCTTCACCTGGACTCGGTTTGCATTTCCAGGTTTTTTTGATTGTTCCCTGTGAAATGTCTGTTAACGTATGTGAACAGCTAAAGCTTTACCTCACTGAACAAGGGCACGTGAACAGGCTGTATTCCGCCATATAGCCATGTTTTCGAATTTATACCACCATAGTATGGAGCTGGAATAAGATATCCATCTAAAAACATTAAAAAATGAAATGAACATTTCTCATGAGCAATTGTTGCATTATACTCTAACCGACTAAACTGACAATCTAAGAATTTTACATCTGATTTAATCTCAAAGCCTTCACTGTGGCCTAAACCATATTTAAACAAAACTGAAAATTTAGTATACTTCAATCAACCTGACTTCTTTCCCAATATTCTTCTTTAGTATTTGCAATAGCAGATTTGACAGTTGTATATATTTTCAGTAAAAGCAAATGGACCTGATCAACCACTTGTTTTATTTATTTATTTATTTATTTAAATAAGTAATGACAAATAATGATCTTGCTCTCAATATTTTGCTAATGCTCTATTACTATAAATTTTTCACCAGGAATTGCTGCACACCTCAACTACTTCTTTCTGGTTGCCAAGGAGCTGTCTTGCAGCCAGGGAGCCTACAGCACTGTGGAACTTGTTTCCCTCCCCATCTTTTTGCTGTGAAGTAGCCCCAGGTGGGTGTTCTCCTGGAGATCCTGCAAAAGCCCTGCGTGACAGGGCTTCAGAGGGGACAGAGTGGGCTTCCTACGGTAACGAAGGGGCAAAAAGGAGCCTGTCAGCATTCAAGGGGGAGAGTTCCTGTTAAAACTGTGCAAATACAATGAAATCTGAACATACTGAAACAGACACGGATGTAAGTAGCCTTCAGTAAACGTTATCATTTAAAGCTAAACAAAACTAACTGGTTTCACAGCGCTTTTGCCACCAATATGCTGAAGTCATTGCGCCACGTTACTCTATATCCCTCCACCCTCCTCCCAAGGGCTTGTGGTGCCAGTAACAGGAGGTCATGTAAGTCACCCTGCTCACCTCCCTTCCCTGGCGGGTCCTTGTGGATCTCCCCATTCTCTGCTGTACTGCACGCCTACGCTGCTTTCCTCGATCCAAATCAGAGTGGGAACCGTTTTCCCTTGCTGAGCTCTCTTTTCCCTCCTGCTGTCTACTTCTGCTGTCAGCAATTGCTTCCCGGGACTCCACTCCTTCTGCTTTGCATTCCCACCTCTGCTTGCTCCTCACCACCACCCTTATTTGACTGGAAATTCCTCTTTTGCTGCAGCTCCTTTTCCCTGTCCCAAATTCCTTCTATGTGTTTTCCTTACCCAGCTACCGAAATTTTCTCTGGGTCCCAGATTTCAACCCAGTTCACCTCCCTCCCTGTGTGCCTACTCCCTCCACCTTCCACCATGGTTCCCACTTCTTTTTCTCATAACTTTTCAAAATACACTGCATTCTCTTGATACGCTTCTCCTCTTCCTACAACGCTCTTAAAAAACTATAGATTGCATTCCAGAAAGCAAGCGGACCTGCCGATACTGCAAACATTTTCCACCATTCTAGAAATAGAGGCGTTATTTCAAAGACACTCTGCCAGTGATGAAGAAATACCATGCCTTGCTTCATTCAGGCAGTTAGAGTAACAGCAGGCTGTCAGAAGTCACAATATGATTATATACACTGCTAAAAAATGTTTTTAAGTAAAATAATCAAGTTTTTACTCACCGCCAGGGTCACATAATACAGTTGACAGAGTAGCAAAAACAGAACAACAGCCATTCATAACAGTTATCTGAAAGGAGTAGTACAAACTTTCATTTAGCAATAAAATATTGAGCAGAAATATCAGCACTTGTTAAATTAATAAATTCATAAATATCAGCCCTAGTTTAAATTCCAAAAAACAGAGTGAAAAAGCTACACTACTACACCTGTAACACTAGTCCTTGAGTGTTACATCTTGCCCACTTTTTCAAATGGAAAATTAACACTACTAAGACTTCTGCAAATCTTGCATATATCCCTCCTGTAGTATCTTGCTGAGATTTGTGTTCAGATTTATTAACCTTTATCAGTTTAAGAAAAATAAGATGCAAAGATAAAGCACATGTCTTACATGTTCTGGATTCAGTGCTTTTGCAGCTCTGGCATAGTCAGTTAGAAATTTGGCAATTTCTTCTCTGAAGCTGAAATACAAAATGAAAGTCAAATATGCAATCACGTATTTCTCAGGGCAAAAAAAGCGCACAAAATACACACAGGAGAACGATGCTTACCAAAAATAGAACAAATGCATAATTCATTCTGTTATGAAAGCTTTGAAGCTTTTGATTAAATAATATAATTTCCTCAGATATCCAGTGTGCTACATGTTGTGAGACAGAAGCACCCAGAAGCCATCTGTTACCTTGAATAACAGGGACTGTCACTCAACTATTATTGCTGTACACTAGAAAAACGGGAAAATAAAGCATCTTGGAGCCCAAGTGGGATCTGGTTTTGGAGAAAGGACAAGAATTTGGGTACCAGAAACAGTGAAACGTGAGTCAATGACAATTCTTTAGATCAAGACAGGCTTTCAGCCCAAGTGAAGGCGATGGTGGAGTTCCTATCGCTCTTCAGGGAGCCAATATTTCACCTCTACTCTTCACAGCCCCCAGAGTTTCAGTTTATCCCTCACCGAGACTAGAATGAATCTTTCCAGGAGAGATGCACCACATCAATACGCTTCACTGCATCAACACATGCTCTCTTGCTTGTCAGCAAGCTCCCGGATCTTTGACCTTTGGCATTCCGGGACTTTGTGGCACATCGAGGATGGGGAGAAAACCAGAACAAAAATCCGGAAAAGTACCTCCTGCACAGAAACCCCAAAGCCTGCCAGCGTGCAGGTGACATTAACACCCCTATCCTTTGGGCTTACCAGAGGAATGAAACCGCACCCAGCTTCACGCGAGCCGTCACCAGCCCTGACAACAAGCAATGTGATAAATGGGAAAAGGAACTTCTTACCTTCTAGTGCCTCGTGTATCAGAATACTGGAAAAGATCAGGCTCCAGATAAGTCATGTCAGGTCTTGTGAGCTAGTGACATGAAAGAGAGATGCTGTAGAGCACAGCGTTCTTGGGAGTCTCTGTTCTGCTGTAGCAGAACTTGATAATTTAAAAAAAAACACAAACATTATTTAGTAACATTAAGGAAATGGAGAATATAAAAATTCATGAGTTACAATTATGTTTATACTTTGCACTTTTCTTTTTTAGTTTAAGATATTAGAAAACAACATTAAAACATCATCAAAATGAAGGAAGAAAATAATGAAAGAATTATTTATTGGATTATTCTGTCATATATTAAAACAAGTCCTGAGTAACACATTGAGGAAAAGCATCCCAGTTGTACCTGCAGCCACTTCTGAGATATATCAAAGCTCAAACAACGCTTGCAATATTTACGATATCAGCTTTTAATTCACATGTCAACTTTGATTAGCTTCTCAACCAACAGAAGAAAAGTGACGGCTACCCTTTCTGTCACAGAAGAAAACCAGCTGTATTATCAGCAGTGGCTCTCTTGCTCTCAAAACTGGTGCCCGCCCCTGAAAACTGGCTCAGTCCTATATTCATCGTGGCATCGGTTTTGGTTTATTCATAAGAAAAAAAATATCTCCAACCGCCATCCCTGCCAACTCATCAGCTAACCATTTGTACATTGAGTTTATGCCCGACCCTCCGTCCCAAGCATCGCATGCAGTTGCACTGGTGCAAATTCATTACCTCATGGAAGTAGGAAGAAGCAAGAGGTAACTGGCAAACTGCAGGAGCTGGCCTGGCAACTAGACCTTCGTTTTGCTAACATGTAAGGCAGAACACCAGGCTTTCCAGCGGACCAACTAGAATGAACAGCTCTGGGGAAATGTCGCCTTTAAAGAATCTGCGGTTTCCCCATCGTTGCGGTTCAGAGACTGGCTCTTACTGCGGTGCACAGCAGCACAACGTCTGGGTTGTAGCTTCAATTTTGCTCAGAGTCTGAATTTCACGTATGGAGCTTTTTCAGTTAAAGTTTTGGCCTTGCCATCAGACAAGTGAGCATCTCATCAGGCCATGATTTTCCCCTCCGAAAACACGGTTCTGGAAAGCCAGCATTCCAAAGCAGCGTTTTCTGCTCAAACAGGAACAGCCGCTTGTGTCAGCTCTGTTTGGAGCACACGCTCAATCAAATGTGAATGAAGTTCAAGCAAAACCAAAACAAGTCTGGTTTTCAACCAGAGGCAAGTTTTCAGTGTAAATATTGGCAAATTATTTCCGAGTGTGCAACTGGAGCATACATATAAACATACAGAGTATGCTTCCTTGTGAAAGCTGTCAGTCACAGCACCGTCAGGATCCCACCCTACAAGTTACTTTGCCTGTGCTAAATTGTCAACCGGACACTTCAGAAGTGTCAAAGACGAACTGGCGGTTAAATCCCAATGAGTCAGAAGACAGCAACACTTACTCGCTCCTCTATTAAGTCAAAGCAAAGCTTGTTCTCGCTTGTGCCGAAATTCAGGATGCCCTGGAAGAGACGGCGGTCGTTAGGCGGCACCGCCGCAGCGGGAGGGCAGCACCCGCCGGGCTCCCGCTCCGCCCGCGCCGCCCCTGCGGCACCCAGCACCGGCGCCAACCCGCCGCCCGCCGGGACGGAGCCGCGGGCCCTGCCGCTCCCCGCACCTGCGGATTGAGCTCCCGGTCGAAAGCGTCGCCGAGGTAGAGGGCGAAGCCGGCGTCCAGCAGCCCCCGGGCGCCGCCGGCGATGCGGGCGCCGCGGGCTGAGAGGGCCGGGGCCGGGGGCACCGCGGCCGCCCCGGCGGGCAGGGCCCCGCCGCCGCCGCTCATCCTCTCTCCCTCCTTCCCTCCGCCCGCTCCGGGCTCCGCAGGGGTCCGGCCGCCCCGTCCCGTCCCGCCCCGCCGGGGCCGCCCGCCAGCCCCGCGGCGAGGGGCGGGGAAGGGGCCCCGCGTCGGGCGGGCGGCGGGCTCCGCCGGGGCGGGCGCAGCAGGGCGGGGGGCCGGCGTGCCGCGGCGCTGGGGCGGGAGGCGGGCACGCCGCGGCCCTGGGGCGGCTGCCCGCCGCCGCTCAGCAGGACAGACGGACCGTCCCGTCTGCTCCGCTTTTGTAGCGGTCTCCCGGGCTGCAAACGGGTACGGGGCTCCCTCATCAGCTACCGGCACCGGGAAACAAACTCCCCGTGCCCAAAGTCACCCGCAGCGGGCTGCCCGCTCCCCGTTAGCCAGATTTCTACTGTAGACCTCTACCGTCTGCAGCAAGGCTCGGCCGTGGGATCTGCGGCAGCGGGACGGCTGGCGGGGGGCCGGGAGACCGGCTCACCGCCACGCGGGACGCAGGGAGCCGGCGGCGGTGGGGGGAGCGGCGCCGAGGTGTGGGAAGCCGAGATTTTTCTCCCCGGGATCCATAGAAAAAGAAAGTTTCAGTGCACTGACTCCAAGTGTTTCTTTAAGCTCTGCTTTTTAATTAAGGACGCTTAGATAATGGGCAATTTTTTAGCTCCTCGAAATATGGGCATTAGCAAATGGGCATTTGAAAACACAAACTGTCATGCACCAAAAAGCTCCTCTTGTAGCGTTTTAGTATCTAAACAAGGTCATGAAGTTCTAGTTACACAATCATTTGAACAGTGCTTTGGCAATATACAAGCATTGTATTGAAGTAATACGCATTAAATATTAAGAAACAATTTTATTACCATTTCCTGAAACTTGGCAATAATTAGGGAAATGGAGATTAGCATTGACTCTGAAGGAGCCAAATATCTTCCTAATAGAAAAATGACACAAAACTCTGAGGATGGCTTTAATCCTAGCTGTGCTTATGCTAGAATAACATAACATGGCATTGACAGAATTTTGTGGGTGGTTTCAAATATTTCGCTTTTTATTCTCGAAAGCTGCTGATCTCTGGAAGCAAGGGAAATTGCCGAACAGCTGTATGACCTTAATAATTTCTGATGTACCGAAATCTAGTGCCAGCGTCCATTTATCCACTGGGTCTCCACAAGATATGCACTGTGTTATAGCTGTGCCTAAATCGGGTAATGATCATTACTGCAGAACCATAAGCGCTGGTTTTGTGTAAACAATGAAGAAAGAGGTCATCTTTCTGCACCTCGGAGTCCCAAACTGACTTTTCCACTGAGATATCATTCTTTACTAAACCTTTTCAACTAATTCAAGCTATTAAAGACTTTTGGAGACTAGTGTGTGACAGCACTGCTGAGAGATGCAAACTCTACCCTGGTTATCTCAGAGCAGCTGATACAATCCTGCCGCCGTTCGACATTACAGGAAGGCCACATACTTGGGAGTCTTACAAAAGCTCCACCAGCTGCTAGAGGGTACAGAGGGAGACTTTTTCACACTTCATTTCTATTAGTCTGACTTGCACTTGTGACCTGAATACCAGTAAACTGATTTAGCATTTCTTTACCAACCACTGTCTGAGCATCTGGAAGTATTTGATCCTAGATCGCGCTGCTGCATCACTGGAGCAGCATGCTAAGCCTTACTCAACAGAGTTTCGTTTCAGTGCAGCTATGACAGATTGTTACTGTTTGGCCTATTTTAGAAATGGGAAAACTAAAGCAATTGAGCCTTAAAGCAAGATTTGTACCATTCCAATCCTACTGTGCATATGCTAATCAAAGAGAGAAATAATCTGGTCTATGACTTGCTAAAAAACTAGAACAGATTATAGAACTAATGTTTCAAAATTTGTACCTGAGGCAAAACTGGGTATTAGTTAACAAATGCTAAACTTATCGTGTATTACAACAGCTTGCACTGAGGTCAAACACATTATCATCATGCCCAAGTCGCCATCTCCCTTGTGCTTCCGATGCAAAATATTTCACTTAACCCGTACTTACATCTGATGCCAAGGTCACGCTAACAGATGGCCCACTTTTACGAGAGGGCATATGAAGTGCAACGGAGACTCCACAAACCCCTCTAATGAAATGTATTGAAGGAGTGCTGATTTGAAAGGCCTCTGCCAAACCACCCTAGCTCCCCTGGCCAGGGTTCTCAAGTGGCAGCTGTAAATGGGTTATTCCCGAATTATGGCTGTGAGAGAGTGGAGTGAATTCCTACCTGTCAATTGACGTTGACAAATTGTAGTCCGGTCTCCCAGCTTCATTCCATAGGGTTAATGCTGCAAATACCAGCCTAACTCATGCAAGAAATTCTGTCCTGCTTCTGGTCTCTTCCAAGTTCCTGCATTGCTTACGATTTTGTGATTGCTATCTTAACTCCCTGGAAAGTAGGCTTCACTCCCACCCTACTATATGAGCTTAGGAGGTATTAAATAATAAACAGCCAGATCCTCATGCAATAATACAGCATGTATGTATTTTACTGTTTTCATAATAACTAGGAGCTATGAAATAAATTAGACAACAAGTAAAATGACAGATTAATAATATTTAAAAAGCCAACTATATATTGTTTCATTTTTTTTATATATATATATATGTATACACACACACCAGTTAACTGAGTAAAATACCGTGTGAAAAAATCAAATTCATACAATGCTTTTGTTTTGAAATTATATTTCAAAAGATTTGTTTGCTTTTGAGCTGGAGAAATTTGCTTTGCTTCCTTAATGCCAAAAGACGGGGAGGGAGAAACTCCCTGTATGATGTTAAAAGTAGATTGGTCCACACAAAATTTAGACTTTTTTGGGTGAACTAAAAGCCAAAGTACTTTTCAAACCCAATGTAAATCATAAAATTTGTGTGTTTTAACCAGGCTGCTAACTGTCATGCTTAAAATATCAGCAAGCAGAGTTCTAGCTGGTGACGCCCGTTATGAAACATACGGCTGATGTAATCTAAGCCTCAGCACACATGGCTTACCTTTTAGTTTCAAATGGGTTCGGAAATCTTTTCTATTTCTTCTCTTTGGAAATGGAACAAAGTTTGATTCCTTAAGAAGCAGAAGTTATACAATAAATACTTTGTGAAATTTTTACTGTAAAATAGAAATTCTGTTTCCCAAACAAACAACTAATGTGATTTACAGCAGAGTTGTGCTAACAGTAAAAGGACCTAACACATTGGGTGGTATTCAATGATGTCCCCAGTTCTTGGGAAAGCAAGTCTGGCAGATTTTGATCATTAGGAATTACCAAATTCCCTCAGCATTCAGACATATGAGCCTTTCAGTAGAGTTAATTGCACTGATTAAATTGGCATTTAGCAGAATTGACCCGCTATCTCATTTTTTTCCAGAAACTTTTTCCAGTCATCCACAGACTCAATCCAGAATTGTGGATTGCTTCAAAACGGGTACATTTTTCCAAGGCAGTGTTTGAAAAACTTATGAGCTTCACGGCTGTAAGAAGATAGCTTCAAACATAAATTGTTTTTAGAGTAAAAGCTGCCTAAACATTTTTTAAAGAAAAATTATGGGATAGTAGTGGAAACTGAGCTCCTATTAATAAAGAGAAATAATCCCTTGCATGTTAGGGTAAGTGTTTACATCTATATTTAACACTTGTTTCTTCAGAAGTCCCTCGACTACAGGGAAAGACTGGTTGGCAATTGAGAAAAGGTCAGTGACAGCTGACAACGTTGGTGACAACAGGAGTGAAAGGAAAAAGCTACCCCAGGTTATCAACCTTTTATACGGGCCGTAATATATACCCAGAAAAACTGACATCAGTATCACTTCAGGGAGGTGGGAACGACAGATGAGCTAGTAGGGAGGCACAGAATTTGCCTGTCTTTAGGTTGCTGGTTCACGCAGTGTTTCCTTGGTTCCTGACTTGATGGAGGAGACTGGAAACCAGCGGGCAAAAGGCTCAAACACGACACCCGCCGTTTGGCCGCTTGTGGTATCTTCATGAGCCGTTGCAGCTGAATCCCCGCTGCCCTACAGAACGTGAAACAAACGTCGTTGTTGGTCCCTTCTCACTCTCGGCGTACTTCATAATACCGGGCCTTGTGAAAGAGCCTCCACGGGCCGGCTGACGTTTCTTGCACAATGCTTTCATGGAAGGGGTTATCCCCCATTTAGCTATAGGCTTTATGCTCCCTGTAGATTGGACTTCTGCGCCTGTGTAACAGATCTTAGCCAGGCTTCAGTTAGATACTCTACTATCTTTTAAGATGAGATGTTAGTAGAATTCAGAATGTAACCGAAGATCACCCAACAGCAACTGGTTATTAATAGTGACCTACTATCTTGGATCAAATTATATTACCCACGGCAATAGTCAAGGTTATCTACATAGGGAGGCGTGTGTATGCGTATACACGCACACAGATGCGTGCAGACCCCCGGGTTAGCTCAGCACACTGCTGAAATTCCTTGCATGTAGAAAGGCAGAGCGCAGATTTGGAAAGCAGATTTGGAACCTCGGCTTCCTGGTTTTTAAGACCATTTTCCACGGCAGTATACCATCTAGTTTTGGTTGAGGACTGATAGGACCTCGACATACAGCCTAATGCAAGCATGCTTTCCTTTTTAACTTTACAATGTAATACTTGGCATTGAAGTATAGTATTCTAATTAAATGATTCCAAGTGTGAAGATAATTCCACAGATTATCCTACTGTCTTTAATTACGATTGGCCTCTGACTGGCCCTTTCAGGTTTAAGTACCAGTGCATTATGAGATTATCATTACTAGGAAGGTTAAATCATTCCCATTTTTAATCAATCTGGTACATCCATTATCTAGATATAAGTTAAAGAACAGATGCTACTACTAATTTGGACTAATCTGGATGCTTTTGTAATAGTTGAAGATTTGTTTACCAAACAGAAAAGATGTAATAAACCGCAATGTACTTTAAACAATTTTGGCAAGGAAAGAGCTAGAAGACCACCTTCTTATAGAAGCACCAGTCATAGAAAAGAACCTTTGACTGAAAAATCATTAAGTCAGTAGGTGGAAGAATAAGTGAAAAGCTCCTAGAGTTATCTGAGAAACTATAGGAACTAATCAAAGAAATTAAGTGGGCTGAAGTTTCAAATGCAAGTATTTGAACAGAAGATAATATAACATTTCTTAGGTTTGAGATGAAAATTATTTGGAATTTGAAGCTCAAGGAAGAGAAAAAAGTATTTTGAATGAGCTCGAAATGTCACTGGATGAATAATCATTGGGAAAAAAGATGACAAGAAACCGATAAACAAATAAACTACATCCTGAAGGCCAGAAAAAAACCCAGGAAGTTTTTGAGTTTTGACACAAAAACAGAGCAGAGTAACTAGTTACAGCTTGACAGCTGCTGCACTTCATTAACAGCATCCATGGGTTTTGCCCCTCTTCCGTTAAAGGATAAATTTCTTCAAAGTACCTTACATTTACCACCATGTAACTGTGAGTTACCATGGAGCATCGGACAGGGAATGACTTGCTCCTTTGCAGCAAATTGCTTATCTGTTCAACCCCTATTCGTATTCACTTCTACAGCCATTTGAAACAAGGTGAACAGGGAAAGAAATGACAGTATTATATAAGAAAGATGAACTCAAGGTTCGAGGTAAGCTAGGATATGGCTCTAATGCTAAATAACCATATATCCACTTGTAAAAAATAAATATGATGTTAATGACATAGTGGTATTGACAATAGTAGAGCTTTGTAGTAATGCAATAAGGATTTTCAGTTTCAAAACCTACTGAAGCAAGAGTTAAGCATAAGTAAAAAGCAATAGCTCAGCATAAATGAGAAAATCAGGGGTATTAACTGCTACAAGCTGAGACCTGTAGTGTATCAAGGCTTGTAGTGTGTACAGGCTTCACCTGTACCAGGCTGCAAGAATAAACATGCAAATCACACATTCTTTGGGTTATTTGCTGGCACTAGGAATAGGAACTACAAATAGACAGCAGTAAGCACTACAATCATACGATCAATATGATGTATTCTTCTAATTACTGACATAGCATGATACATTTCAATGAATGAAATAACAAATAGGAACACGTAGTGGGACCATATAATCAAACATTTAGGAACGGCTTGAGGAAGGCTGCTCCTACTGACGTACCTGAAGAAGCGATCAGAGGAAGCCTGGACATACTATCTGATCACAGAAAGGGTAATAATGCCCAATGGCCCAAAGCAATCCAGGTGGGAAAAGGCACATACCGGCTATGAAAGAGCACCAAAAAAATAAAAATCAATGTTTTCTAATTACCTCAGGAAGGAAGTAGTAGGGAAGGAGGATTAGTGAAAAACCAACCAAGCGAAACCCCCCAGTATTGGCAAAATGTTGTGAAAGGGTGGTATAGACTCACAGGAAACATCTTTAGTTGTCTTCCTTTCCTGCCCCTTCCTTCTTTCCCCTTCTGTTAAGACCTGCTTCGCTATATACCAGCTGAGGAAGACAGCTCTTTCACAGTCTTCACGTAAGACAGTAGTTGTGAATAATTTCAGGATGTGACATTAGAAAGCTTCCAAACATCAAAGACGTTTTTCAACAGTCTCCAAGAAGAAAAGATGGGGATAAGAAGATACAGTTGCTGTGAAATGCAACTTGATATTCTTCTGTATAATAAACTGGCAGAAAACAAGATACAATTATTTTCATAGAATCATAGAATTAAGGTTGGCAAAGACCCTTAAGATCATCGAGTCCAAATACTAACCTATCACTGCCAAGTCCACCACTAAACCATGTCCTCAAGCACCACGTCTACCCTTCTTTTAAATACCTCCAGGGATGGAGACTCAACCACTTCCCTGGGCAGCCTGTTCCAACGCCTGACTACCCTTTCGGTGAAGTTGTTTTTCCTAATATCCAGCCTAAACCTCCCCTGGCGCAGCTTGAGGCCGTTTCCTCTCGTCCTATCACTTGTTACTTGGAAGAAGAGACCAACACCCACCTTGCTACAACCTCCTTTCAGGTAGTTGTAGAGAGCAATACGATCTCCCCTCAGCCTCCTCTTCTCCAGACTAAACAACCCCAGCTCCCTCAGCTGCTCCTCATAAGACATGTGCTCCAGACCCTTCACCAGCTTCGTTGCCCTCCTCTGGACACGCTCCAGCACCTCCATGTCCTTCTTGTAGTGAGGGGCCCAAAACTGAACACAGTATTTGAGGTGCGGCCTCACCAATGCCAAATACAGGGGCACTATCACCTCCCTGGTCCTGCTGGCCACACTATTCCTGATACAAGCCAGGATGCCATTGGCCTTCTTGGCCAACATGAGCACACTGCTGGCTCATGTTCAGGCGGCTGTCAACCAACACCCCCAGGTCCTTTTCCGCCAGGCAGCTCTCCAGCCACTCCTCCCCAAGCCTGTAGCGTTGCATGGGGCTGTTGTGACCCAAGTGCAGGACCCGGCACTGAGCCTTGTTGAAAAAAATTTTGGTTTGTCTTAACTTTTTCTTTTGCTATAGTTGTTCCGGAAGTATTAGATTAGTTGCCTACCAATAAACATATCACGTTCTTCTCTAACACCTCTCCAAAGGCCATTAGAGAATGGCTTTATAGAATTTTTTAAAAACATTTCCACCATTAGATATTACAGTTTATTCAAGCAGAATCTATTTGTTGTGAGGAAATAAACAGGGATAGGAAATCATTGTTAGGTTTTGGCAACTATATTCATAAAAAGCAAAATTTTAAATTTTACGTGATAAACAACTGGACAGAACGTAACCGATGTTCTCTCAAAAATTTAATACCAATCTGAAGGAAGACAATTTTCTTCAAAATAAAATGTGACATAATTTTACAGCATGTAAGTTTAAAAGAAACTTATCTTCAACTGCTGTATTAACAAATCCATATGAATATAAATACTCTGATTTAATCACATTTGTCGTTTCCAATTACAGTTTAGCAATTACAAGCAAATACAAGTTACTAAGCTAGAGTCATTTTTTGTCCTGGTCTGAATGTTGAGCCAACTTGTCCTTTCCTCTTCTTGGGATTCTGAAAATTATTGTACCTGGAAGCAGAAAAAAATATTAGCAAATTCTTATGAAATGCCTTTGTTTGCATATGCCTCTTCAGATACACATACAGATGTTTATGTATATTTTTATGGAAATGAAGAGTGCCTGTCTCCTCGGACCTGGAGACCTGGAGGAGTTTTCATCCACAAACCTAACTCAGAGAGCTTTCTGCACTGCTTCCTCTTTTTTTTTATTTTTTATTTTAACTTTTTGGGGCTGTGGGGATGGGGCGGGGAAGTGGAACAAGGAACAGAAGTGGGCAGGGTAGTATAGACTCCTGGGAAGCATCTCTCACTCTCCTCCTTTCCTGTCCCTTACTTCCCTTGTTCCCCTGCTGTAAGACCTGCTTATCTATGTGTCAGCTGAGGAAGACAACTCCTAACAATCTTCATGTCAGAAGAAGCCGCTGGTGAGATCACAGAACATTCCAATGCCAGTTTCCAGCTTTTTAACTCCAGTCTTTTCCAAGTCTAAAGAGACACATTCTCCTTTTCTGCAGATTATTGCCTCTTCTCAAACACAGCAGCTACAAAGACCACTACAGAGAGTCAAAACCCAGCAATTTGAAAATACGAGGGGCTACTACTCCGTGGGAGCAGGAAAGACCTGCTCTAAGTCTCAGAGAATCGGTGCCTCTTTGTACTGGTGCAGCTCTGAACATAATACAAGGGTTTTCTGGTCTGGGATTAGAATTTCTATGTTGTACATTAATAAAAACAATAAAAGGCAACGCACTGGTAAAATATTTTGCATGTAATTTAATATTTCTGAAAAAAATTGCTGTCAGAAGCTATACAACTCTGACATTCCCCGCATTAAATAACTATTGTGTTTCTGATGAATAAGAAATGTGAAAAGGCCAAATCTCCACTGAATATACAACTACAAAAAAAAATTTAGTACTTACAGTTCAGTAAAATTCTTCCAGTCATCTTGGCTAATGGATGGTCTTATACCCTCAAGTGCAGTCATCAGATGGGACTGGGTAATAATTAAAGTGTTCTTGGCAAGCACTGACTGATTAAGGGTGCTGTCCTCCTTGAAAACAGAGCCATGAACAGACAATGAAAAATCACCACAGAAACAAAGACATAGTGCCACAAATATCAGTAACTCTGGAACTTCCTCATTACATGTACAGACAAATGTATTATAAATACAATCACAACTCCCCTGCCCCGCTCCAGTATTAATAACACAGAAAACACTATTTAGTTGTATCAATGTTAACATCTGGCTTATTTCTCCTCGAACTAGGTATCATTTATCTTTGCTATTTTTGTTACATTATATTTAATATTATTACAGAAATTATTTATTGAAATACCAAGAAGTGTGGGAAAACAATAGAAAAGTGTTAAGACTAAATGATTGAAAAAGCTGCCGTACTCCATTCTTGCTTCTGTAATTGGCTTTGATAGCACTGATTTCTGTCCTCAGGTGCTCCATTTGCTGCTCCTGGTTATTTTCCAGGGAGTCTTCTTGCGAAGCTGTTCTAAGCATTGAAGGCTGTGATGATGCTGTGTCTCTCTGAGTCACGCTGGTAAAATCATGAGTTATGGAGTTTGGTCCAGACAAACACAAAGAGCTCTAAATTGACCACAAAGAGAAATACATTAACTCATTATGGACCCAAAAGAGCAACTCCACCATTAAGGTTTAGCCTACAAATTTAATTCAGTATAAGCTTGCCCCCACTGGCAAAAAGAGTACTTTCTCTTAAAAATATATCACACACAACTTTTTGAACAGAAAGTTTAGGTTAATTTGCCACGGGGTTTGGGGGGAAAGTACAAATTTGAAAATAAAGCGTTGCATCTTTAGAAAAGGTCTAAATACTTTTGCAATGGCTATCTCAAAAAGAATAAAGGTCTAACAAGTCCATTGTTTTATTTACATATGAAAATCAGTGGTTCTGAAATCCGGGCAAGTTTATGTAGTTAGCTTTGGAGTGACTCATAATTTAAATATTCATCACCTCCAAATTCTCTGTGCACTTGATAAGTGTGAACTTTCAAGTTCAACAGCTTTAAGAGATCAAAGTCCTTGTAGCCTTGCTGAAAAACTTTCACAGTTAGAGGAAAATTGAAGTCTCTAAAGATACATTAATGGAACACTATCATCTGTAATGCAAGATAAACCACACAAAAGTACCTTAGCAGTCAGTAATTAGTTCTCCAATGTCAAGATAAGTTATGTTTGGCTTTAAGAATCAACGCAAGACAGTTTTTAAAACAATAGCCTAACAACTTTGATAACTAACCTGTAACAGCAACTCTACCACAGCTCTTGAAAATTAACGTCCCATGGATCACATGCAGACTCTGAAGTCACCATACGGAGCTCAGAGGCAGCATATTCTGTTTCGCTTACCCGGCAGCCAAGCGAGGCGAGCTGGCCAGCTGATCACTATGCAGGTGCCAGGTAGCCAACAAGCATATCCCTATCTGCAAGCTAGCCAGAAAATGTGCTGCTTTCTGTGCAATGTGATACTGCAACAACAGGAATTCTCCTTCTTAAGAGCAACGATGGAAGCTAAGGTTTACTTCTGTTTACTTCTGTCCCATGGTCAGGTTATTCCATTAATGCACACTCTACTGGAAACTGAAAAATGTTTGTTGATTCTTAAGATTATGACTTAATTCTTGAAAGCTGGGTGGTCATTGTTTAGTAATAAAACTGAGTTAAAAAAAACCCAAAAAACAAAACCACCAAAAAGTCGAAAACTGTTTTAGTATTAAACTTTGGAAGGCACAAGCCATTAGACCAGACAGTAAGACCTAATATGAATGCAGTTTGCTTGACTATAAGGTATTAAGCAGTATTTTGAGATTTTGATTTTAAAGTCCTGCAAAGTTGCAGAGAAGTCCATATTGTATTTTGTCAGATCACATCCTTCCATCTTCTTCCCCACCGTGGACCACAAGGTATAGGCTGAAGACAGTTTGAAGGACAAAGCAGTCATAATTGTATTTATAAAACCATATCATTTGCCTAGTTCAGTCTTTCTGCTTCACAACTGATAATATTTAGAAAATTCAAAATATTAAGCAAGTAACTTACCAGTTCTGAAGGAGTTCCATTTCCCAGCTCTGATTCATAAGAGCTTCCAAAATAAAGACGATACATGTTGGACCTTGGATCTTCAGGAAGCAAGTCAGACATGTCTAAAGAAATAAGAGATTGCTCTAGCCCTGCTTCTCCATCTATTGCTGAATCATCTGAGCCACTGCTGTGGTTTAGAAAAACCATGGAAGAAAGACTGAAGTCACTATCAGAACTCGAACCAAAATCCTGTGCCAAAGAACAGAACATCAGAAGCGTTAACTCATAACTAATTGCAATCTGAAATATATTAAAAAACTTCATATACAGTGCAAATGAAAGTATCAATTTACATTTGATTCTAGTAACCTGTCTTTCCCTGGGAGTATATTTCCAAATATTTTGCAAAGAAAATCCAATGCCTTTAAGCAGAACTTTCTGTCAACATGCTAGAAAAATAATTTGAGGAGACAATCTTAAGGTTTCATTTGTTTGCTTTGAACTGTCTCACTCACTCAGCAACAGCAAGTGTTGGGAAACTTCATGTACATTTTCTGTTGTAGAACTGTATCACTTCTGTCTCAGCCATTCCCTTCAGGCAATTTAGTATCTTCTGTAAAGTGCTCTAGGAGATTGTGGAGAGTCTCCTTCTACAGTGCCTAACTGCTGTACTCAGCGTTAGTCGACACATTTTAAGTGCTGATGCAGAAATCACAGTTGTTGGTTTAGACTGGTGTCTGCAAACCTTTTCGATTGTACACCCCTATCAGTAAAATATTTCTGAGCACTCTCCACCAAATATATGCATATTCATTTATTTGTAATTTATATACATGTACTATTGAAGTTCTAATATTTTCTTCCTGCACCTCAGTGGATTGTCTTGTGCACCCCCTGGGGTGGGTGCACACGACTCCGAAGACCACTGCTTTAGACAATGGCCTCCTCTAATGATGGATAATCATCAGGTATCCTTACAACTACCTGCTTACTGATGCTGCAAGTGAAGGGACTGTTAGGGAAGATATGCTGGAGATCTCTCCCAATACTAAGAGTTGCATCCTCAGAGCCCCATCCCTTGGTAACAGCGGGGACAAAAAGAACCCAAGAGGTCTCCTTGCTTTTGCACCCCTGACCCAGTCCTTCCCTTTGACCTCCAAGTAGTGGAAGCCATGCCTGCCCCTTCCCAGCTAGAACCAGAAGACAGGCGTTAAAAATGTGAGATGAGGTGGCTGAATAGAGGCTAGAAGAACAGAGGACCTGTCAGTCACATAAGGGGTATAAACCAAGGGTGGGGTCCTGTACCTTGGAAGTGCAAGTATTAGCTGGTGCCTGGAAGATGAGCCAGAGCAGGCCACTTAGATATCACCACCCTCTCGCCACGTCTCTCCTGATCTCAGATCAAACTCAATCTGTTGGAACAACTCCACAAAACCTAGCAATTCCTTGCTTCCTCCATCATCCAAAATGTGCCACCTCAAAACTGAATTTGCTAGCTGCTCCTAAGAAACTCTGAGTGGGATCCCTCCTATTGATCTGTCAGTCATTCCTCAAACAATGATAAACAGATTTGGCTTACATAAATCTATTTAACATTAAACAGCTATCATAAAATGAAGAAAAACTTGTGTTTAAGAAGTATTTAAACTAATTTGTTACATTATTCTTGCATTTTTCTGCAAATATATTAAGATTTTAATCCTCTGTATACAAATATAGGAAAACTAAATCTTATTAAACATAATTTTGCTAAAAAAACATGGATAAAATTAACCCTTTTAAACATATCAACATCAAAATAAAAAGAGGATAGACTTCTTTTATATCAGTTTTATTTACCTGTGTTAAACCTGAACCTAAATTAGTATGGATTGCCTCTAACTGGGCATTGTACAACAAAGCTTTTAGGTCAGCCCCTGTGAACCGTTCTGTTTTTGCTGCCAAATCCTGAAAGTCCACATCATTTGCCAAGGACAGAGAATGACTGAGAGCTTTTAAGATTTCATAGCGTGAATTCTGTAAAAAGGGAGAAAAAAAATTGTCAGTAAAGCAACCTGTTATTTTCCGTGTCCTGATTGCTAGATAGTGCTTTGGCCCTGTCACAAGCAATTTCCTATCTGAGGGAGGAAGGACCTTTTTTACAGACGATATTACCCTAATAATAGTACATATAGGACATACTGTACAGTAGTTGATCTTTAAAATATCGGCATACACTTTTTTACATTTTCTTGAAGAGTCTAATAGAAATTGTACCAAATGCTGTATACAGAGAAATATCTTTCTCTAAATATCCAGTTAGTATCTGGGATTTTTATATATGAAATATATAAAAATATGAAGGTGAATCCTGCTACTCATATGTCCTTTTCCAAAGAGAAGTATGACAAAAGTGAAAAACTTCTGTTTACCTGAATGATCGTATTCTAAATCAGAAGTTTTTTTTAAAAAAAAAAGCAAAAAACAACGGAAAAGAGAATATATCTGTGTTCTTAAGGGACAGGATCATCTTCTTCATGTGTGTTTCAGAATGAAATTATGTGGTATTTGTTAAATGTGCCAACTAATCTGAAAATGAACAGCACTATTTTTTTTTTATAAAATGAGGAATCAAAGACACACATTGTACAGCCTGAAAGGCCTGATCCAAACACCACTAAAAATCAACGGGAATCATTCCTTTCCTAACTAGTGACACATCTGCCTTCAAAAGAGCTTGAATATTCCAAATTAAATGTAGGTGAAGGAGAGTGGGATCAACTGGATTCAGAATAAAACTGCTCTGAAAACTTCAGATAATTCATGAGTTGGGTTGGGAATGGCTATGGTTCATCACTTCAAGCAAATGGCAGATCCACTGGACTCATAGTTCAGAGAAAGATGCGGAACATGACAAACACTACCCTGTATCCACTTTCTTTCTGCAGACTAGTTTCCTTTTTTTTAAAAATCAGCTGTATCCACAGCAATGTGATTTGATCCTGAAGACTGTGGTAAATAGCCTTGTCTTTCCCCAGTTTTATGCAAACACATTGACACTAAAATCAGTGAATGTATACTGTTGTATAACTGGAGCTGGGCAATCAAGTCTGCTTTGTTCAGGTTTGAAATGCCAGCAGATACAAAGAAAAGGAGAATAAAGCCCATTACTTTGATTTTTTTTCCCCTTGCTTCTCATATAAAATGTTTTGTTTCCTCACCTGATCAGGAGGTGGACAGTACAGGCACTTATCCAGTCGGCCTGGCCTTAACAAAGCAGGGTCAATCAAATCTGGGCGACTAGTAGCAGCTAGCACATAAACCCCTTAGGAAAGTGCAGAAAAATATCATTAACATCTGCTAAACTTTTGCATAAAAAGGAGTACACGGATGAATTATTACCTTGTAAGCCTTCCACACCATCTAACTGAGTCAACAGTTGGTTAACCACTCGGTCTGTAACTCCTGTGTTGTCATGACCTCGGCGAGGAGCAATAGAATCAAACTCATCAAAAAAAACGATACAAGGCTTAGCTGCCTGAGCTCTAAAAGGAAAAAAAAGGCAATGTTTACATTCTGTTTAAGTTTGGGTCACGGGCAAAACTGCTTAGAAATATTAAAGGTAATCGCTTTTTGCATCAGTGAACAGTTATCTTAGCAAGAGAACAAAAAAGTTTGTTTTCTGAAGAAATTAAGAGGTTCTGAAGAATTGAACTGCAATGGAATCACTGCTCATTTTTATGACATACCTTGCACTCAATAATTTCTGAAGTACTCAACTGCCCTGTTAATATACATGAAAGCTCTAAAATCCAATCACTGCAGATGAGGTCTTGGCTTACATACATCTAACACAAAGACTGCCTACACTGTAAACTACACGAGAAGCAAAGGCTATGTAGGATATGTTTACATTAGTGAGCATTGAGGGTGAGTAAGGGCAGATTTGTAAAAACAAAACAACTGGCACCGAGGACCTCAATACCAAGTCTAGTATGATCCTGTGTACTGAGTGTTCATTACTAGTTGGAGCACACTTGACCGTCTCCTGGAATCATCTGAAAGGAATTCAGAATGTGTTTTCTGAGACAGTTCTGTGATGTGAACCAATGTGCTGTAAATGGAGAGAACTGGGAGTTCAGCTTCAAACGTGCGCTCCTGATCTGAGCCGAAATGCTCAGTTTTTCAATAATGACGGTCAAGTTGAACTTGCCAAGATCTGAACATCTGGTTTGGCACAACTAATTATTTCAGATGCTTTTGTGATCTGGTGCCGTGTCTCTCCTAGGACAACCAAATTATTTCTTGGAGCTTCAACCAATAAAATTCATTGATAACATCACAAATAACGATTTGTTTAAATCTTTTTTTTCTTTTTTTTTTTTTTTAAGCAGAATTGAATCTGTCAACTATGGATTTTCAGAAAACTCTAAAAGATTTTACTCCATTAGCACTGACAAACGTTAACCTTCATAAACCAAAGGACATTGGCTGGGACAGGATTGGTGGCTTAAAAGATGTGAAGCAAATACAAACAAAGCCAACCTGTTAAAGATATCTCGAACTGCTTGCTCACTTGCTCCAATGTATTTGCTGAGCAGCTCTGGTCCCTAAAAAAACCCAAACATCAGGAAAGACCATTCATGATATATTTCTTAGTTTCACCGTGTAATTCAGCATCAGCACAGATTTCATATACTAGAGTGAATTTTCTTGTAACCAAGAGAGTGGCATCTCTGAACAGAAGAGCTGAGGGGTCTAGATAAGCCAAAAGAATGTTTTAAGCATTCGAACTTATTTTAAAGTAATAATTTCCATTTTTCTACTATAACAGAACATGTGTTACAGTATCACAAGGCAATGGCTTACACTGTAATTTGAAAATATGTTTAAAAATGCACTGTTCAACTTCATTGTCCAGTGGAACCAAAATCCAGGATTTTTTTATAAAAAATGGGAAACTAAGAACATCTAATTAAATTTTATAATTCTGCCTAATGAATAATCAAACAAAAAATCTCAGTAATAAAATTGTGAAGTTCCAGAAGTCAGATGGTGGGATATCCAGAAACATACCAAATTTTAAATGTGAGTTTCTTACTTTGGTATTTTGCCCTTACAAGCACATACTCACAGGTATTATGTTAAGCTATTTCATTCAGTTAATAAAATGAATCAAGTAATCTTCAAAATCTTGCTACCTTGATACTGATGAAATTCATTCCACTCTCTCGAGCAACTACTCCTGCTAACAGTGTTTTTCCTGTTCCAGGTGCTCCATACAGCAAGACTCCAGATCTCTGTCGTATGGGCAGGTTTGCAAATAATTCCGGATACTGGAAAAGAGTTTCAACAAGACATATTCTAAAATATGCAATTATTCTGCAGTGTACTGTAGCATCACTGACTAGCATCGATTTTTGTCTAAAGAGAATGTGTCTAATTTCTTTTATCCATGTTATTCTCACAAGACCTCATCTAGACTGCTGTTAGTTTACTTGGGGCTGAAGTGGGTTCCTAGGCTTCATAGGTACTTAAAATACAACCAAGTGGCATTTTCTACCAAGAGGAAACAGGACAGAATAGGGATGTACTAGAGCTTCATAATGTACATATTGGTACTTCTAAATTCCTATTTTAATCACCGACTGATATGATTAAATTATACAAGTATACAGGAAAAGGTTCTGCCCATTATACAGAAAACTGTTCAGTCATTTCTCTGAAGACTGAAATGGATGGCTCATCTCAATGTTGGAAGATTTAAGCAAGGCAGAAAGGCCAAAGTAAAACAAATGAGAACTGATGGATCCAAAAGAGAGTACTCCTCTAATAAAAGCACTGCAGAAGACAGCTGGAAATGGTATCTTTACAGAGCCTAACCACAAACCCTGCAACAGAGAGTGTAGCAAAGATGATGTTAGCA
Source organism: Nipponia nippon (assembly GCF_047370975.1). NCBI lineage: Eukaryota > Metazoa > Chordata > Aves > Pelecaniformes > Threskiornithidae > Nipponia > Nipponia nippon. The sequence continues at coordinate 141,559,460 of NW_028262290.1, read as the reverse complement.
ATACTGCAATATTCTAGAGCAACACTTCATCTGTAGAAAAGCACAAACCACTGCCTTTTTGTATTTGGAAGAGGGAAGGGGAAGGAGAAAGAGTTTTCCAGTATCTCAAGACAGTTGTAGTTTCCCAGTCTTCAAAAGTAGCTTAAAATCATACCTGTCGTCTTTCTGTCAAATACCGTGTCACACCTTAAAAATCATTCTTCCCCTACTAACATTACGTACAAAATTCAGGTAACTAATTTAAAAGAACTGGGTACCTTTGCAGGTAACATGATGGTATCCATGAGTATTTGCTTCACATCTTTTAAGCCACCAATCCTGTCCCAGCCAATGTCCTTTGGTTTATGAAGGTTAACATTTGTCAGAGCTAATGGAGTAAAATCTTTTAGAGCTTTCTGAAAATCCATAGTTGACAGATTCAATTCTCCTTAAAAAAAAGAAGAAAAAATCCTGAATAAAAAAAAAAAGAACACACAGCCTACCAGTAAGAGATTCCTCACAATATGTAACAATTAAATACATTTTAAACATAAAACATAAAAACTGGCTTTTTATTTCTGTATTACACCACAGGTTCTGGATAACAGAAGTAAGACTGTGAAATAAGATTCTGTTCTCAACATACCACCATTTTGAAATGCATTCTGGTTGGAAACACAGGCATGAATGGCACGATCAACGAGCATAGTAAAATCTCGAGCAACAAAACCTTCCGTTTCCTTTGCAATACATTGGAGGTCAAGATCAGAGAACGTCTTTATATCAGAATTCAGTTTCTTTTTTATTATGGAATACAGCATTTCACATCTTTGCTTCTGAAAAACAGAATTGTGCAGCAAGTGTATATTAAGTTTACTATTTATATGGATTTCAGAAATTAAAAAAGTAAATACATACAAGTTACTAAAATTTCCTTAAATATTTACATGTCACCGAACCTTCAAATAACAAAATCTGAGCAGGTATGAGTATAAACAAAAGTTAGTTCTTCAGGTGAATTTCAATAAATTCATGTTTTACAACTTTAAATGTTTACTTTGCCACAGCTATCTTAAATTCAACAATAACAATGAAAGAACCCTCCACCCACCTAGATTCTGTTTTACACCCATTTTTTCTGTTTCACAGGAAAAGGAACATCTTTCATTTTGCTGATATGAGCAGAATATATTTGAGATGAAATTTATTTCCTCAGATAAAAATACATCAGATAATTTGGTATCTTTTGAGATCCTGACTTTTCCAGTGATGTCTCATCCTTATTCATATATTAGTATTAAAAATGATAAAGGCAGACTTGTAGGAAGTGGGAAGAAGCTACATTTTATCTAATGCAGAATCCCCTCCTCAGTGGCCTTTAATTGCCAGCCTGTGACAGAAGACAAGCAGGTTGGAACAACTCATGTTAAATACAAATGAGTTGCCATGCCTGTGTCATGCCATTAAGGCGTGCACAGGTACAAAGTGCTGCTTTCTCCTACAGTTAAGTTATACTGTTTATTCTTCCCTGTATCCTTTTTAATTTTCAAAATGGACTATATTCAAAAGTAGAGGGTTGCAATTAATATAGAAAACTGAACTGAAACCTTCCCATAAAATGAATATTTAGTTTTAATAACATTTTTAAAATACACGTTCTAGGGACATACTTATTCCTCTGAGAAGTGAAAAAACACACTTAGGTTTAATCTCATTTATCTAACTGTAGTGACTTACATGTTTTTTCAAAGCTGCTCCTCTAGAATCCCCTTACAGGTAACAAGGAGACATGCATATCTCACCTATGTTAGACAACTGGACTTGTTTTATGTTGAACTGAAATGCCCTCTGAATACACGCTTCTCTCACCACTGAAGATAAGGAGAGTGGGGCCAACTGGAGTTTTCACTGGATTACTTTTATTTTTTTAAAATTTTACAATGACAGATGTAAGTTCTGAGGTATTTAAGTATCATGAAAGAACTTCTAAGACTTCCAGATTTTTTTCTCATCTTCAGGTGTAGCCTACTGTTTTTGCAGCTGTTCCAGTACTGTATTTGAGGCTGCAGGGAAGGCAAACAACATTTTAACCAAATGAATAAATACCTGAATTTACCTGATCTGGAGGTCGGATACATTTGAAGCACTGAAATATGTGAGTTCCTTGAGCTGAAACCAGGGAAGGATGTAGGGAATGTTCAGACTGACTTGTGGCAATTAATGCAATCAAACTCCCCATGGAAATAACTTCTTTTATCAGGTCTTTCAAAACTAAAGACATAAAGACATTGCTCCATGAATTGCAAAATAACAAAAGATTCTGCGTTTCATAATAGACATTTCTACTGTACTGGAGAGCAGCATCAGGGCACACAAAATGTAACATCTTATATATTTGTTTTATTCCCATGCTTACAGGCTTTTCTTTAAATTAAAAAAATAAAAGATATATAGTTATTTTTTTTCTAGGACAGTACATTCCATTAATAAAATGTCATCAGAAGTGCTCTTTAAAAGCTAAATTTGTAACATCACTGACGATGTTTACCACAAGATATTAAATGTGATTTTTTTTTTTGTGCGCTACAATCCCCGTTTTAGAAATATTCCCTCCATGCAAACAAAAAAGAGAAAGCTGTAAGAATAAAAATAGATGCTAAGCCTAGAAAATGAGCATTCAAGGAAAAAATAATACATGAAAGTCAAAGAAATTATGGATGCAAGGTAGATCTTCAAGGAATAATCTTTAAAACTCTAAACCTCTGTTGTATGCATTATACCTGTAAATAAAGCAATAAGAAACACAAACAATTCTGCAAGTAACTTAAGTGCACATTTTAAAAAAAAGACATTATGGTAAGATTTTTTGAACTTCAAAAGTAATTTAATAAAAAATTATGCTAACTCCCTCCCTCAAACTGAGCTAAGAAATGGAATGTATTTTTTGCTATGGCTTGAATTTTACATGAACAGAGTTGAATACAGCTAAAAAAATAAAGATATGAATTTTGATAATTTAATTTTATTTTGCAACTTACCACTGCCTAGATTTTAGGGAATAAAAAGGAACCGTATACAGGGTTTCAAACTACAACTGATAATCTTATTTTTAAAATCTGTGGATTGTTACATTGTAAAATAAAACAGAAGTTCTACAAAGTCTACCAAGCAGGACGATAAAGAAGTTAGTATCCAGCTAAAAGAAGTTGGTTCTAAACATCAATAAATATCAAATTTATATATCTGTAATTATAAATAATAATTATGGAAAACAGGATCAATTTTAATGATATGTCAATTATAATATTGATCTTATCAATAATTATCAGTTAAGGATTCATCTGTAATTTGTAAGCAATTACAACATATTTGAGTGCATGAACAATATAAAAAGGAACTGAGAAGCCTCTATCACTGGCAGCGGTACTGACAACAGGCATTGTCATCAGCAGCGGTGGTGTACGTACCGTTGGCAATGACTACTCCAAGCTCCACAGTGGACTATTTTGATTCAGCTAGTGGTCCACAAATGGTCTACAAATGGTCTACATACCATAATTTGTGAATCCCTGCTATGGAATACCACATGGTCCAGAGGCAATAATGATACAGACAGAGTTGTCCAGGTAGGACAGTGCAATTCAGGTGCAAGAAGTTCTAAGCTGCATTATATTTTTATCCAGACACAGGTAGCGCAGTATTACCATAAGCAAGTCTATTGCTTTGAATGGTTTCAGGGCTGTTCTCATGCTCTGGTGTAGAAGGTACTCCAACAATGTGATCAAGATCATCCATCAAAAGAATAGATGGTTGTCTCCATGCTGCCTCTAAAAAAGCTTCTTCCACATTTTTCCTTATGTTTACTAATCTTTTTCCTAAAACAGAAATTCAATTTTAGTGACAAAACATATCAGGAAAAAAATCATCAGACTGACCACATCTTGCTCACGTAATACTACAATGTTTTGATTCTACTACAACGTTTTTGATACTCCTATAAATCCAGGTACTAAGATTGAACCAGAGTCAACAGTCAGTAAAGAAAAGAGTCCACATCTTCTATCAAAAAAGTACTAGAAGGATCCACCTGTCCTAAAATGAGGCTAATCATCTTTCACTAACGTGTAGGTTTCATTAACCTACAGGTCTAATTTCTAGACAGTTAAAAACAGAGCAGTATCAGCAGCACTCTAAATTAGCTACAGAGTCCTGCAACTGAACGATTTTCAGAGCGAAGGACCTAGCTCTTTATCAGTCTTTCCCTTTTTCTCTGGAGCCAGGAGCTTAGTAGGGACTTAAGCAAAAAGAGTATAGCCATGCAATAGAAGGGCTCTGTAAGAAAACAGTTGAGTATTCTCTGCCTCTGTAACACCAAGACTATTTGGGAAAGCCAGTGAGTGAAAGAGTAAACAAAGGCTTTTTTGTCCTCTTCCATCTTTGGTGCAAAATACTTATTTTGAACTCACAAAACCTAAGAATTCATCTCATCATCATCATCTATAATAATGAATGTTAGATGACTATTGCCAACATACACTAGGTTAGTAAATATGCCATCGTAAATCAGGTTTCAGCTGGTTGTTCGATCCTTCTTTGGTGCCTGTGTCATCCTTTCACTGAGTAATACAGGTATCCTTTAACACTGATCATTTGTTAATGTAACATTTGTTCCAGCTAGCACAGCTGAAAAAAACACACAGTTCAACTTGCAACTTCTTCCTATTTTGTAACAATTAGAAATAAGCATGGCAAGCATGGTTTGAATTTGGTGGTGGTATGTGGGACAGAAACTGATAAGAGCGTGAAATAAGCTTACTGCAGCTGTATTTTCATCAGACTATTAAAGATGCTTATTGCGGGGCATCAGATATCCTTGCAAAAGCAGTAATAATACTAGAAAAATTATTCAGGCTAAATATAATAACTTCATAATTGTGCTTCCTCATCATACGAAAAACATTTGAGATTAAAAAAATTATCATACCTCTTAAAGCTTTACAATCAATTACTTCTACATGAGCATCCAGTCTATCAAACGCTTCTTTGCAGATGGCCTTTGCTAATGTTGACTTTCCACTTCCCTACAAAAAATAAATGTGAGTTAATGTAAATTAACAGAACTATTTCCTTCTGTTTCTGTGGAGTTTTTGTCACAGTAGACACCAGTTAGCAAGCTGGGAAAGCTGTACGCACACTGATTTTACTCCTCGCTAAAAGTATATACGTATTCTGTCTTTATATCACTTGGTAGAGACCAAAGCCCTGGAGTGAAACAAGTATAAACAAAGTCAGAGTGGATACATCCACTACAGATAGCATTCAGATTCCACTGAGTTCCATGTTAAGACATCTGTTAGTTTCAGTGGAATACGGTATTAAATGGATCACCATAAGAGGCAACAGGAAAATAAAGAGTATCAACTCCACTGCCATTTTACGTTACAACACAGGAGAATATACTATATTCTTGTTTTCATTCAAACATTTCAGAGACAAGAAGTATTTATTATACTATAAAGACGAAGTAGATTAATCCCCTAAGGGAACAAATTGAAATTGCACTGGTAACAATCTTTAAAACTTACATTATATATATTATATATATAAATGAAATATGAATATATATTGACGAAGTGTGCATATAATGTGGATACATATATATAATATGATGTTTTACGAAATTAACTCTGTTCAGTTAACTGCTCTTTTTTCAGCTTGTTCTTTAATTCTTTGGAATTCGCATGGTATCAAAGAAAACTAACGAAAACAGTTCTGTAACCACAGAAAACAATCTGGGAGGGTTTGCAAGTAGAGAGTAGTGAAGTGTGTACCTTTCCTCCTGTGAGAAGCACCCCTCCACTTCGCAGTCCCACAGCAATAGCAGCCAGCTTTTGAGATAAAGGACGCCCCAGAAGACTGTGGCTTATGTGTTCAAAGGAAGATGTTCCTAATTTGTCCACTCCTCTGCAGAGCAAATAAAAGATTAAATGGCCTAGGGTAGCATCAGTACACACGATGTAAATAGTAATAGCTTGCAGTAGGGTGAAGTTTCAATGCTGACACATTTCAACGTACTTCACCTTTTCAAGAAAAAGCTAAAGACAGTTCTATTTGAAGAGACAGCACCTTTATTTTGCAGTAGTGACACAGGGGACACAGACAGACATTGCAGAACACTCCCACAATGGAAGGGTTATCTCCCTATTCTACACCACCCTAGCATGAGTTAGGTCTCAGAAGATAAGAGCTAACCATATTTTGGGGCTTCATCTATTTGAGTGTCTGATTAACAGCCTACTAAGGAATGTAACAAATTGGTAAAACGTGGAGCATGCCCAGGTCAGAAAACTTCTCAGCCTTTTCAGAAAAGCAGCACATAGTGCATTTGAAGGCATCCTTATCCTTCACCGGTCCTAAATCTCTGTGACTTTTGACACAACAGTCCTCCTTTCAGGTCCATGAACAACAAGGCTAACAGTTCTGTATTTCAACTTTAAACAAAAAGTGTTGTTCCAGGAGAAATGGAATGGACAAATGAATCCTGGTTTCTAATACTCCTACCCTTGGAACAGGTTTCCTAGAGAGGTGATCGATGCCCCAAGCCCATCAGTGTTTAAGAGGCATTTGTACAATGCCCTTAATAACATGCTTTAACTTTTGGTCAGCCCTGAAGTGGTCAGGCAGTTGGACTAGATGATCGGTGTAGGTCCCTTCCAACTGACATAGTCTAGTCTACTCGACTCGACTCTACTCCTACCACATCCCATCCCTACCACACTACCCCTAGATCAGTTCCTATTCCCTCTTCAACATAATATCCTCAGTTGCTTATCACAATGCTGATAGCGTACTACCACAATACTTCGAGTCTCTCGTGTTCCCTCTGCCCCATCCCTACCTCAAGTTTGCTACACAGTACCACTGCCTTCCCTTATACTAATGACCACAGCTTAACATACCACTTAGTTATTGGCTGGGAAAGAGCCAGCTTGTCTTGTGGCTAGTTCCAGACTATCCCACTGCCACTAGCCACCTAGCAGGTTAATCAAGTAGCTGTTGAGCTTACATTGCACTTTTGACCAGTGGAGACACGATTCTGAATTTCTCTCCTCAGATGACCATTCTGACAAAACTATGAAGTAAATTTCTTTGAGAACCATACTATTAAATTTAGTTAAACAAGTAAACAGGTTTAAGTTATTGTGGGAAGAGGACTGACAGACAGAGTGCAACATATCATAAGTTGTGCTTCATTTGGAAACCCCAGCTAAAAACACCCTCCAACAACGCCAGTATCCCTTACTGCTACAGAGAGGTCTGTTTCATACCACTTAGAAGCACAGCAAGAGTCACTGAACTATCAGTATTTCTTCTGAAACTTACCCAGTTCTGAGACCTCCCATCCTACTGTCAGACACGGTGAACTTTTCAGTACACGAGTACCTTTAGTCATATGAAGGTTTCTACTCACTTCAGTAAGACTATTCAGAGAACAAAATTAACCATCTACATACACTAGGATAAGGCCTGAACCTGACACAAGATGCAGAGTTTTTTTTAGATCTGGCTTAGTTTAAAAAAAAAATCTGCATTTCCACCAATATTCTTTTTTTTTAATTCTCATTCCCATTTCCTCCCATATTTTCTACTGTGAAAATGTCTCACCCTAAATCGTTTAGTTTGTGGTAAGGAAGGTTCCTGTCTGTATCACACATAGGTGGCTGGCTGTCACCATCAGCTTTTGTAGTTAGAGGATGTAAAAGAACCTACAACAAAGGAAAGAGTTAGTACTTTACATTAAATATAAGTACAAAAGAAGGGTATACAAGTGACTAGCCATTTTTAGAATTGTGTAAAGAAAATGTTGCACATATGCTTTGCTGAAGCTTATTGCGGTTGAACGAAAGATGCATTGGTAAAATGGCATCAATACAACTATTTTCAAAATACAAGCCATTGTTTATAATGATGTAACAACCTGTGATTAGATGTTAGGCCAAGTGCTGTTTATACCAGACTATGCAGCCCATCATCTCTTTCCCTACCTGTAACTAATTGTTTCTTCTCCTGTGCCTTCCCCTGTTGTGCTGGCACGAGCATTTGTGAGGCAAGACAGTGAATCAGATCAGGAGTCTGATCTGGGTGAAAAGCAACCTGACAAGACACCTGGCTTTTTTCACCCGCGTGAATTTTTCCGTCTAGGTCACCAGGGAGCTAGTATGGAAAGCTGGGCAGGCAAACAGGGCTAACAGAGCGGTTCACAGATAAGAACAGGCTGGTAGGAGATGCTCACACTGCTATTAAGAAATGCATTTCGCCCTTTCATCTTAGTACCAGTCACTAGCACAATTTGTAGAAGTCTTCTTGTACTTCTCTACTGCCAATAGAAATAAAGCTCATTTTACTTTTTTTTTGAACAGGAATTCTACATTTTGCAGAAAAAAATCTATTCTAAGCAGCCAAAACAGGACACCTTAATTCTCTGCTAATATTTAACTGTATCAGTTTAAAAATGAAAAAATGTTATCCCACTCCTATAACCATAAACCTGGAGTCACAGGCATGGGTTCAACCACAATTATTAATGGAAACAGTAATCCTAATATTAAATACAAATATTTATTCTCCCAAGAAAGGAAGGACTGACGAAACAGAAGCACAGAAGCTATATAAACAGGAAGGCAGTGTGAGCCTGGCAGGTCTGAATGGGGAGTATGTCTCATCTTTGACAGAACAAGCTACTGTTCCTGCCAGATACACTGTGAAGTGATTTTACAGTGATTTAGGTATTAAGGGAAAGAACAACTAAGCATAAGGATAGTATGTTCAACCTTGGACAGTACTGACTTTCCTCTGCTCTAATTGATTTTTCTAAGAATTTAATACAGACCATGAAATTCAGTAATTAGTGTGGCATGTCTGGAATCTCACCAATGCTGAGGCTATAAAATAACATAAAGAACGCAGATATTTAATTTAATGAACAGACTGACATTATTTATTTAAAAAGGGAAATCAAAATTCATTATATATAAAATGTAATATATTTTTAACCAAATAAAACAATTTAAATTACTTGATACCTGATACTATGTGATATTTACTTGTATATTAGTCTTTTGCAGCAAACTGGGACTCAGCATAAAAATATTCTCAGACTTATTTTCTTCAGTGTGTGTAGGATGCACTACACTAAGGAAAAACTCCTCCATTCCTGCAAAAACCCAAGGAACAACTATTAAAATTCCAAATAAATTCCGTTTTTATTCCTCACAAGATGAAACAGATTAGTGTATTTTGAATTACTACAACATAATCCAAAAAGAAAGAATAAAAAAGATTCATCATTATTAAAGCATAATTCATGCTTACAGTTTCAGTGTAAAGAGAGATCTGTTACGTTAAATGGTGTATACAGAGATTAAATGGCATATTGCCTAAGTAAATTCCGTAATGGACAGTTAAGAGGTACAGCATAGGACAGAATATTCCTGACCTTCTTTAACAGACAGATGTATAGAGTCTGTGCTTGTCATTATCCACGGGAGATCGTCAGTAGAAGAATCCTGCAGCCAAGAACTGAAAGCAGATTTAACATCATCTTCATGTATATCTTTATGCTAATCAGGAAAAAAGAAAGAGGGAAATCAAACAAAAAAAGGTGTTAGTAAGTAGAAGTGTTTTCTTCCTATGCATGAGACATCTGTTTCTCTTATGGTAGCAGAGACATAGAAGAAGATATCACAGTTTTATTTACATAGAAAATAACGTTTCGCCAACAAACACCACTTCTATCAACTGCTCTATGGAAAGCACCTGTCTAGCCCTTGCTACGGCAACAGTTGAACTTTCCACCACCTCTAAAGATTTTGCCTTTGGGACACTGATGTGAGGGCAAGGAAAAGCTTTTATTTTTCTTTTACTTATCTGTATTGCCAGATCCAAGAGCACTACTCAGCTCCTGGGTTTGAAAGAGCACCTAAGATATGCACCAATATTGACCTGTGACTTATTTTGGGTGCTCATTGCACCCCTCTCTTCCCTCTATACTCTGCTTTCTATACAAAGAAGCCTGGGCTTATCTAGATCAGGGGCACCACCAACAAACTCCAACAGGCAGGCAAACAACTTATCCCAGATCACCTAGATAAATGGAATAGGAAAAGAAATTGAGTCTAGATCACATATATCTTGGCTGAGTTCCTATCACAGAAGCATAATTCCTGTCTAAAAAAGAAGGAATCAACCGAGATCATGGAAGCAGTGTTCAGAAAGGAAAACGAAAGTTACTGTCATATTTCTTTCTGTGTGTGTCCGGTTTGTTCCAAGAACTAAAAAAAACTTCAACTGAATTAGAAAGAAAGCAAGAAATCTGTATTTAAAACATATAAAAGCACACATAACTACTTTATATGATTTTAGCAAATTACTGACAGAATACTCTTTGAACTCCAATATAAAAGAAAATAATAATGCAGTTCAATCATTCATTCCTCTGTAGGTAAGAAACCAAAATAGAATATTGGGGATAAAGAACAAACCAGGCAAAAGCCCTGCTGTGATGGGAAGTGCTGTATTTAAAGTTTTGAGGGGCCGCTAACGTGGGAAATAATCAGTCCAGTGTCGTGCAGAAACAAGCATATGGCACATTATGAAGAAACGCATCACTCCAGAGCTACGTCTGACAGGCTGTGAGAACTGGTACAAAGTATGTTCTTACTGTCAAAGATGCTCACTCAGAAGACTGGATATGTCTCACTTACAGGAAAACAGAGGGATTCAATGATATAACTCTAGAAAACTACATCTTTAGCATGAGGGGAAAAAAATATCAGCATTAAAAGGAAGTAAAAACCTGAACAGCACATAAAAAATTATAATAATTTTACTGCAATTGTCTTTCTTAGGAAACCCACTGGGGACTGCAATGTTTGAAAAGTATAAGCATGTCTTCTCCCAGAAGACTTAGAATGGATATTTCCTCTTTAACTCTAGGATTATTTTTCATTTTTGTTTTTATAGGACTAAATGTATACACTTAAAATTTGCTAGGTTGGAACCGGTATTAACGTTCTGCAGGTGAGGGTCTGATGCAAAATTATCGATTATTGTTGCTATTTTGATAGCGATGGTTTATGTTTGAGACCTAATTAAACAGAAAATGCATCTTTTCCCTACCAACGCACTTTCTCCTTCATGATGTCAACATCCTTTTTAATAAGAAAGACATCAGAAATTTTCACAATTTGAGAATAATGGAAGACCCTATGATTTAAAAGGTTCTATACAGAATTCCTCCAATAGCTTCAGGAAACTAGGAGTTAAAATTCAAAAGTTCTGTTTCCTCCACCCTCTGTGACCTCTGCCAGTTCCTTTAAATAGGCTATTGTTACAGATAACATGCCAAACTATTTGAAATATTTACCAAGTGCAAAACAAAATTCAATGGCTTGATGTTTACAGTATCATTGATCAAAATACAAAATACTATTATGAGATCAGCCTTGTTTAAGTGGATCGTAGCATCTTCTTTATTTAAATGACTTATATAGTAAAAAGAAAAAGCAAGGAATTATTCAAAAAAGAAATGCCTTTGGAATGATGTCATACGTGATAGACAACTTCCAAACTATCATCTAACAAATGAAAACAATTAAACAGTGAAAAAACCCCAACCTTGACCAGAGCAACATTATCAGTTTTCCAATATACGAACAAATATGTGACCAAGAATATCAACTCACTAAGTTCTGTTTGGGTTGCAGTCTAAGAGATACAGGAATTGTAGGAATAGATTCAATTGACTTAATTCGAACTGTTGAATGTATTTCGATACGTAGTTTTTTTCTCATATCATCTGGAATCTGAAATATTTAAAATAAAAGCAAAGAAAAAGGAAATATCAGAAAGCAAACCAGTTATAACATTGCATATATAGTTCAACATCAGTTTCTTCATCAGTAATAGAACCTCTACATTTGATCATCAATCTGTTTATTGGTTGTAATCTGCAAGAGAATTAAGAAGGAAACCATAAAATGGGTGGTGATATCTAAACCTTGTTCTCTCACGCACGCTTCCAATTGCCTTTTATCCTACTCGTGAAAGTGCTCGCTATAGCTGACCATCTACTAACTTTAAATAAAAACCAAAAGGTTGAAAAAGAAGAATTAGGAGGAATTCTCAGAACGTTGTAAGAATGCTTTTAGTATAGCAGAAAAACAACAACTCTACTTTCATTTGCTGATCAAAATTAATTTCACCTGGGCAGGTAAAAATAAATAGGCCACTGTACAGATCAGAACTAAGAACATGTGCAGCACAGAGAGAGAAAATCCAGTTTCCCTAAATTGTACTAGTCAATTTTTCCTTTTAAAAAAGAAACTACTTTTCAAATATTCTGTGTTATTTTAAACGCATATCCAAATTGAAAAAAATCCCATAAATGTTTATTAAGTCTGAAAGACTTTATGGTTGCTGGCATTTGAAAAATTGTTATGTCTCTCAAAAGATTTAGTGGTGAAGACCACTGCAGGCTCTTGCTCTCATTCTCAACAGAAAAATAAGTGAATGGTGAGAAGTATAGTAAGTCAAAATAGTCAAATGGTGATTTGGAGTACATTGTATCTATTTTTGTTGATCCCACATGTGCTTCCAGGAAAGAAGAACATAAGCAGGCTGTAGTTCTATCAGAACAAGCTGAAATGTCAGTGTCTGCACACACTTGTGGCACCTTGCAAAATCGTATATAAAAACTAAAATAGTTTAAATTATATAAAAACTAGTTATTTGATATTATATTTCTAAGATTCATTTTAAAGAGTATATAAAAGCACTTGCAAACACCATGCAGCACTAGGATATGTGATCCCATTACTTTACAGTTTGATGACACCTAGAGTCCAAAGCACATTTTAAAGTGGTAGCTGATGAAAAGAATCTCATTATGCAGTACTGAATGTATGTAAGTAGATACTTTCACATTCTCATCAATACAGTGGCTACCAACAGATTTTGAAGAAAGCATGCATTCCCTCCAGAAACACTGAAGAATTTTTCCCATTTGGTGCAAAAACGCTAAGGGTGCAGAAACCCTGATTACACCATACATCCTGGAGGATGATGGTAAGTAACGTAGTCCAGAATGAGATGGCTTAGCAAAGCACAGCTCTAGTAAATATTATTTGATTCTAGTGTACTCGACTTGGGAGCTTAACTCAAAGTCTATATTCCAAAACTGCATGCTAATTAGCCAGTTCCACAATTATCCAGTAGAAAATATTATCCAATAAAAAGTCCAAAAGAGAGTGTGCTCAAACTGACCCAAACTCTTCCAACATGTAGGGCTTCCCCACTGTGGCCATACTCTATGACACTCTTTAGGTCTTCAAATCCGTTCCAAACGATTTGAACAACAGATCCCTCACTGGACGCTTGACTGCTATTAGAATTAGAATGATTTTTGTCTTGCGTACTAGTCAAATGCTTTTGCTTTTCAAATGGCAGATTTTGCTTTGCTTCTTGATGACGCTGTCTTGGGGAAAGCAGCTCATTAATTTTCCCATAAGATACTACAGGATTTGGATCCAAATCAATAAATTCTAAATTCCACGGAAAAACATGAATTGCATTGCATTTCAGAAATGCATGAGTGGCGGATGCATTCTGTACGCTGGGAGGCTGGGACTGACATACTCTAAAAATGGAATCCATGTGAATTAAGTTCAGCAGCTTGTCTTTGAAGGTGCTCATTTCATCTTTATCACACAAAGTCTTTTGTTTCTGCTCGGATGTATGAGAGAAAATGCTCCCTATGAAATTCCATATATTTGGGAGAACATTTGAGCCAAACGTCACGTTTGCATCAGCCTTACTCTGTTCAAGGACTCCTGGCTTTAAGTAAGGTTGTTTGGCAAAAGGATCCTTTACTGTTTCTTCCTGCTCCATGTTATTTTTCACAAAACTTTTGAGCAAGATGTCACTTTCTGTGGAAGGTGTGCTGGTGATATTTTCCTCACGTTCACGTGTTTTGGGAAGTATCAGAAGCTCCGTGCACGGCTCCAATCTCCCATAGGGAGCGGCTGGCATAAGTGTACCTGAGTAAGAACAAAGCAGGTCAATCCAGGTCAATCAAAGCAGGTCAATCAATCCAACAAAGCCGTCATCCACTCTTGCAAAACAGCTTATTCAAGGTGCCACAAAAGCCTTCGCTGTTGCTCACCGATTTTGATGTAAACATGAGTGTGCTGTTCAACCCATACAGGAAAGATGGCTTTTGGAAATACTATTCGAATCTGGTCAAGAAGGTGTTTTTCAAGAGAGGAAGCATGCAGTTCCTGGGAAAATGTGATATCATTAGAAATTAAATACTGCATACATTTTTAACATTTGTTTGAAGATAAAAACTCTACATCTCTTTCCAATACACCATTTGAAATATAAAACACAATTAAACCCCACCACATTTTGTATTTCCTTAGGGGCTGAGAAGAATGGGGCATCGTGCAAAAAACTCTGTCATCTGTAAGAAAAGGACATGAACAGGGGAAAAGGTTTTATTACCAGAATTTCCCAATCATCTGTTGAGAGTGGTTCCACTTCTACTTGCTGACAGGAGGAGACGTGGGAACAGGGTTCAAGAAATACCTGGCAAAAGTAACACCATTTCAAAATATTTAACTTCTTATTTTTAAGCACAGAAAAGCTCCATCTTTAATTCAACTAGAAAACTGACATCTCCTTCATGATACGTTTTCACTACTTTGAGCATACATCTTCTTAATGACACTAGGGAACTCATAAGCAGAAGCTGGATGTTCAACATACTGGAAACGGATTGCATTGGGCGTGCATGGGGGCTTCAATACACTGTAAACGGAAGGGAATGTGAAATGAGGGAAAAGTACAATACAAGAGCAAAATCAGCTCCTTTATGAATGGTTTCACAGGAAGCAGCCCCACTTCCACAGAACAGTTTTAAGGTCCTATCTGTCAGGAGGAATGATAAAAGCTATTGTGGCTTAGGCTTTTCAGAAAGCATTAAACATATATTTCAGAAGTTAATTTTTACCAAAGGTTCCATTTCACAGAAAGTAACAATTTTCAAACAATATCTTGTCATACATTTGAAAATAAACTTCAATACATTTCTCTTGAGGTAAAACTAGTTACCTGTCTTCTGAGAGAGATTCATTGCAGGTCAGCTTTTATAAAAGTAACAGCTGATTTTAAATACCTCTAGGTCTTCAGTTTGAAGCAAAAGTTGAGAGGAATATCTTTTCCCCAACACGGCAAACAGAAGAGCGTATTATTATGAAACACAGCAAACATGCAATTCCTGAATCCAAAACAATGGCAAAACTACCTAATTATTCATTTATTGATTTGGTTGTACAGGTGATTATTTCCAGGCAACAGTGGGGTGAGGTTTTCTTAGGTTTCCTTTGTCAATTGTTTTTTCTGTTGAAGGCTATTAATTGCTAGAACAAAAAAGGGTAGTTACCTTGCCACTGAACTAGTAAATTGTAAAGTCCTGCAAATAGATACATCATTTCTAGAGAGAATATGCTAAAAAAGAAAAGAAGGTAAGATAATACGCTGCTTTGAGCCACATTCTTTGAGTCTTCTGTTACACTGAATAAAATTATTTCATCTATTCAACTTCTGTTCAACGCAAGAATCATTTACAAGAAGTTCAACACCGCCTCCAAGAGTAAGAGGCCAATTTAAATGCACGTTCAAGGAGAGAGGACACATGTGGACATATGGTGAAGAGGGGAAAAAAAAGGGATGAAAATTTAAACCTCAAATAAGTCAAACAAGAAGAAATATGCAGTAAGTCAATAATTACTTTAAAATGACAGAAACTCCAGGCAAAATATTCTCATAAGGTAATTCCCAAATTGTTTAATTGCTTAAAAGTGTATATTCCTAAAATTAATGGCACTGCAGATAGTGGCTCCAGCCCTGCAAAGACCTACCCGCAAGCATATCCTAACATTATTTAGGCAATTGTTAATAACGTAATGAGCAAATCTTTTCATGTTTGAGACGTTTCACAATGGTTAACTTTCCTTATGAGCAGATATGTGAAGTAACTGTCTAAATACATAAGAAGTTCATAGCTAACTTGTAAATTATTACCTTTTCAAGTATCTTGCAATATACTCTTTATTAAAATAAGAAAAAAAAGATTGCATTTCAAACCTGTTCTCCATCTGTAATGCCAAGTTTCTCTGCTAACTGTCTGTTAATCTCTGCAATATTTTCACCTTGGTGACCTCGATGCCTGATTTCCATCCAGCTCAAAAATATAGGCTGATGACCACAGGATACTTTCACAGCTTGGCCCTATGAGTTTCAAAGAAATAAAATATATTAACATCAAACAAGCTAAATAACATGACTATTAGTCAACCTAAACTTGACTATTAGGCAACTTAAACTGTATTTGATTAGAGAGATCAAAGGAATTAAAAATATTTTCTGGATTTTACATGCCGCATTTTAGTTAACATTCCTTAACAATAACTTGCAGTGTTTACAACAACGTAAAGGGTGTTTCTATTAGCTATGACAGATTTTTTTTTTTTTTTTTAATTCTAGCAGACCGGCCAACTTCTTAATAACCAAGACCTTCCTTAGAATTCTCCACGTAACCTATCTGCACAACTTGCAACAGGGAAGTGCATGTTGGTTCCAATTTTTAAACAGCTTTTAATTTTTATGGACTATTTTTAAGTAAGGAAAAGAATTCCTCTTCCCTTCTGTATTACAGTCTATCAAACAAGTATCTTACAGAACCGTATAACTATGCATTTCTGTTTCCCAAATGAGGAAAAAACATAAGCATACGCTTAAACTTCACATGCATTTTAACATTTGCATGGACTCCAAGAGTGCTTTCACAAGCTGGGGAATGTGTAAACTAAGTCACAAGTCACACAAACTCATCAGACCAAAATGATTTTATCAATCTGTTTCAGAATCACTCAGCTATTCTGATTCCAAACTGAAGAATTTTAATATGTTCAGTCAGTTTCCATATAAAGAGACTATATCCAACACTGTATCACTCAAATGACATTTTCTGTATTTTTTTTTTTTCCAAAATGACTATTTTTATGAAAATCAAGCGACCAAGACAATGTACACTGTGGATAAACCACAGATTTACTTGCTAACACAGTCGTGTTTTCTGTTTTCTTCTCAACTGTATCCTGATAATTTCTAATATTATTTGACTTTTTGGTAAACTCTGAAAACATTTTCTGAGAATACCTACAATGGTTCCAAGATCCTGTTACCCAATGTAATATTTAATTTACAGCTCTTCCCTGTATTCACACAGATAAAGCCTCTCCCGAGTGTCTTAATCATCACACAGTGCTGAGTTTCATAGATCATTTTATCACCCACTTATCTAATGCCTTCTGCAACTGGATTTAGCTTTTGATTCCATTTAAGTTTTTATATGATTTACTCAGTGTAATCTATTAACGTAATTATTTATCCCCTTTTTAACATTTTTATTCAAGAGCTTGCATTTAATATGCTATTTCTATCAAGATTTTGGAGACCATATATTTTCATTTTGTGGATCACATTAAGGAAAAGCGGGAACCCACCATAACCAACTATGTACAGAATGACGCTAAAAGACTTCAAAGCAGCTACACTCCTTTTTCCTCTCTCTTGCCAGCAAATTGGGAAAACATGCAGAAACCATAGCAGAAATGAAGCTAACATTGATACCGGATTTCTTCCAACCCCACCGACCTCCTTTTACTACCCCAGAGAGAAAAAGAGCAGGTTTTTGCAGGCCTAGATGAGTTTGCTGTTGTGAAGCGTCCTTGTCCACCTCGGGAAGGCGGCAGGCCGCCGACGCCGGGCGAGGCCAGCCTGGCCCACGGCGGCTTCGCCAGGGCTGCGGCCGCCATCCCCGCTCCCGAGCTTCGCTCCCCTCTCCGCCTCTCCACCCGCTCCTTCTCGCCGTTCTTCACCCCGTCTCTTCCGCCCGCAGATCCTCGATTCCGGCGTGCGCCGCACGAGGGACGCGGGCAGGCTTCGCTCTCGTTCTCACGTGTGAAACGTTATTTAAAATCTAAGGGGGGCTTCCTGCAGCTGAGCCACGTCCCTAACAGGACTCTGCACGACAGGAGTCCCCTTTATACAGGAATAGGCAGCGAAAGATTTACGTGCACCAAGAACCGTGATTCTGCTTGGATTTACCATCTCGCCATCACGATTCTACTTGGATTTACCATCTCACCTCCTCCCTTGAAGGTTAATTTACAGATTATTCGGCTAACGCTGGTGAGTTGCTGTGCGAACTGGTATGAAACACACCCTCCTGCGAGAGGCGCGGGGCGGCGACCCCCAGCCCTTCCCGCGGCTGCCGCAGACGCCCGGGCCGCGGAGCGGGGCCCTGCCCGGCCGCCCGCGGGCAGGGGGCGGGGCTCCCCGTTGCCATGGCCACGGAGCAGCTGCGTCTCCTGGGGGGGGTGTCCCCCCCAACTGCGGGGGGAGGCTCCCGCGCTCCGTCACCATAGCGACGCGGCGGCTGGCGGGGGGGGGGGGGGGGTGACGCCGGGAGGGAGGGAGGAGGGCTCTTCGCGTCCCCATAGCAACGGGATGCCGGGGGTGGGGGGGGGGCGGCGCTCTCCCATCATCCTCTCTGGGCGCGGCGTCCCTCCGCCCAGGCCCCGCGCGGCGCCCCCCGGTACCTGCTGCAGGCGGAGGTGAGAGGCCAGCAGGGGAGGCAAGTGCAGGAAGCAGTCCCGGGTCCCGCTCAGGACGACCGTCACCGCGGCGGCTCCAGCTCCCCCTCCGCCGGGATTGCCGCTGCCCCACATGCCGGCGGCCGGGCCGGGCCCCGCAGCCCGGCGCCACTGCGCGCCCGCTCCGCCCTGGCAGGGAGCTGCCCCCTCGGAGGCGGGCGAGCGGGCCAGGCCTTCCCGAAGGTCCCCCTGCCACCCCCGAGACAGTGGTATGACCCACTGCCGGCCAATGCGGGCGCCGCATATGCCCGTTCCCTGCCTCTGATTGGCTTCTCTATCGAGGGCTTCGGCTCTTTCGGTCTGGCTGATGAGACCGTCGATTTCCGTCTCAGTGGGAGCCAATGAGAGTTCTGTCCGTCGCCTGATTGGCCGTTCTCTCGGCGAGCAGCTAGAGCTGCCTAGGCGGGGCGCGGGGGGTGATGGGAAGATGGCGGCCGGCAGTGGCAGCGGCGGCGGGCTGGGCGATGCCTGCAGGCACCACGCGCAGCTGGGGATCTGCGAGTCGCGCGCCAAGTACCGGGAGGGGCGGAGGCCGCGCGCCGTGAAGGTGGGGCCGGGGCCGGCTCTGCTGTGAGGGCGGCCGGGCGCTGCCGGCGGGGCCCGAGCGGGGCGGGTCTGCCCCTGCGGGGCCCGAGCGGGGCGGTCCCGGTCCCGGTGCGCCGCGTCCTCAGCGCTGGCGGCCGGCGCTGGGGCGGGCTGCAGCCGCCCGGTCGTTGGCCGCGGCTTCCCGGGGCCGGGCAGCTCACCAGCAGAGCTCCCTGCCTTCCTCCGGCTGCGGCCGCGGCGCCGCCGCGTCTCCGCCATCAGTGCTTGTCCCGTCCTGGGTGTGCTCCGGTTCCGCTCCCCTGGCTGCTGAGGCGCCCCGGGGCGCGGGCAGGCAGAGGCGCCGGAGGGAACGGCTGCAGTTGGGCCTGGTAAATCCGGTAACTCCCACGCTGCGTTGTGTAAATGAATCACTTAGAAAGGCGGGTAGCAGAAGTAGGCGACTTCTGTGCCCAATGTAAGCCCAAAGGTTAAGGGCAGCGCAGGGAAGCGGGCGGAGCTGAACGCGGCGGCTGCGCGGCACCACTGAACTCGGCAGGGCGGACGTGCGCCGGGCTGCTTTCCTACTTACGCTCTGGGGCCCGACAGCGGCGGGGAGCTGAGGGGAAGGCCACGCGTCGCAGGCTGCGCCTGCTGCCTGGCAGGAGCTGCTCGCTGCAGCAGCCAAAATGCCAGGTTTGCTTTTTGTGTGTGTGCATAACCCACAGCGTGCTGTAAAGGTGTCTTCTAGGGCTGACTTGGGAAAGAGAGCAGGTAGGAGTAAGCTGCTATCACAAGAACAATTTGTGGCGTGTTTGCAGAGAGTATCTTCTATGATGGCAGCTTGAGAACTGTTTTCCTGAGTGGTTCCCTCTTTGTCCTGCATTTGCTGCTCTTTGAGAAGGATGTGTAGCTCATGCAATCTAAGTGTTTGTTGTTTTTTTGTTTTTTGTTTTTTTAACAAATCAGAATGAATTCCCTTTGATCTTATGGTTCAGCTACCGATTGTATGTTGTGAGCTGCCACAGAACTTTCCTCAGAGTCTGTGTTACGCGACAGTCATTACACAAAGCAGAAGAGAGTCGTTTGTTTGGGTTTTTTTAACTTGCTTCTCTCAGCTTCTTACTTGTATCTGTCTGTCTTAAAAACGTATGCTGTTGGATCACTGTTGCGAGGAGGCGGCTTTGCACACGCGTGATCTGCCCCAAGGAATCGTGGTACCCTTTTTTTTCCCCCTCCTTGCGTTTTGCCTGCATGGCCTCTCTGCCCATGAAAGAGACAGGTTTTACAGTGTTTTTTTCTTTATTTTGACAGTGCCTTATATTAACTGGTTACTAGTCGGTCTTGCAAGGACACGGGCCAGAGACTTAGAGATTTTACTCAGCAAATGGCAGTACCCTGTCCTGGCGCAGAAGAGTCAACTCTAATTTGTGTTCTGCTTTGAGTAAGCACCTTGAGTTCAGTTACTCAGTTGTTAACTCAGTTGAGTGCAGTTACTGCTCCTGCAAGAGTCCAAAGTCAAAATAGAGTCCAGAAGGATTTTCAGCATCCTGAGAGGATTTGAGGAACAACAGAAAACACAGAAAATGCCGTACTTTTGCAGTAAAGCAAGAATGTGAACGTTTTAGAATACTCTCTTCTTTTTTTTTTCAGGTTTATACTATCAACTTGGAATCTCGTTATTTACTGATACAAGGAGTTCCTGCATTAGGAGTTATGAAGGAACTGGTTGAACAATTTGCATTATATGGTGCCATTGAAGAGTATCATGCTCTAGATGAATATCCAGCAGAGCAATTTACTGAAGTTTATCTTATAAAATTCCAAAAACTGCAATGTGCAAGGTATTGGACAGGGCAATATCTGCCTCTTGCTGTCTTAATCTTTTACACCTTCTTTATTTACAATCTGTTAAGATTCTAGAGAGCTGAAGTAAAATCCTCAGTTTTGTCAATACAATTTAATTCCCTCCAGGGTGGCCAAGAAAAAAATGGACGAACGAAGTTTCTTTGGTAGTTTGCTGCACGTGTGCTATGCTCCAGAATTTGAAACAGTCCAAGAAACCAGGGAGAAGTTGCAGGACAGAAGAAAGTATATAGCAAAAGCAACAAATCAAAGAGGTTTGTAATTAAATTCCCTATAGAATCTTAACGTCTCGCTTCAGTGGTGGGTGAGATTTTCGTTAAAGTGCCCATTAAAGAAAATGCTTGGTATCTGGCCGTTTTAAAGATGCATTTTAAGTATGTTTGCAGCTGAATGGAGACATATTTCAGTATTTAGAGGGCTGCATCTTTTTCAAAGCAACTTTTTGCTTTTGGTTAAGACTAAAATAAGTAAATGCTTAAGCTTTAATAATGAAGTATTTCCTTCTCTTTTTGTTTTCAAAATGTCATCAGAAATTTCAAGCACTGGCAGGAAATTTGGGATCATATTTTCAGCCTTGTTCCAGCTTATTCAGGCACGCCCAAAGGGACAGTCTGTAAGGAAGGTGACTATACCAGAACCTTCAGCAAAAAACTTCTCCAGCATACGTATCAGCACTGGAGGAATGCTAAGGATGGACTGGGTTTACGAAGGCTACTGTACTGCAGAGTTTCTGGGCAGTGCTGAAACTGGGCAAGCTGAGAAATAAGCAAATGGCCAAGCACAGGCTTCTCCTTTCTTGTGCTTATGTCCTTTGATATCGTTATTTATTGCATGAGGGTATTTTAAGGGAGTAAAAGCACTGATTTTTAACATCAAAACGCCTGTTTCTTTCAATGTTGCAAGACAGCATATCCTTCTTGAGATCATAACTGGAGGTAAAAGTCATTGATTTGCAACATTAGAAATATTTTCCTCCTGTTCTCAAAACTGCTGAAATAATTCTGCTCAGGCATTCTTCACAAACCAGCAGAGAGCCTGGGCTGAAAAACTTTAGTCTGAAAGGTGCCACTTAGGAAAAAAAGAATCACAGAAAGGTGGCTGGGAATGAAATCTCACTGGTATTGCTTCTGTGATTGTATTAAATGTTTTTTCTTATGTGTGAGAAGTAATAATGACATGAAATAGTGAAGCTACTTTTTTTGTTGTTTTAAAGATTGCTTTGTGTTAAAGAAGGTAGAGGGGCCTGAGAAGACTGTCTCGAAGAACTTTGACTGTCCATGGAGTACACCAGGGTCATGTACAACTGGTAACTGGGATCCATCCTGCTTTACAAGTTCTCACAGGGTATCCCAAAACACAGGCTATCCATCTGGGAATCAGAATCGGAGCCTGCTGGCATTTCCCCAGGATGGTAGCAAGTGTGCTGAAACTTCTGGGTACTTTGCTCAAAGCACATCCCTAGCTCTAAACGTACAGCCGGGAGGGTGTACTCCACCAGCTCCTTTAATGCAGCAAAGAACAGTTCCGATTGATAATGGAATTGATAGGTTTATGCCTCGTACAACTCACCTGCAAGAACGTAAGAGGAAGAGAGAAGAAGGTAACAAGTTTTCCCTCATTGGAACAAGTGCGGACAATACTGAAGTCATTATTGGCCCACAGCTACCAGAAATACCTAAAGTGGATATGGATGATGATTCATTGAATACTTCAGCTACATTAATTCGAAATAAACTGAAAGAGGTATGGATTCTGAAAGTTCTGATATTTTCATTTTCAAACATATATATTATGTGCTTGTTATCTGTAAAAACAGAGACCCTGAGATAACTTAATTCAACATTTATTCAGTGTTAGCAGTTTATGTGCTACTTAAAGCTAGCGTTCAGCTCTTCCATAATGCAGAATATTGCAGGCCATTCCACTCCATACCTCTTACACCGGACTTCAGAAAGTATAAATGTCAGTGCAAATGATTTTTTAGTAAACTGCACTTTTTTTCCACATGGGGAGGCATGATAACTTTGGAGGTAGTCCTGCTGACTCCAGGGTGGTACTTGTATCTGGTTTCTGATTGAAAGGGAGTGAAAAATAGCGAAGTCAGTGTTCAATGTAATTTTGCTCCAGCACTTTTTAGGGCATTAAAAGATGTACAGAACCATGCTGAGAAGCATGTCTTAAGCTATATAACCTTTTATGGAGGATATTCATCAATTAGCACATCAAAGACTCCTGATATAACTTTCCGTTTAGATTAAGATATGAAAAACTCCCTTGACTATGACTAATTAGACTGATTTGAAAGAGCATATCTCCAGTCAAATTGATAAATAAGCACCCCTTCTATTAAATACATTTCTAAAACGGGTCAAAACACACATTTTTCCTTTCCCTTCCCTTTCTTCCTGGAATACCTGAGTTTAAAAAGCGTACTAAACCTTACTTTGAAAACACCTCTGGTAGGGAGAGGGGTGATAAAATATGTAGCACGCTATCACTGAGCATCTGAAATCAGTTTGTGTGCTTAAAATATAAGAATGGTACTGCTAACACTTCTGTTTTCCAAGTTTCACCTCTCTTGTGTTTAATGCTGCCTTTGGTGTTACTTCCCCCCCCCCCCCCCCCTTTTTCTGCAGGAAAA